>NC_133656.1:23077183-23446281 GCF_009905375.1 Apium graveolens | reverse complement strand
TTACTGCTCTTTTGGGTTTTATTGGGGATAGGATGAATGAGGACCCAAATACTGTTTATTTTGCTAGATTTTGTCAACTCATTTACAGTTTTGTTGTTCTGATAAGCCCCAAAACTTTAGTGAGTCAATTCAACCTTTTAAACTTGCTAAAAGGGCCTTCACAGACTTGTTATCTACTGATAATAAGAAAGAGATACTAAGACCCCTTCAAATTCCTACATTAGTAAAATAGTTCTTAGTAAACTCCGACCCAACACATATACAGCCCAATTTCCTGATATTGCACAATCTTCTCAACCACAACCATCAGCACCTACTACCAAACCAACCTCTGGTACTTCCTGAAAGAGATATGTCCTAAGTCCAATCATGTATGAGGATTTAGGAATAACTTTTATGTAATCTGTTTTGATTTCATTGATATTAATAAAAGACTTGTTTTGTTTTTATTACGGGCTCTATCTATTTAAATGTTTAAATAAGATATACCACAATTTAGAGTAAAGCTTTTTATGGATTGTGATGAGATCATAATAATGAGACCTAAAAGATGACAACTCTAAACTTAAATAGGTTCTGGTCATAGGATTACTATCTGGTAATTAATAATCCACAAAGATCGGTACATACTATGCTTGCTTCATTATGAAGGATGTCTGTTCTCATAGACATTTGTGTGGTGACACTATAGCTAGTATATAGGTGCTTATTATAGAATAAGTTCACTGAACATGACTCACACAGCTGAACAACTGTGGAGTTCACTCACATGTCAGCAGTTGTTCACATAGTGATAGTTGTACAAGTATCCTTAGCCTTGAGGTCATCATAGTCATCTTGTGTACACTGAACTATGCTTTGGTTTAGTTCTTAGTCTCAAGGGACAATTATAAGGGCTCTACTGGGTATAGGAATTTGTACATGAAGATAGTGTATGATCAATAAAGGATCTACCCCTTCCAGTGAAGGAAGAGAATGTTCAATGCTGATCCACTTATGTTAGTTCAGGAATCTATGGCCAGAGTGAATGAAATTAGAAAGGAGTTTCTAATTTACATTAAATATAACTAAGCATAGTGAATGGGAAAGCAAGTGATTAAATAAGATAGGTTTGACACAAGTTCCATGCCTTGTATTTAATCGTGACATTGCCAGGGTAGAAGGAATTAATTGTACGGTAACTACTCACTGAATAGGTCTTCGTATTCTAAGCAGTGAATTCGTCTTATCCGGATAGTCGGCGATATGCTGAGAAGTATCCCTCACGATGTAGAATAAATATGATTAATTAATTAATCATATTTAATAAATTAGAGAATTTATATAAATTATGGTAAATAGTTTTATTATTATTTATTTCTACTACCGGCTTAATATTGAACCTACAAGGTCACACCATAAAAGAGAATGATTTAATGGTGGAGGAATTAATTAATAATGGCTGATAATTATTTATTTATGAAATAAATAATTAATTAGAAAATTTAATACATTGATTAAATGAGATTTAATTGATTATAAATATAATTAAGAAAAGGTTCTTAATATTATTAATTAAGAATTTAATTTTTGGAAATTAAATCAAGAGAGAGAATTATTTCTAAAGTGTTTAGAAAAAGGATTAATAATTAAAATGTGTTTTAATTATTAATGAGAATAATAAAGGGTTCATAATAATAATATTTTATGGAAAAAATTTCAGCTGAAAATTTTGCCTATAAATATACTATTATAAACCATATTTTTGCCTCAACCCTAAAAATTTTACAAAATCCTAATTCTCTCCACCTCCTCCTTCTCCATTACATCGTTTTCTTGGTGGATACCGGTGGCACACTTGAGGAGCAGCTGCTAAGGATCTCCGCTCGTGGTTCTTGGATCGCTATTAAAGACCTTCATCATTCCATTAATGTAAAGCTTTTTAAGGTAAACATACTGAACTACGAATTAAATATTATTTTTCGCATGGATCCTGCGGAGGGTTTTTTTTTTTAGATTTAAATCTACGTTTTTGTTGCGTTTATGTTCTAAAAACCCTTCATTGGCATCAGAGCTACTTGCGAAACTTTTTAATTCGTTTATGTGTTTAACTGTTTTGATATATGAGCATGTACGGATTCGCCATGATTTGATGTTGATATAATATGCTTATATATGTATGGTTTTTGAATATATGATATTCATGTGAGTTGTATAATCATAAGATGATTATGTAATCTGTATATATAGTAATATATACATGATTTATGTTTGTTCTAATTATGAGAATCATATTAGATACGGATTCTGAATTGGCTGCTGCAGATTTGCTGAAATCTGGGTCTGGTGTCCGATTTACGCAAACGAATACCCTATTCCATAGGTAAACGAGCGTCTGAACAAAACTAATAGCTAAAGCTATCAACGACTTGTCTGTAAGGTGTTTGACGTCATTTACTGCCCGTAAACAGTGATTCTTGTTTTTCTGATTTGATTCTGATTTTTCTGATTTTTGTCATATTTTCTTTTTATGATTAGATCATGGATAATATGATATGTTAAGATCAGATTATGTGCTTTAACATGCTTTTATGTGTTGTATGAGCATGGTGGATGGTTATGGCATTTCGACCTTAGTGTAATGGTTTTGGTTTTGGTTTTAAATACGACTTGCACGTCGTCAATCTTTCTAATCATAAATCTCGAATGTAACTCGAGTTATTCTTGTAAGTTCATTAGATTAGTCTTACTTTCAATCATGTAATGTAATTGAAGACTCAAGAAGGCTATCCAATTGAGGTGATACAAAGAAGAAGACGAGGCATACAAGAAGTCTAAACAAAGAAGAAGACTTATGTAATAAGTAGTTGTATTTATTTCCATCACCATATTAGATTGACCTTGATCTTTATCATGAGCTTGATAAAGATCACATAGGATGGGGCCATAACCAAACACATTTACTTTATTGCACTTTACATTTACTTGTTTATTTAATTTTATATATGAGATATATGCCTATGTTTACCATGCGATGATAGATTTAGGTGAACTTAAATCAATATAAGGCGTGTTCTAGAAAATCTAGAATATGAATCGTTTCTTGCCTTAACAATAAATATTATGAATATGATAATGAGATTCTTGTGTTTATGAATACGTAATTGAATATGAATTTTCAATATTGAGAGAAAGGATGATTCTGTCAACAACAAATTTCTATCTGTAAGAAAGGGTTATTAAGTGACGCATCTTGACAATGCTCCACCCGATCTGGGAATCATCTGATTATCGATTATTGATTTGAAATATTTAATTTAAAAGGAAAGAATCTCTTTATTATGATTGTAACATAATATAATCCCTCTAAAATTAAATAATATCAAGTAGTAATTAGTCAATGACACAACGGGCTTGTGTCGGTCATAGCCTTCCAAACTGGTAGAAAGTGGTTCTTATTTTTAAATCATTGTCGTTTCGTGTTACAACCGAGGGCTTTGATTTCGAAATAAGAAGTACTTGTCTATTACATAGAGATGTGTACATTGAATAGAATCTAAAGGTCGGTAACGTGCTACAGCCGTGGGCCGTTGGAGACTGATTCAATTGTACGAAATATTGGGTTAGACTTGACTTAGAATATTGAGTTTGTTGTGCCACAGCCGTGACTCAATTATTCAAGAGGCTAAACTTATATTAGGGAATAACATAAGATGTAATTGACAAGAGTTTTCTGCCTATTGAACATCACATGACGTTTCGTGCCACAGCCGAGGTTGTGTGATGGAATGTAGGATCCCTATTCCCACTAGCATTATGAATGCTTAATTTTCACTTAGGGGCTTGAAAAAATTAGATAAACTAGTGGGAGACACTTATGAATAAAGACCCGATTTATATAGTGTTTTGAAATGAAATTGAATATTTGCTAAGTCTTGTTATGTGTTTATCATTTACAGATTTACTATATTCGTCATGTCTTCTACACTATCACTCCGGAGTATACTAGATGCTCACAAGTTGACTGGTCCTAATTTTTCCTACTGGCTTCGAACTTTAGAATTGGTCTCAGGGTTGAGAAGCTGGAATATGTGCTTGACTCACCTAAGCCTACTGAACCTGCTAGCGATGCACATAATGATGAACATGTTGTGTATCGTAAGTGGATAGATGATGCAAATGTTGCTCAATGCATCATGCTAGCTTCCATGAACATTGAGCTACAGAAGCAACATGAGCATATGGATGCTCACACTATCCTTATGCATCTACAAAAGTTGTATGATGTCGCAGGGAGGACAGCTCAATATGAGATATCGAAGCAGCTATTCGATTGTAGGATGTCTGAGGGATCATCCGTGAATGACCATGTACTTAAGATGATCAATTTGATTGAACGTCTTGGACAACTTGGTTTTGCCATGGATGGGGAGCTGAGCCAAGACTTGGTCTTGCAATCACTTCCGAGTTCGTTCTCACAGTTTGTTGTGAACTTTCACATGAATAAGCTGGATGTCAGCCTGCCTGAACTCCACAACATGTTGAAGACTGCAGAATCGAATTTCCCCCTAAGAAGAGTTATGTTCTTCTAATTGGTGAAGGTTCCAATCCTAAGAAAAGGAAGAAGAACCCTTCCAAGAAGAAGAAAGTAGGTGAGAAAAAGCCGGTTCCACCAAAAGCTGAAGACCCCAAGAGCAAAGCTGTTTGCTTTCACTGTAACAAGGTGGGACACTGGAAGAGGAACTGCAAGGTTTACCTTGCACAATTGAAGAAGAAGAAGAAGGGTAGTGAGACTACCACTTCTGATTCAGGTATGTTCATGATCAAAGTTAATATGTCACTAATTCAAATTTCTACTTGGGTATTAGATACCGCCTGTGGTTCTCATATTTGCAATTCGTTGCAAGGACTAAAGGGAAGTAGGACTTTTGAAAAAGATGAGGTGATTCTACGTATGGGGCAATGGAGCAAGGGTTGCGGCCATATCTGTAGGATCATTTAGTTTACATATGCCTACGGGCAAGACTATTATTTTGAATAACTGTTATTACATTCCCTCTATTGTAAGGAATATTGTTTCTATTCCTATGTTGGATGTGGATGGTTTTTCATTTATTATTAAGAATAATAAATATTCTATCCTTAGAGATAATGTTCTTTTTGGATGTGGCATTTTAAATAATGGTCTGTATGTATGTGACGTAGAGCATGATTTACTTCAGATTGAACAAACTAATAAAAGAAAATGAGATGATGAAAATCTGATCTATTTATGGCACTGTAGGCTAGGTCATATTAGTGAAAATAGACTGCGGACATTGCATAAGGAAGGGTTACTTGACCCCTTTGATTTTGAATAATATCCTACATGCGAGTCTTGTCTATTGGGTAAAATGACCAAATCTCCAATTAGGGACATGGAGAGAGGGCTGCAGATTTGCTAGGTTTGGTACACACAGATGTATGTGGACCAATGTCTACGCAAGCCATGGGTGGATTTTCGTACTTCATTACTTTCATAGATGATAGATCTAGATTCGAATATGTGTATTTGATGAAACACAAGTCTGAAGCCTTTGAAAAGTTCAAAGAATATAAACATGAAGTGGAGAAACAAACCAAACACAGTATTATAACTCTTCGATCAGATCGAGGTGGTGAATACTTGAATGGAGAGTTTCTAGATTATCTCAAAGAAAATGGTATAGTCTCCCAGTGGACTCCTCCATATACTCCATAGTTAAATGGGGTATCTGAAAGGAGAAACTGAACTTTGTTAGACATGGTTCGGTCCATGATGAGCTATGCGAATCTTCCAGTATTCCTATGGGGTTATGCATTGGAAACCTCAGCATATTTACTGAATAAGGTGCCTTCCAAATCTGTTCCTCAAACACCATATGAGATATGGAAAGAAAGGAAACCGAGTCTTAAACACGTTAAGATTTGGGGATGTCCAGCTTATGTCAAGAAAGTTGACCCAGATAAGCTGGAATCTCGATCCGTAAAATGTAATTTTGTGGATATCCTAAAGAGACTTTGGGGTATTACTTTTACACCGATCATCGGGTGTTTGTCTCCAGACATGCTACCTTCTTGAAAAATGAGTTTATCCTTGAAGGAAACAGTGGGAGCAAAATTGAACTTGAAGAAGTTCAAGAAGCACAAACTACTACGGATCAAGTGGAAACACCTGTTCAGACTGAACAACCTTCTGTGGAACAGCCCATTCGTAGGACAGGGAGAGTGTCTCGCCAACCTGAGAGGTATTATGGCCTTGTCATTGAGAATGACAATGAGTTGTCAATCATTGATGATGACGAACCTCTGACCTATAATGATGCTATGAGTAGTGTTGACTCAGAGAAATGGCATAGTGCCATGAAATCCGAAATGGAATCTATGTATACCAACCAAGTATGGACTCTGGTTGAGGCGCCTGAAGGTGTTAAGCCTATTGGGTGCAAGTGGGTATACAAAAGAAAGATTGGAGCAGATGCTCATGGCAAAAGGATTCAAACAAAGGCAAGGGATTGACTTTGATGAAACTTTTTCTCCTGTAGCCTTGTTAAAATCAATTCGGATTTTGCTTGCGATTGCTGCTTACTACGACTATGAGATCTGGCAAATGGATGTGAAAACGGCCTTCCTCAATGGGGAACTTAAGGAGGAAGTGTATATGACACAGCTAGAGGGTTTTCTTTCCAAGGGAAATAAACAACTAGTGTGTAAGCTGCTGCAAACCATATATGGTTTAAGGAAAGCTTCTCGTAGATGGAATATCCGTTTTGATGAGACAATCAAAGAGTTTGGTTTTATCAAAAATATAGATGAACCATGTGTCTACAAGAAGGTTAGTGGGAGCGCGGTAACATTTCTTGTATTGTATGTGGATGACATACTTCTTATAGGAAATGATATACCGATGCTACAATCAGTCAAAGTATGGCTATCAAAGAACTTCACCATGAAGGACTTGGGAGAAGCATCCTACATTCTCGGTATGAAGATCTATAGAGATAGATCTAGAAGAATGATAGGTCTTACCCAGGGTATATACATCCAGAAAGTGCTTAAAAGGTTTAGCATGGAAAACTCCAAAAGAGGTCTCATACCGATGAGCCATTGAGTGTCCCTTTCCGAAAAAAATGTCTCCTAAGACACCTGAGGAATGAGAGCGTATGAGTAAGATTCCTTATGCTTCAGCAATAGGATATATCATGTACGCGATGTTGTGTACAAGGCCTGATGTTGCTTATTCAATTAGTGTGATGAGCAAATATCAGTCCAATCCAGGTGAAGACCACTGGAAAGCAGTGAAAAACATCCTTAAGTACTTGCGAAGGACTCAGGACATTTTTCTTGGTTTTGGTGGTGAATCTGAGTTGAAAATAGAGGGTTATACTGACTCTAGTTTTCAATCAGAAAGTGATAGCAAATCCATGTCAGGGTACGTGTTTACTCTGAATTGTGGTGCGATTAGTTGGAAGAGTTCCAAACAGTCTACAACGGCTGACTCCACAGGGGAAGCAGAATATATAGCTGCAAGTGAGGCTGCAAAAGAAGCCGTTTGGATGAGGAATTTTTTTTCTGAGTTGGGAGTTGTTCCTAGCGTTGAAGAGCCTATTGTGTTGTATTGTGATAACAACGCAACAATAGCATAAGCCAAGGAATCTAGGTCTCATAGAAATTCCAAACATATCCTGCGGCGCTTTCATCTGATTAGGGAGATTGTTAAAAGAGGAGATGTCAACGTCGAGAGAGTTGACACACATAACAACGTAGCAGACCCACTCACAAAGCCACTTTCTCAGAGTCACTTTGATCGTCATAAAGACAAGATGGGTATTAGATACCAGAGTGATTGGATTTAGTACAAGTGGGAGATTGAAAGAGATATGTCCTAAGTCCAATCATGTATGGGGGTTTAGGAATAACTTTTATGTAATCTGTTTTGATTTCATTGATATTAATAAAAGACTTATTTTGTTTTTATTGCGGGCTCTATCTATTTAAATATTTACATAAGATATACCACAGTTTAGAGTAAAGCTTTTTATGGATTGTGATAAGATCATAATAATGAGACCTAAAAGATGATAACTCTAAACTTAAATAGTTCATGGTCGGAGGATTACTAACTGGTAATTAATAATCCGCAAAGATCGGTACATACTATGCTTGCTTCATTATGAAGGATGTCTGTTCTCATAGACATTTGTGTGGTGACACTATAGCTAGTATTTAAGTGCTTATTATAGAATAAGTTCACTGAACATGACTCACACAGCTGAACAACTGATGGAGTTCACTCACGTGTCAGTAGTTGTTCATATAGTGATAGTTGTACAAGTATCCTTATATTTGAGGTCATCATAGTCATCTTGTGTACACTGAACTATGCTATGGTTTAGTTCTTAGTCTCAAGGGACAATTATAAGGGCTCTACTGGGTATAGGAATTTGTACACGAAGATAGTGTATGATCAATAAAGGATCTACCCCTTCCAGTGAAGGAAGAGAATGTTCAATGCTGATCCACTTATGTTAGTTCAGGAATCTCTGGCCAGAGTGAATGAAATTAGAAAGGAGTTTCTAATTTACATTAAATAGAACTAAGCATAGTGAATGGGAAAGCAAGTGATTAAATAAGATAGGCTTGACACAAGTTCCATGCCTTGTATTTAATCGTGACATTGCAGGGTAGAAGGAATTAATTGTACGATAACTACTCACTGAATAGGTTCTTGGTATTCTAAGCAGTGAATTCGTATTATCCGGATAGTCGCGATATGCTGAGAAGTATCCCTCACGATGTAGAATAAATATGATTAATTAATTAATCATATTTAATAAATTAGAGAATTTATATAAATAATGGTAAAATAGTTTTATTATTATTTATTTCTACTACCGGCTTAATATTGAACCTACAAGGTCACACCATAAAAGAGAATGATTTAATGGTGGAGGAATTAATTAATAATGGCCGATAATTATTTATTTATGAAATAAATAATTAATTGGCAAATTTAATAATTGATTAAATGAGATTTAATTGATTATAAATTAATTAAGAAAAGGTTCTTAATATTATTAATTAAGAATTTAATTTTTGGAAATTAAATCAAGAGAGAGAATTATTTCTAAAGTGTTTAGAAAAAGGATTAATAATTAAAATGTATTTTAATTATTAATGAGAATAATAAAGGGTTAATAATAATAATATTTTATGGGAAAATTTTCAGCTGAAAATTTTGCCTATAAATATACTATTATAAACCATATTTTTGCCTCAACCCTAAAAATTTTACAAAACCCTAATTCTCTCCACCTCCTCCTTCTCCATTATATCATTTTCTTGGTGGATACCGGTGGAGTGCTTCACACTTGAGGAGCAGCTGCTAAGGATCTCCGCTCGTGGTTCTTGGATCGCTATTAAACACCTTCATCTTTCCATTAATCTAAAGCTTCTTAAGGTAAACATACTGAACTAAGAATTAAATATTATTTTTTGCATGGATCATGCGGAGGGTTTCATTTTTTTTAAGCTTTAAATTTACGTTTTCGTTGCGTTTATGTGCTAAAACCCCTTCATTTCCCAAAAGATGCCAGTTGTAAAATCTTCAAGAGCAAAATCTGTTCCTCAATCTCCACCAAGGAGAAGAAGAAAGATAATTGTGAGGGATGAATTAGATGAAGATGAGCAATTCCAGGTTCAAGCATCAGAACCTGTGATAATAACAGCTGAAGAATCACTTCTTCAGAAGGAGATAGAAGCTGAAGAGGTAACTCTTCAGAAAAAGAATGAAGCTGAGGGTTCTAGTCTTCAGAAAAGAAAAAGGTATTCAAACTCTGATACAAATAATGTCTCTGCTATATCTAAGAAATCAAGATCAAAGAAGAAGAGAGCAGGTGTGAGAATACCACAAACTCAATATGAAGAAGCTGAGGAAGGGGATCAGGAATCTCTGATCTCATCAGAACCAATAGTGATTGAAGCTCTACCTCAACCTGAAGACAATATTCCAAACACAGTGATCACACCTCCTATCTCTCCACTTAGAGAAACAGCTACAGTTCAAGATTCAGGATTAAGTCCTGAAATTGACATTCATAGGCTGAACATTCCATCTGTCTTATTTCTGGAAGCGCTACAAGGACAAGTGAAAGGACAAGTGACAACTCCACCTGTTTCTCCATTAAATGCTGAAATACCAACTACTCCAATTCTGGATGTGGAAACAGATGAAGTTGTACCAGAATCTCCTACAGCCACACACACTCTTGTGTTGTCAGAAGATGATGAGCTTCTAGCGAGTTCTGGAGAATCAGCTCCAGTAAACACTCCAGCTCCAATTCTTGGAAATGAGGAACTGTTGAAATATGTTGAAGAAGAAGCTCCTGTTCCTTGGGAGGAAACTCACAGAGTAGTTGAATGGACCAAAAGTGGAATGAATCTGACTTCATTCCCAGCTCAAAGGTTTTGTCAGATCATATTGCAAAAGCTGATGAGTTGCTGATAAATTCTGATTTTAAAGCACAACTTAAAGTCACAGCTCTCAGTACCAAAAATCTTCAAGGTCTACACTCTATAACTCATGAAAAGGTTAATAAACTTCAAGAAACAGCTGATAAGCTGGATATGGAGATTAAGCTAGATAAGAAGAGGTTTATCAGACCTATTCAAGAGAAAGTTGAAGTTATTGAGAAAGTTCAAGAAGAGCAGCAGGCCCAACTGGCCGAGGTCCTACAAAATCAAGGTGCTCAACAGACTCAATTGAATGAGATCCAATCTTCAATGGAAATTCTTCTCTCTCTACTCCTATCAGATGATGCCAAAAAGGGGGAGAAGGTAGTTAAGTCCAAATGCTCAACTAGTCAAGTACTGAAGAAGAAGGATGATAAAAGAGATGACTAGGGAAACTCTAGCAAGGGCAAAGGTCAAGGTCAAGGGCAAAGCAACAAAGTTTCTTCACAGAAACTAATTTCTGATTGTAGAAAATCTTCTACATAGAAGAATACAAGTTCTGAAGCTGTGAATGCTCAAGTCCTGAAAGCAAGTTCTGATGATCAAAGTCTGATGACAAAGCCTGATATTCTGATTCAGTCTGGAAGTCAAGACTCTCAGAAGTTTTTACAAACTCTGAAACTTAAGGGAAGGGAGACTACTGTCTACTATAAAGATCCCAAGATTCAGACACTTGATGAAGAAATTTCTAGAATATTGTTTCTCAAGGATAATCCTGGAATGGATTTAGAGACTCTAAAGGAGGAAGAAGCTAGATTTGCAGCTAAGAAGACAAATCTTAAATCTAAAGCTTCCAATGCAAAGAAACCTTCAAGGCCTAGGGAAAAAGGCATTGTGATCAAGGAAAGGTCAACTTATGAGGCTTCAAAGCCCAAGACAAGATCACAAGTTAAAATTGATCCCAAAGCAAAAGGGAAAAAAAAGATTGATGAACCAACAAAGATTCAGAAAAAGAAAATTCCTTCAGTTCTAATAGATCCTGCCTATCAAGCTACAATGCATGATGATGATACTCTAATAGAAGAGGAAGTTGAATCTTTGAAGAAACTGAAAGAAACAGAGTTAACTACCGATAATGCTCAAACTACTCAAACTCTGGAAGCTCAGAGTTTATCAAATTATGAGATATCTGCTCAAGAAGATAATTAAACAACAAATCCTGATCAAGTCATCAAGACATCAACCTCTGACAGAGCTCAAGTTGATTTGAACAAGATGACAATTGCTGATAAAAAGAAGCTTCTATGGAAGAAGTCTACTCCAGTGGAACCTAAGTCTAATCTAATAATTAATCAACTTGTAACGTTTGGGTTAAGAGCCAAGCAATCTAGAGATAGAGCTGGATTAGGTTCTGATGATGAAAAGATATAAATAGGAGTAGAAGTTACTCTCAGAGATTCTTTCATGTTGACAGACAAACCATATGAACAAATTAAACAAAAGCACCTTGACAAAGTGTTGTCTGCTCAAATTGTGATGGATTCTCATGATAAAGATGATCTAAAAGAGAAATTGATCTTATTTCTCAATGATGGAAGAACTTACAGACTAGCTGATACTGATGTGCTAAAGAAGTCTGTCAAAGAGCTTCAACATATTCACTGCCTTCTGGAAGTAAAATCTGATGTTACAAGAAGATGGTCAGAATATATTTTGAAGGCTATAAGAGATCTTCTAAGAATCTCTGGTACAAATGCTTCTCAGCACATTCCAAAAATAACTGAAGATGATGGAAGAGAAATTCCTATGAGGAAAAACTCTTCTAGGGTGGAAGTTATTCTGAAAGGAAAGTGTCTATGCTACAATAAAGACTCTTCACATCCTATAGTTATCAGACTTGGACATGGTCTTGAAAGAACATCTATTCCAGCACTCAAAACAACCATTTATCAGATTGGTGACAATGAAGATGAAGAACTGATGCAAGTCAAAGCACAGTGAGTTGAAGTTCTGAGAAAAGCTGAAGACAAGCTTATAAAAGACTTTACAAGGAATCACTTTGGATTCAGATTGATCCAGTGATATTGGTAAAGCTACATGTACTGTAAGTTGTAGTTAGTTGTCTAAATAAACTCTCATTGCATTTGTACTTAAATGTTTTTAGCATCATCAAATCTATTAACTTGTATATTTTTCATAATTTACAAGTTGGGGGAGATTGTTAGATATATTTATGATGTCATGTCTAATCTGATTCGTTTAGTTTCAGAACTTAATATCAGGACTTATCAGGACTTACTAGAAATCAGAACTTACTGAAGTCAGAACTTATATCAGAACTTAAGGCCGTCAGGATTTATATCAGGACTTAAGTGCGGGTACTTTGGATAAGGAATGCAGCTGATTTATAGGAGAGGATCTGGATTAAACAAAGGAAAATATGCATGAAGAGTTGGATGACTAGAAGACTTGTAAAAAGATAATATTTGATTGATATATTTTAGGAGACATAATTATATTCCATATCAATTAGAAGATATCATGTAACTGTGTACTATATAAACACAGCTTAGGGTTTACACTATATGTGTTAATTATTCACGAGAAAGATTATTAATTGTAACCTAGCAGCTCTTAGTGATATTGTTCATCACTGAGAGAGTAGTTTAACCTATTTGTAACAGAGCTTATTATATTGAATAAACTTGATTACTGTTACATACTTGTGTACTAAATCGATTTGATTGTATAAACACTATATTCAACCCCCTTCTATAGTGTTGTGTGACCAAACACGGGTTTCCTTGATCAATGAGTAGACTATCATATCAAATCAACATTTGAGCATGGCCATACATTTCATAGTCTAACTCACACAAGAGGCCAATAATATCACTGCTAAAATAGGAGGGTTAAATCCCATCTAGATCATTCATATTTCTCATACGATTCATAATATACCCAATATCCACTTTTATCATTACCCGGTCAAGGATAACTTTTAATGAAATCAATGTATATTAATTTTCATATAGAAATATAATGACTTTAGGTCTAAGGACCATTATATCATTATCACTGTGAGAATTACTTATGACACAACAGACATGTAGAATATCTCATTGGGTCTATCCAAGACCATGTACATTTACATGTGCTTTTGTTTTTTACTTTAGTATCACTATATCTATGATCAATAGGATGTAATCATCAGTCAACAAACACACTAGTCTTAATGCATTATTTTCCCTTAATAATAATACTCGACTATGGACATTTCAAAATATTGATACTATTCTCATAATCTCATTTCCATGTCACGTATTTTGAGATATAGAATTCATATCATATTCCATGGACATTTATTAATCTAACATTTATATCGCAATAAATTAAGACGTAATAAATTATAAAGGGAATAATCGATAGAACATAAACATTAATAATCCAAATATCTTAAACTAAAATATTATAGTGGTGTCTCTAGGGCTAAAACACTAACATCAATGTAGGCTTTGAGAAGTTAAAGGTGCGCATGGAGAAAATCGAGAACCATTTCAAGACCTTGGAGGATCATGTAATTGAGGAGCTTGGATGTGTGAAAAAAGATGTCCAAGAATTGCAAATGAAGGAGGTGGCACGAGAGGAGCGGGTCACCAACTTGGAAAAAATGGACACCAAAGCATGTAGCGCCTTCAAGGAACAATTGGCTAGGATTGAGACGGGCATTCATGGAGGCGGCTTCATGGCGATGGAAGCGCAAAGGTTGGAGGCACCTAAACCTAAGAAGTTCAGCGGTTTAAGGGATGCCAAGTTTATGGAGAACTTTCTTTGGCACTCGAAGAACTATTTCGAGACGATTAGCATTGTGGAAGAGACAACAAAGGTATGTATGGTTTCCCATATCTTTGAGATAATGCAGATTTATGATAGCGTCGAAAGCACGCCGATATAGAGAAGGGACTTTGCCGGATAGACATATTGGATGAATTTAAATGAGAGATTAAGAGGCAATTATACGCTGAAAACATGGTCTACATGGAAAGGAGAAAGCTAAGGGAGCTCAAACATCGGGGCAACATGAGGGACTACGTGAATGTGTTCACCACCTTAATATTGCAAATTCCGAGCATGACGGGAGATAATTTCTCATTTTACTTTATGGTTGGACTACAAAATTTAGCCAAACAAGAGCTTCAAAGAAGGAACGTCAAGAATGTAGATGGAGCTATAACCATGGCAGAGTCCTTTGTGGAGTTTCAAATGGAGTATTCTAAATCGAATACACTTCACGAGGAGAGCGATGAAGGTAGTAATGATGAAGATGTTGGCTTGAGAATGGTAGTCCACGAAGAAGGCACGATGTAGTGGTATCATCGAGCCATGACCCGAGCGAGGGAACTCCTAAGGGCTATGTGCCAAAGAAGGATGCTACAATTTCAAGGGGCCACATGTGATGGCAAGGTGTCCGAAGTTGGGATACGGGAGGAAGAAGAGCCGAGGAGTTTGTCAACCTTGAAAAGGGTGGAGACGCTACCGATGGAACTAAGGGTGACCTACATTAGAATTTTGAGGCTAGTTGAGGAGAATCAATCCTTAACGAAGGAGTAGAAGGGATACCAAGCCAATAAAATGGGCAATGCGACTAGGAAAAATCCTAAGAGCGACACAACAAAGGGAAGTCCAAAGTTTCCCAAGGGGAAATGAGCCAAGGACAAGGGGCGTGTGTCGCCGGTCAAAGTAGGGCAACATGGTGGTGATGTCGAGGCGTCGCAACAAAAATTAGGCGTGCAAGTAAGGGAAGAGTCACCACCAGTATCTCCTGAAGGGTTTTTAGCACATAAACGCAGCGAAAACATAAATTTAAATCTTAAAAAAACTGAAAACCTCCGCAGGATCCATGCGAAAAATAATATTTAATTCGTAGTTCAGTATGTTTACCTTAAGAAGCTTTACGTTAATGGAAATATGGAGGTCTTTAATGGCGATCCAAAAATGATGAACGGAGATCCTTAGCAGCTGCTCCTCAAGTGTGAAGCACTCCACCGGTATCCACCAAGAAAATGATGTAATGAAGGAGGAGGAGATGGAGAGAATTAGGGTTTTGTAAATCTTTTTGGTTTAGGCAAAAATAGGGTGTATAATAGTATATTTATAAGCAAAATTTCCAGCTGAAAATTTTCCCATAAAATATTATTATTATTAACCCTTTATCATTCTCACTAATAATTAAAACACCTTTTAATTATTAATCCTTTTACTAAACTCTTTAGAAATAATTCTCTCACTTGATTTAATTTCCAAAAATTAAATTCTTAATTAATAATATTAAGAACCTTTTCTTAATTAATTTATAATCAACTAAATCTCATTTAATCAATTATTAAATTTGCCATTTAATTATTTATTTCATAAATAAAGAATTATCAGCCATTATTAATTAATTCCTCCACCATTAAATCATTCTCTTTTATGGTGTGACCCTGTAGGTTCAATATAAAGCCGGTAGTAGAAATAAATAATAATAAAACTATTTTATCATTATTTATATAAATTCTTTAATTCATTAAATATGATTAATTAATTAATCATATTTATTCTACAACGTGAGGGATACTTCTCAGCATATCGCGACTAACCGGATAATACGAATTCACTGCTTAGAATACCAAGAACCTATTCAGTGAGTAGTTACCATACAATCAATTCCTTCTACCCTGTAATGCCACGATTAAATATAAGGCATGAAACTTGTGTCAAGCCTATCTTATTTAATCACTTGTTTTCCCTTTCACTATGCTTAGTTCTATTTAATGTAAATTAGAAACTCCTTTCTAATTTCATTCACTCTGGACAGAGATTACTGAACAAACATAAGTGGATCAGCATTGAACATTCTCTTCCTACACTGGAAGGGGTAGATCCTTTATTGATCATACAATATCTTCGTGTACAAATTCCTATACCCAGTAGAGCCCTTATAATTGTCCCTTGAGACTAAGAACTAAACCAAAGTATAGTTCAGTGTACACAAGATGACTATGATGACCTCAAGTCTAAGGATACTTGTACAACCATCACTATGTGAACAACTGCTGACACGTGAGTGAACCCCATCAGTTGTTCAGCTGTGTGAGTCATGTTCAGTGAACTTATTCTATAATATGCACCTACATACTAGCTATAGTGTCACCACACAAATGTCTATGAGAACAGATATCCTTCATAATGAAGCAAGCATAGTATGTACTGATCTTTGCGGATTATTAATTACCAGTTAGTAATCCTACGACCAGGAACTATTTAAGTTTAGAGTTATCATCTTTTAGGTCTCATTATTATGATCTCATCACAATCCATAAAAAGCTTTACTCTAAACTGTGGTATATCTTATTTAAACATTTAAATAGATAGAGCCCGCAATAAAAACAAAACAAGTCTTTTATTAATATCAATGAAATCAAAACAGATTACATAAAAGTTATTCCTAAATCCTCATACATGATAGGACGTAGGACATATCTCTTTCAATCTCCCACTTGTACTAAAGCCAATCACTCTGGTATCTAATATCCATCTTGTCTTTATGACGATCAAAGTGACTCTGAGAAAGTGGCTTTGTGAGTGGATCTGCTACGTTGTTATGTGTGTCAACTCTCTCGACGTTGACATCTCCTCTTTCAACAATCTGAATTGCACCACCATTCAGAGTAAACACGTACCCTGACATGGATTTGCTATCATTTTCTGATTGAAAACTAGAGTCAGTATAACCCTCTATTTTCAACTCAGATTCACCACCAAAAACAAGAAAAATGTCATGAGTCCTTCGCAAGTACTTAAGGATGTTTTTCACTGCTTTCCAGTGGTCTTCACCTGGATTGGACTGATATATGCTCATCACACTAATTGAATAAGCAACATCAGGCCTTGTACACAACATCGCGTACATGATAGATCCTATTGCTGAAGCATAAGGAATCTTACTCATACGCTCTCTTTCCTCAAGTGTCTTAAGAGACATTTTTTCGGAAAGGGACACTCCATGGCTCATCGGTATGAGACCTCTTTTGGAGTTTTCCATGCTAAACCTTTTAAGCACTTTCTGGATGTATGTACCCTGGGTAAGACCTATCATTTTTCTAGATCTATCTCTATAGATCTTCATACCGAGAATGTAGGATGCTTCTCCCAAGTCCTTCATGGTGAAGTTCTTTGTTAGCCATACTTTGACTGATTGTAGCATCGGTATATCATTTCCTATAAGAAGTATGTCATCCACATACAATACAAGAAATGTTACCGCGCTCCCACTAACCTTCTTGTAGACACATGGTTCATCTATGTTTTTTGATAAAACCAAACTCTTTGATTGTCTCATCAAAATGGATGTTCCATCTACGAGAAGCTTGACTTAAACCATATATGGTTCGCAGCAGCTTACACACTAAGTGTTCATTTCCCTTGGAAAGAAAACCCTCTGGCTGTGTCATATACACTTCCTCATCAAGTTCCCCATTGAGGAAGGCCGTTTTCACGTCCATTTTCCATATCTCATAGTCGTAGTAAGCAGCAATCGCAAGCAAAATCCGAATTGATTTTAACAGGGATACAGGCGAAAAAGTTTAATCAAATTCAATCCCTTGCCTTTGTTTGAATCCTTTTGCCACGAGCCTGGCCTTATAGGTCTCCACCTGGCCATCTGCTCCAATCTTTCTTTTGTATACCCACTTGCACCCAATAGGCTTAACACCTTCAGGCGCCTCAACCAGAGTCCACACTTGGTTGGTATACAGATTCCATTTCGGATTTCATGGCACTATGCCATTTCTCTAAGTCAACACTACTCATAGCCTCATTATAGGTCACAGGGTCGTCGTCATCAATGATTGACAACTCATTGTCATTCTCAATGACAAGGCCATAATACGTCTCAGGTTGGCGAGACATGCTCCCTGTCCTATGAATGGGCTGTTCCACAGAAGGTTGTTCAGTCTGAACAAGTATTTCCACTTGATCCGTAGTAGTTTGTGCTTCTTGAACTTCATCAAGTTCAATTTTGCTCTCACTGTTTCCTTCAAGGATAAACTCATTTTCCAAGAAGGTAGCATGTCTGAAGACAAACACCCGATGATTGGTGTAAAAGTAATACCCCAAAGTCTCTTTAGGATATCCCACAAAATTACATTTTACGGATCGAGATTCCAGCTTATCTGGGTCAACTTTCTTGACATAAGCTGGACATCCCCAAATCTTAACGTGTTTAAGACTCGGTTTCCTTTCTTTCCATATCTCATATGGTGTTTGAGGAACATATTTGGAAGGCACCTTATTCAGTAAATATGCTGAGGTTTCCAATGTATAACCCCATAGGAATACTGGAAGATTCGCATAGCTCATCATGGACCGAACCATGTCTAACTAAGTTCGGTTTCTCATTTCAGATACCCCATTTAACTGTGGAGTATATGGAGGAGTCCACTGGGAGACTATACCATTTTCTTTGAGATAATCTAGAAACTCTCCATTCAAGTATTCACCACCTCGATCTGATCGAAGAGTTATAATACTGTGTTTGGTTTGTTTTCCCACTTCATGTTTATATTCTTTGAACTTTTCAAATGCTTCAGACTTGTGTTTCATCAAATGCGCATATCCGAATCTAGATCTATCATCTATGAAAGTAATGAAGTACAAAAATCCACCCATGGCTTGCGTAGACATTGGTCCACATACATCTGTGTGTACCAATCCTAGTAAATTTGCAGCCCTCTCTTCATGTCCACTAAATGGATATTTGGTCATTTTACCCAATAGACAAGACTCGCATGTAGGATATGATTCAAAATCAAAGGGATCAAGTAATATGACCTAGCCTACAGTGCCATAAATAGGTCAGATTTTCATCATCTCATTTTCTTTTATTAGTTTGTTCAATCTGAAGTAAATCATGTTCTACGTCATATACATACAGACCATTATTTAAAATGCCACGTCCAAAAAGAACATTATCTCTAAGGATAGAACATTCATTATTCTTAATAATAAATGAAAAACCATCCACATCCAACATAGGAATAGAAACAATATTCCTCACAATAGAGGGAACGTAATAACAATTATTCAAAATAATAGTCTTGCCCGTAGGCATATGTAAACTAAATGATCCTACAGATAGGGCCGCAACCCTTGCTCCATTGCCCATACGTAGAATCACCTCATCTTTTTCAAGAGTCCTACTTCCCTTTAGTCCTTGCAATGAATTGCAAATATGAGAACCACAGGCGGTATCTAATACCCAAGTAGAAATTTGACCTTGTGACATATTAACTTCGATCACGAACATGCCTGAATCAGAAGCGGTAGTCTCACTACCCTTCTTCTTCAATTCTGCAAGGTAAACCTTGCAGTTCCTCTTCCAGTTCCCCAACTTGTTACAGTGAAAACAAACAGCTAAATTAGGACCAGTCAACTTGTGAGCTTCTAGTATGCTCCGGAGTGATAGTGCAGAAGACATGACGAATATAGTAAATCTGTAAATGATAAATACATAACAACACTTAGAAAATATTCAATTTTATTTCAAAACACTATATGAATCGGGTCTTTATTCATAAGTGTCTCCCACTAGTTTATCTAATTTTTTCAACCCCCTAAGTGAAAATTAAGCATTCATAATGCTAGTGGGAATAGGGATCCTACATTCCATCACACAACCTCGGCTGTGGCACGAAACGTCATGTGATGTTCAATAGGCAGACAACTCTTGTCAATTATATCTTATGTTATTCCCTAATATAAGTTTAGCCTCTTGAATAATTGAGTCACGGCTGTGGCACGACAAACTCAATATTCTAAGTCAAGTCTAACCCAACATTTCGTATAATTGAATCAGTCTCCAACGGCCCACGGCTGTAGCACATACTGACCTTTAGATTCTAATTCAATGTACACATCTCTATGTAATAGAAAAGTATTTCTGATTTCGAAATCAAAGCCCTCGGCTGTAGCATGAAACGATAATGATTTAAAAATAAGAACCACTTTCTACCATATTGGAAGGCTATGACCGACATAAGCCCGTTGTGTCATTGGCCAATTACTACTTGATATTATTTAATTTTATAGGGATTATATTACGTTACAATCATAAACATATTATAATGAGATTCTTCCTTTTAAATTAAATATTTCAAATCAATAATCGATAATCAGATGATTCCCAGATCGGGTGGAGCATTGTCAAGAGGCGTCACTTAATAACCCTTTCTTACAGATAGAAATCGGTTGTTGACATAATCATCCTTTCTCTCAATATTGAAAATTCATATTCAATTATTGAAAGGCATATGTCTTAGCCTATTTGTTTATTCGAGGATTTAACTCAACTCAAATAAGAATGTAATAAGTAAATAGTGGATCTATCGTTGGAGAGATCTCACAGAGTAACATATGTCAAAGGATTAAGTAACATTGTTCATCTACAGACTTGATGACTTAATTCACTGGAAGAAGCTCAAGAAATTGATCAAGCCTCAGTGATATAAATCAAGATTGTGGATTTAATCAAGTGACAGAGATCTCGTCAGGGTATCAATTATTTACAAGGATTTAGTCTGAAGAAAATCAAGAGTATCAAGGTCAAGGCATGAAGAAACGTCACGGAAGTTAGTCACTCATGAACCAGACAGTACATTGAGTGTCAACATTGAAGTGGTGGAATTGATTCATATATTTCAGTGATTTTCAGAAGATATACAGAAGAATGGATGCTGCTCAAGATTAGTATTAATTCTCTATTAATTAATTAAGTCATATAATTTAATTAAGAAAATAAATTATATCTGCAAAGATTAATTTATTTGATTAATTGAATTAATTGATTAATTAATTCTGAATTAATATTAAGAATTTTTAGAATTTAAATTGGTTTAAAAATCTGTTTTAATTCAACAAGACAACTGATTGTATTAGTATGACAATCAGTATGACAATCAATAGTCATACCGAAAGTCATGCTAATTCAAAAGGATTGTCTTACCAGAATTATTATAGGATTTAAATCTATTTATTTTCAGCAAAAACATTCTGATTGTCCTACCGAAAGTCTTGCTAGTTCATTCTGATTGTCTTGCTAGTTCTAAAAGATAGTCCTACCAAAAGTCTTGCTGAGCCGAAGAGATTGTCATGCCAGTTCATTTTCATTCGGTTGGTTGATAAAAGAAGCAGAAGTTGAACATTCATTTTAATCATACAGAACAAAGCATTGAATACTCAAGCAGCAGAACACAGAACAAAAAAAAACTGCAGAGAAATTATTGCAAATTCATAGATCATTTATTTCTAGTATTTATTGTTAAATCCAATCCATTAGAAATACTTTACTTGTTCTTGTGTAACTATCTAGCGGATCGAAATCCCTAGAACTTAATCTCAAATCGCTTTTAGCATTTGATCTTTTTATTGCAAAAATAGAAAAAGTTCATGTTGAATTTATTCTAGATTTGTAATAATTGATTTGAGATTAATCCCTCGTAAACGATACCGTTGTTGTAACACCTTTCAAGTTTAATAATAATTTTATTTAACTTGAATTTTGTTTCACCTTTATTTATTCCGCATTTTATTCGATTAAACGGTATTGTTTGTATTCATCCCCCCTTCTACAAACATATTGAGATCTAACAATTGGTATCAGAGCCTTCTGATTAACGTACAAATCAAGATCCTAGACTTTTGTGTTTCTTTCACTCCTTGAATTTTTTATTCACTCAAAAAATTCATAATGACTACACAAAAAGTTGGAACCGTTAAAATTCCACTATTCGATAAAGAAAATTATGTTATGTGGAAGAAGAAGATGCTATTGTTTTTACAAGTTGCAAATTCCAAATATCTGGAAGTGTTAAAGAAGGGTCCTAAAATTCCGATGGTTATTGAACCAGATGTAATAGAAAATGATGTGGTGATTACCAAAGCAAGAACTTATGTGAAAGATCCTGAGGATTTTTCTCCTGCTGAAAAAGAAGAAGCCTCCCTGGATGCTAGCCTTCAATTAATTTTAGTAGATTCCCTTGATCCCTTGATGAATAGACATGTGATGAACTGTAAAGATTCCAAACATATCTGGGAAACTATTGAGGTCATTAATGAAGGCACAGAGGAAGTTAGGGAGAACAAATTAGAAATCCTAACCTCTGAGTATGAATACTTTAAATCCAATCCAGGAGAAGGAATCACTGAAGTGTTTGAGAGGTACAATGCATTGATCAACAACCTGAACATTAATGGTAAATACTATTCCATCAGGGAGGTCAACAAAAAGTTCCTTTTAAGACTGCCAACTCATCTCGAACATAGAATCACTGCCATAAGAGAAGCAAGAGATCTGAGTGAGATTTCTTTGGAAAGGCTCTATGGTGTGTTAAAGACTTATGAGTTGGAGCATATTCAGCAGAAGGAAGTTTACGGGAAAGGAAGAGTAGTCAGCACATCTACTGCTCTAGTAGCTGATGAACAACAACAACAACCATAATATCAACAACAATCTCAACAGTCAGAAAGAATGGTACAGTCTTCCAAGGTTGAAGAAAATGTGATAGTAGCAGAATTTGATCCTCCTACTACAAATCAATCAGGAGATGATTTTTATTCCTTGGAAGAACTGGAGCAATTGGAGGATGAGTCAATGACCCTGATTGTCAAGAGATTCTCAAATGTCAGATTCAAAAGGAATCACAAGTTCAAGTACAAGTCCAACTACAACAGATTCCAGAAAGGTGGATCTTCATCCTCTAACACCAGCAGTGGTGGGTATAAAACAGGGATGGTTGATCGAAGCACCATTCGATGCTTCAACTGCAATGAGTTGGGACACTTTGCCACAGAATGCAAGAAGCCAAAACAAGTTAGGAAGAACTCTTACGATTCTATTCAGAAGAGTAAATCTGAAAGGGCTTACCTGGCAAAGGGAAGAAGCTGGGATGATACTGACAGTGAAGATGAAGAAGTTGGGAATCTTGCTCTCATGGCTAGTGATGCAAACACCTCATCGTCAAGAAAAGAGGTAAAATTTACTGATGCTGAATTAGTTTATCATCTAGGAGGTTCCTTAGATTGTGCTCGTCGTGATAATGAATTGTTAAATCAACAAATCATAGACCTTGAGAAAGAGGTCAATGAATTAAGACTTGTGCACATTAATCAAGATAAATTAAAAGAACAAGTATCTTTTCTAGAGAATAGAGTTGACTGTTATAGACAACTCGAAACTATTCTCAAAGACAAGATCACCGGTCTTGAGGCTAAGGTTAAATCTTACTTTAATTCTTGTTCGAAGTCCAAAGAGTTTTACAATAAGCAAGCTGTTAATCAAACATCTGGAATAGGTTATGATTACAATGTTGCTATTGGAAAATTAGGCATAAACTCCCCTCCTCATGTCTGTGCTAAAGGCAGGGAAGTACCACATGTGCTTATGGGTGTTAATGAACCCCTCTATAAAGAATCAATTGTTGAACCATTTGATGAGACCTCATTTATTATTGAAGAAGAAATCCGTGCTGAAGATCATGCTAATGAGAAAGCTGTCTCCAAGTCAAGTGTGTCAAAGGTTCCAGTCAAAGTTGTGAAAGCAACTGAGACTAACTCAGACACACATGAGTTGGATAACACAAATGCCATGTCTACCATGCATAAGTTGCCTATTGTTAATCCCTCTCATAACGCATGTGGTATACCTGATTGTATGTCTTGTGCTTTTAATTTGATGTATGCTTATTTTAATGGTAAGCATGTTTCTAATGATAAGACTACTCCTCGTCAGCATGTGAATAATAGAAAGCATGATAGGTCTAAGACTGCTAGTCCTCCTAAAGCTAGAAAGGAGACATTTGTGCCTAAGCCTAAACAGAAATTTGTCAAGGCTGTTCACAAGGACAAATGTCCAGTCATTGAGAAAGTTGAGAACATTAAAATTAAGAATGTTGTTTTGCCTGATAAAGGCCAATTTTACAAGTATGCCGGACCCAGCCAAGCTTGGGTTCCGAAGAAGGTCTAATCCATTTGTATTGCAGGGCATTAAATAGGTACAACCGATAGTGTGGATTCTTGACAGCGGATCGTCAAGACATATGACCGGAGATAGAGCCCTGCTATCAAATATGGTTGAGAAAGCTGGCCCAGTGGTTACCTTTGGAGATAACAACAAAGGTTTAACGGAGGGATATGGCTGTTTGCTAGCTAGAAATGTTATCATTGAAAATGTGTATGTTGTGCAAGGATTTGAACACAATCTGCTTAGCATTAGTCAGTTCTGTGACAACGACTACAATGTTTTATTCGACAAGCTGAAGTGTCAGATTCTGCACAAGAAAAATGAAAAACCCTCCTTGATGGGAATCCGGAAAGGAAATCTGTTCGTAGCTGACATGAACTCTGAAAGCAATCCTGAAGTCAATTGTTTCTATGCAAAGGCATCATCAGATGAGAGTTGGCTATGGCACAAGAGACTTTCTCATCTCAATTTCAAAATAATGAATTCTCTTGTCAAAAGAGAATTGGTCAGAGGTATGCCTCAGCTGGAATTCTCCCCAGAAGGACTATGTGAGGCTTTCCAGAAAGGAAAGTCAAAGAAAGCAAGTCACAGAGGCACTGACACATCTTCCATAACTGGTGTTCTGCAATTATTGCACATGGATTTATTTGGACCAGTTAATGTCCTTTCGATGTCAAAGAAGTTTTACTGTCTTGTGATAGTTGATGACTATTCCAAGTATACGTGGGTTTTATTCCTTCACTCTAAGGATGAAACACCACAAGTTGTGATTGATCATATCAAGTTGATCGAGTTAGATTCTAATGTCCCTGTTAGAGCAATAAGGTCAGATAATGGAACAGAATTCAAGAATTCACTTCTCAATGGATTTTGTACAGACAAAGGGATTACCAGACAATTTTCAGCTCCTGGAACCCCTCAGCAAAATGGAGTGGTAGAAAGGAAGAATCGTACATTGATTGAAGCTGCAAGAACTATGTTTAAGTGAATCAGGTCTTCCAATGTACTTTTGGGCTGAAGCTGTCAATAATGCATGTTATACTCAGAATCGAACTCTAATCAACAAAGACTTCATGAAAACTCCTTATGAGATTTTGAATGAACAGAAACCTTTATCAAATACTTTCATGTATTTGGTGCCAGATGCTTCGTGCTCAAGGATGGAGATGATCGTCGTGGTAAATTCGAGGCAAAGGCATATGAGGGTATTTTTGTTGGATATGGAAGAAGATCATACAGAGTGTATATCATTGATCAACACAAAGTAACTGAAAGTGTCAATGTTACATTTGATGACACTAAACTCCCTAGTATCCAAACTGAAGATCCTTCTGAGAAACTGAAGTTTGATGATATGTCAGATTCAGAATTAGAACATGTGAGGTTGTTGCTGGTGAAGAACCTGTTAATCATGATGATACTCAAGGTAATGGTGATGGAAACTTTGGCAACAATGGAGATACCACTGCTACTGATGGAGAATCTTCAAGTCAACATGGCAACAACTCAGGGGGAGATGCTGAAGGATCAACTAGTAGGACACAACATCCCAATGAATTTCAAGGCGAATCATCAAGATCAAATCTTCCAAGATAGACTGTCTGGAATAAAGCTCATCCTTTTGAGTTGATTATTGGTGATCCAGATGTTGGAGTCAGAACTAGACGTGCTACTCAAAATGAGTGTCTGTTCTCAGGATTTCTTTCTGAGATGGAACCTAAGAAGATTGAGGAAGCACTGACTGATCCAGATTGGGTGATCGCTATGCAAGATGAACTCAATCAGTTTGAACATCAACAAGTCTGGAAACTGGTACCTAGACCTACACATAAGAAAGCTGTTGGTACTAGGTGGGTATTCAGGAATAAACTAGATGAAGATGGTGTGGTTACAAGAAACAAAGCAAGACTGGTAGCTAAAGGGTATTCTCAAGCTGAAGGCATTGATTATGATGAAACCTATGCTCCAGTGGCTAGACTAGAGGCCATCAGGATATTTTTGGCATTTGCAGCATTCTCTAACTTTAAAGTTTATCAAATGGATGTCAAGAGTGCCTTTCTGAATGGAAAGTTGGATGAAGAGGTATATGTAGAGCAACCTCCTGGTTTTGAAGATCCAGATCATTTGAATTTGTCTTCTTTCTTTTCAAGGCTATCTATGGACTCAAACAGTCTCCGAGAAAATGGTATGACACTCTCTCTGAATTTCTTATTGAAAATAGCTTTATTAGAGGTGTCATAGACAAAACTTTCTTTTCTAAAAAGCATAAGAATGATACTATATTAGTCCAAGTCTATGTGGATGATATAATATTTGGGTCTACTAATGATAATCTCTGTAAGAGATTTGCTAAGTTAATGCACAACAAATTTGAAATGAGCATGATGGGAGAGCTGAAGTTCTTTCTTGGATTACAAGTAAATCAAAGGTTAGATGGAACTTTTATTTGTCAATCCAAGTATCTCAAAGAACTCCTCAAAAAGTACAATCTAGAGGATTCTGCATCAGCAAGGACTCCGTCAACTACAGCTGTCAAGCTTGGACCATGTGAAAATTCCATTAAGGTAGATGTCACAAGCTACAGAGGTATGATTGGCTCGTTACTCTATCTTACTGCAAGTAGACCAGATATTATGTATGCTACATGCTTATGTGCAAGGTTCCAAGCGGATCCTAGAGATATTCATCTCGTTGCTGTTAAACGAATCTTAAGATATCTTAAGGGAACACCAAATCTAGGTATTTGGTACCCTAAAGAATCTGGTTTAAACCTTGTTGGATATACAGATTCAGATTATGCAGGAAGTATTGTTGATAAGAAAAGCACCTCAGGGAGTTGTCAATTCCTAGGTAGCAGACTAGTCTCATGGTACAGCAAGAAACAACAAATAGTTTCAAATTCAACGGCTGAGGCTGAATATATTGCTGCTGAAAACTGCTGTGCTCAGATCTTGTGGATTAGGAATCAGCTACGGGACTATGGCTCTGTATTGAACAAAATACCTATTATATGTGACAATACAAGTGCAATAGCCATCACCAATAACCCTGTGCAGCATACAAGGACCAAGCACATTGACATCAGGTATCATTTTATTAGAGAGCACGTCATGAATGGTATTGTTGAACTATTTTTTGTTCCAACAGAAGAACAAATAGCAGATATTTTCACTAAACCTCTTGATGAATCCACATTTACCAAATTAGTTGGTAAATTGGGTATGTTGAATAGCTTTAGTGATTAAACTTGTGAATATCTGAAATCTGTTCTTGAGTGAATTTACAAATGAATTTTTCATAAATGAAAAATTCATTTGCAAATTTATTTTATCATTTTCCAAAATTTCCTGCTTATTTCTATGTATTTTTTATTATTATCTTCTCTTATTTATTTACTCAACTTGTTAATTTTAATGTCTCAAAATATTTTATTTTCTCTAAAAATATTTTTTTATGAATTTAATTTGTTAAAATTCAAAAGAAATCTGTTTTTTGGACCGAAAATATTATTATCTCTGAAATATTTTAATTATTTTAATTATGTAAATATTTTTTGCCATATTCATTTCAGTTTTCTGTAAATTGTAATATTTTCTATAAACTGTGTTTTTTATGTGTTTTTAACAGTTTTTATGTTAATTATTCAGTATATTTAAAATACTTAATTTATTTTATACTAGAATGACAATCGGCAAGACAATTGAAATTGTCCTGCTGAAATTCATTCCAGTACTAATACTTGTTTATTTTTAAATTTTTAAATCAGTTTAATTTTATAACTGGCAAGACAATCGGTATGACTATTGATTGTCATGCCAGTAATAAAATTAATATCAGATATATTATGTTTTATTTTGTACTGGTATGACAATCGGTATGACTATCAGATTGTCATACCAGTTATATATTATTATTTGTTTTGTTTTTTGTTTTTTCAAAATTGCCTTGTATGACTATCGGTATGACAATCGGTAAGACTATCCCGAATTGTCATATCAGTTGTCTACTTAACAGTTTTTTTTGTTTTGTTTTATCATTCAGTTCAGTTTTTTTTTTCTCTCCAAAATTTCAACAGTCTTCAATTTTTTTCTCTCTCGTTTTTTTTTCTCTCTCTCTCTCTATTCGATCAAACTCAAAACTGCTTGCTTGTCTTCCTTGCTGGAGTTTTTACTCAACATACAAAAATCATCACTCCTGTGATATATACATACAAGTATATACATACAGAAGTGTTGTCGAATTTTTGTTAAAAAAATCAGTTTGTGTTTGTTTGATTTTGGGTTTTTTATTTTAATTTTGTTTTAAAGAACTTTAACGAGATACAAATCTTTCTAAATTTTTCGAATATAATTGATTTAATTCGAATTGTTAAATTAATTTAATTAATACAAATTTTCTTAATATTACTCTTAAAATTCTGAAAGTGTGTGTCTTATTATTTTTTTTAAAAACAATGGCTCTCAATTTCCAAATCGTTTCACATAATCTTGTTGGTTATTTTAATCCAGATAAATGTGATGTATAAAAATTTAAGCCGTGGATTAGATTTTCAAATGACCATTCGATTGTTAGCTCTGCTATTAAATCAAATGTGATTTTAAATGTTGATCTGCCAAGACTGATTTGCACAACCTCTACTGTGGCTGATGATTTTAGATCTTTTTCATTCACCGTGGCAAACACACAGTATGTGGTTGATGAAACAGTCGTCAATCGAGCTTTAAATTTACCTATGGACAATTTCTGTAATTTGCCCTCTGAAAATGATATTTCAAACTTTTTCCATGCTATTCACTATCAGTGGGTAATTAATTTAATCAACTTATCAAAATCCAATTTGGTATCTGAATGGGACATTTTCTTCGATACACTTTCTAAAGTGTTTGCCAACTGCACTAAATCCAATTTTCACAACATCACTTCCACTCTGCAGTATATTGGTCTTGCGGTTGTTTTCAATCAAAGGATCAATTTTGGCAAACTACTTTTACCCATTCTCTTGAGACGTCTCACTACTGCTTTACGTGTTCATTCTACAAATCGTAGGGTCTCGTATTACTATGCTCGTTTTCTCATGCTCATAGCAGAACATATTCTCTGACCTGAGCATAAAGCCCTTTTTGCTAACTCCGTAGTAACCGAACCCCCTCCTGTAAGCAAAAAGATTTACACCCGCCAAGACACAACTTTCAAATTCATGCAAGTTCCAGTACTTGTATCTGCTTTCATGGCAACTTATATTCCCTTACCTATCTTCAATCTTCCCGGTCATGAACAGCAAGCTCAACCTCCAGTGGTTCAAACCACCCAGGCTCAAGCATCAGATGCTCTTCCTCTACAGGTAATAGTTCCTCCAACTCAACCTATTCCTACTTCTGTTGAAAGACCCCCAGTGGTTGATAGGACTGACCATGAAGTTGTAGAACCACAGCTTTAATCCCAGGTCATAGAGCCAAACACAGAGTCACAACCTATCTCAACCTCTCCCCCACTGTCTAAAATGTTGCCTAGAAGGTTAATAGGAAGTAGTTTGTTGGTGGATGTGAATGAACCCTCAACTCTGCCTCCTCCGAAGAAAAGAAGAATATTTACTGAGGCATCTGAAAGCCCATCCTTGTCCTCCCAACAGGAGATGGACTTTGAAATGGCCACTGAACAGTTACTAGAAACATCCTCTCAACATGATGAATCTATTGAAATTCGCCATAGGGCCATGGCATCCTGTACTGAGTCAAACACAATTCCATTACTCACAATGGAAGCATACAGACCAGTAGATGATACTTAGGACACGGAGCGAGGAGTGCACATAGAGTCGGTTATAGTGCCTCCCATAGTTACGGCAGAAGAGCAGTCAAATGCTTCTGAGGGAAATTCTGACTCTCAGCCACCTTTAATAGAGTCATCTTCTCCCCTCCCAGATCCAACACCTCTGGCTCCCTCACGGGATTCTCCACTCGCAGATTTATCTGGAGAAAGTGGAGGGCAACTCGGTCAATCTATCCCTGAAGCAATTCAGACATCTATTTCACATAAAATGATAGGTTTGACTGAGGATCGGGACTCGCGAATTCCCATTACACCACCACTGACCTCTCTTGAAGAGGCTAGGGTGATTTTAAATGCAGGTACAGAAGATTAGCCTCAGGAAGACTCCTCACGAGCAATTATATTGAGAGATACACATGCACGTGAGTTGAGTGAATTAAACAGGAGAGATATTCAGATGAGCGCACACACAGACACAAACACTGAAAATCTGTTAGCTCAAATTGCTGATCTCAAGGAACAACTTGCAAAAAGTCAGGCTGAAGCTAAATCATTCAAAGCATAAGTGGTTGAATGGTCTTCTTCTTCCACCTCTGTCAATAATCAACTGGCTCTTATCCGGACTGAAATATCAGATTTGAAGACATCTGTTGTACCAAAGCTTAACTCAATCCAGGAATCTCCAACGTTATCAGCTGACGACATTTCAAACTTCTGCTCTCTACATACAAGAATGACTTCTCTTGAAGACTTGGTTGAAATGAATCATTCACTAGATTCCTCCAGATTTCTGAAGATAGAGACGGGTATGGAACATCTGAATGAAGGGATGAAGCACCTGTACTACATGATCAAAAATTCTCACTGTCCCAATGAAGAACATAGGACTTTCTTTAAAGGGCCATCTGGTGGAGGCTCAGGCTCGGGAGGTGATGGAGGTCATGGAGGATCTAAGGGAAAGTCTGTAGAGGATTCCTCAACTAAGGGGGAGAAGAAAGGGAGAAGTGATAAGGGAAAAGAAAAAGAGTCGTCTGCTGGAGGCACAGGGAAGCCTGATGATATCTACTATAGTGGAGAACAGGATGACTTTGATATTTGTGACGTTCCCACTGAACCAGTCTTGGAAGATAAAGATTGTTTCTTTGAAGCTGAGGAGGAAAGTGATTTTGGAGAATGGGAAGAGGAAGCTCCAGTGGATCCTCTGTTTGAGAAAGAGTTTCAGCAGCAGCAGTCAGAGATGAAAAGAAAAGAAGTTGAACTCAAAAAGGTCTCCCAGATCATTGACATAAGGAAAGATAGACAAAGAACAGAAACTCTTCAAAAGCAACGTCTTCATGACATTAAAGCTCAAGAAAGGAGAAGAGATGTAAGACTGAAGATTGGTGAAAAATGGGATGAAGCTAGGAGAGTACTTGATATGCCTCAGCTGAGCACAAACAATGATAGACAGTTTCTACATCTTCTGGACAAGCTGGAGATCTCTAATCCAAACAATGATATGTACATGAATGCTATAAAGACTGAAGTCTCAAGGATCACAGCTGCCTTTGACAGATCCCTAAATGAGATGAGCATATTTGTATATTATCAGAGCGAAGGATCTTTCAAGGTGTCACTTCATCTGTTTGAGAATCGTTCTTTGTCAGAGATTTGGGTTCTTCTCAACAAAGTCAAAAGAAGCTCAGAATTGAATGAAGTTCTTCGAGAAAGGCTCAAAGAGTTTGCCAGCAGGGCTAGTCCTCAAGTGGTCAACAATCCTCATCAGGTAAGATTCTTTAAGTCTGACTGTCTTCAAATCTGCTAGCTCGATTCACAATCTCTTAAAGACTACTCAGCTAAGCATCTTGTCTGGATGGAACATCACTTAAGAACTACTGGATATTCATCTATGTTGAAAACTCAAGCAGCTGATCTGATTCAAGCTTATTGTGAAAAGAATATTAAAAGGTACAATCAACTCAAGAATAAGCTAAAGACAGTTGGAGTTCAACCAGTTAGACCAGACAGCTTCACTTCAGAAAAGGATCGTGTCTTTGACAAGGAGTTGCTTCAAGATTTAGAAGAAGGTGAAGTCAGAAGAGAGGACAACTGAATTCAATTAGCTCAAAACACAATGTAATATGATTAGAGATTTATGAATCAAGATAGACTAATGTAGTTACATGTTCAGGCTAGAGGAACATCTATCTTGTATTCACTTGTAAATTTCGTTTGGAATCTGGAAATTGTTAAATATAATCCAGAACTTTTCCACTATTTACTTTGCATTACTGTTTATATCTTTTTCTTATTTGTTAGTTGAGTTATCCTCTAGGTATTTGTTGTTATTGTATAACAAGCAAATAGGGGGAGATTGAAAGGCATATGTTATAGCCTATTTGTTTATTCAAGGATTTAACTCAACTCAAATAAGAATGTAATAAGTAAATAGTGGATCTATCGTCAGAGAGATCTCACAGAGTAACATATGTCAAAGGATTAAGTAATATTGTTCATCTATAGACTTGATGACTTAATTCACTGGAAGAAGCTCAAGAAATTGATCAAGCCTCAGTGATATAAATCAAGATTGTGGATTTAATCAAGTGACAGAGATCTCGTCAGGGTATCAATTAATTACAAGGATTTAGTCCGAAGAAAATCAAGAGTATCAAGGTCAAGGCATGAAGAAACGTCACAGAAGTTAGTCACTCATGAACCAGACAGTACATCGAGTGTCAACATTGAAGTGGTGGAATTGATTCATATATTTCAGTGATTTTCAGAAGATATACAGAAGAATGGATGCTGCTCAAGATTAGTATTAATTCTCTATTAATTAATTAAGTCATATAATTTAATTAAGAAAATAAATTATATTTGCAAAGATTAATTTATTTGATTAATTGAATTAATTGATTAAATAATTCTGAATTAATATTAAGAATTTTCAGAATTTAAATTGGTTTAAAAATCTGTTTTAATTCAACAAGATAACTGATTGTATTAGTATGACAATCGGTATGGCAATCAATAGTCATACCGAAAGACATGCTAATTCAAAAGGATTGTCTTACCAGAATTATCATAGGATTTAAATCTATTTATTTTCAGCAAAAATAATCTGATTGTCCTACCGAAAGTCTTGCTAGTTCATTCTGATTGTCTTGCTAGTTCTAAAAGATAGTCCTACCGAAAGTCTTGCTGAGCCAAAGAGATTTTCATGCCAGTTCATTTTCATTCGGTTGGTTGATAAAAGAAGCAGAAGATGAACATTCATTTTAAATCATCAAAAGAACACAACATTGAATATTCAAGCAGCAGAACACTGAACAAAAGAAACCTGCAGATAAATTATTACAAATTCACAGATCATTTATTTCTAGTATTTATTGTTGAATCCAATCCACTAGAAATACTTTTCTTGTTCTTGTGTAACTATCTAGCGGATCGAAATCCCTAGAACTTAATCTCAAATCGCTTTTAGCATTTGATCTTTTTATTGCAAAAATAGAAAAAGTTCATGTCGAATTTATTCTCGATTTGTAATAATTGATTTGAGATTAATCCCTTGTAAACGATACCATTGTTGTAACACCTTTCAAGTTTAATAATAATTTTATTTAACTTGAATTTTGTTTCACCTTTTTTATTCCGCATTTTATTCGATTAAACAGTATTGTTTGTATTCAACCCCCCTTCTACAAACATATTGAGACCTAACAAAACCTGTAGTTCTGATACCAACTGTGACGGCCTCAACCCCGGGGTCAAGAGTTGACTCCACCAACAACAATAAACATAATATAATCCGAATCATTAATTATACATAATCACGACCCCTTTACCAAGACCTTTTCTAGGTTTAAGTATGATTTAGGTTACAACTATTACAAAACCGACTTACAATAAACCATCCTGACGCAACTAACTTCTTACAGCAACTCAATAGACCATCTTTGGTCCAACACAACTACCTCAGAGGAGCCTGACACGGAATACACTGGAATTCTACCCTAACTACTGCGGAAGAATCTCCTAGGCATCTGCAATACATATATAAATCATTCTGCAAGGGTGAGCAATACATTGCTCAGCAGTACCACCATATGAATAACAAGTAAAACAGTTTACAATAAAGCAGTGATAGGAACATAGAAAATAACTCATTTACAAAACATGTAAAATGCTCATAAACTGGATACTCAAAACTAGCATGTTTTCAACAAAACAAGCGTAGTAGTGTGCTGTGTACAATTACCAGAATTTAATTCTAGCATGCCATTTTTGTTTCCAAATCCACTGCATAACTCACTTATTCCGTTACGAGAATCACAAAGTCAAATCAGATACTTACGGATATGTGAAGACAGCTGATCAGGCTATCAACACCAGATGGCTCTAACTGCCATCCCATTTACCTGTTTCGGAACTTAGAGACTAGCTAGGTCTCTCACCTGCTGGACTAATCGGTTATATATTGCGCATAACCGAATTAGCCTCTTACGCCACCTCAATAGGCCTACTCTGGCCCCTATGTATCCCATATCTGATCGTTTTATCCAGATTTCAAAACACTTGTACCTATCTCATTTCAAAACCATTCATTTTTACCAGCACACATATAAAATCCAATTCGCATATCATTTCATTCGATATAGGTACCTTTCGAAGTTACTTTTCCCCAAAACAGGTTGAAAACAGTGATTTAAAACTACACGGGATACGTAACTTAAAACGGTTCTGTTCCATTACGAGAATAAAACATTTAGCTATTTATACATAATAAACCATAAAAGAATGATCAAGGGTACTTGCCTTGCAGAGCTTTATAACTATTAATGATCGACTCTGAACCGACTCAGACGCTCATGCTTTATCGTCTAACCACTAGATTTCCCTTGGATTCGACTTTAGCACTCAGGTTCTTCGGTTGAAACCCTACTGAGCTCATCTACGGTCCACTAGGTTATCTCTAGTTCGATATCAATTCAGGAGTCCTTCAACTAGAACCTACAGAGCCGAAATACCCTACGTTAGACGTCTAGGTATGCTCGACAGATCCTCGCTAAACAATTTACCCAATGATAACGATTCCAGACTCGTACTTATACATATTGTAATAACACACACAATAATTAGGGTTCACGTTCTCATAAATCGGTTCGGTGTTTATTTCCAGAAAATACGTATACTAGTTATTTTATGAAATTAGGGTTATTGGTTTTGGAAAAACAATTTACCATTACACAAATTTAGGTTTTGCACAAAATATATGTATTTACTTATTTATACTCACTCGAAATTCCGATAATTATAGGGTATGTCCCAAATTTTCGAATTTAATTTCCAAAAATTCGGGTAGCACCTCCTCTGTTTATCGGCCTACCCGTCGACCAACTCAACGTCAAATCAACAACAAACAATCTGTTGTGGATATGTTGTGAACTTGATGATTTCAGTAACAAAACACCTTATTAGATTTTACTTAGTGAAAAATGTAGCACTCGACGGATAAGGAATAAAGTCCCGACGGATGACTCAATATAGTCCTGACGGATGATGATTTATTATTCATCGAGTGAGTAGCTTGTGTAATAATGAGTTTGTAGCACATTTCTGCATACACCTTGTTTAGATTCTGCAGTAGCACTCAAGTCATGTTGACTTTGATTAGATATGCAGAATAGGTTGATTAATTGTACATAGATGATGTCTTGTAATTCTGCATAAATGAAATGAAGTCAAGTGCCAGATAGCTACCCAACGGATAAACAACAATGCCACTCGACGGATGATCAACAAGGCAACCCGACGGATGATCATGTACCCGACAGATAATCAATTCAAACATCTGTTGACAGTGACAACACAGTCACATGTGTCGAGTGTATGCAAAAGGAATGTGGAAGCCTATTCAACTGGGTTTTAGAGAACAAAGAAGCATTGCCATTTCCATGCTATTATGAAGATATTCATAGATGCTGGAATAGAGTAATGAAGCAGCATAGCATTAGACTTGGTAGGTTTTGTTTTATTATCTTGTCTTATTACTTTGTAATCTTGGTGATATATAAACCAAGAAGTAGCAAATATAATAACAACAAGAACAAGACTAAGAACATCATCTCAGAGAAACAATTGTAAGCTGCATCCTTAGCATTTCTCTGTAAACTTAGTTGTTCATATTTGTAAGCAACTTTGAGCAAATCTTGCTACACAGAGTTCTCTTGATATAATACATATTTCTGGTGGATACATTCAAATCCACCAGAAAGTTTTTAAAGACTTGTGTTTTTAATTACTTGTGTTTTGATTTTACTAAGTTCTTATTCCGCACTTTGCAAATCAAACAACTATATATTATTAAGACAGAACATTTTATATTTTTGAAAAAGGTTCAAGAATTCCTTTCAACCCCCCTTCTGTAATTCATGTTGCATTGTTAGGGACTAACACAACCCACAATTAATCCAAATACAATTCTCAACCTCCGATTCAACCCAATCATAACAATCATAATTCCACACATTTCCAAATTTCAACTTAATTACAATTATTAATTATTATTCATATTTTATATTTATTTATTTTAAAATATTAGGACTCAGAACCGTGTCATCACAGTCCACCGTCGGCTCGCCGAGGCTCATCGTCAACGGTGGTAAAATTCGCGGGTACCCGATTAATTTGGGTTTCCGATGCAGATTCCACCGATTAGATTCTGAATGATAAGGAAATCCGATTAATCATAAAAATTTATTCAAATATCTCAGATAATTAATAATTTGAAATACGCAAAGCAGCAGTTCAAATTTCTCATACATCACATAATTAACTCATAAAATACACAGCAATAACACACCCTCGACTAAAATGCACACGCATATGCGTGTGTATACATATATATTAACATCCATAACTGAACCAAGTAACAGGTTTCAGAACAAGGCAACCTGAATAAAAGTGAGATGACGACCTGGAAGTGGCCGGACACCGAACACCGGCGGCAACGAATCACCGAAAACACGGGCGGCGGCCCAACAAAATGCAGTATAACAGAGAGCACTCAAACACAGGGAAAGAGATTAGAGCGCAAGGGGAAAATAATTGATGGAGAGAAAAATGTCGAGAGATCGAGATTAACTCGAGAGAGACAAGAGGATTGAGTCTGTGCGTGTGTTTTTGTTTTTTTAACCCTCTCTGCAGATGACACGTAACAAGGAGGTTATAGAAATTGCACGCGTGTCTAATTATTGACACGTAACCCCTTACTGATTGCAAGCCTAAATTTGTGTCGCATTTAATCTTTTAACTGTACAACATTGCGAAGAATTATTAATCCAGATAATTCCAAAATAATATTAAAATTCGCAGAATATTCTAAAACTAATAAAATAGAATTTTCATAAATTTTTAAATCATTTTTGAGTCGTGCTACATACCCACAATTTAAAATTAACGAACCGAGCTGCACTTAAAACAAATTCAGAAAATCATGAAAATAGTCTTAAAATATTATAAATATCCCGAAGTTAATAAAAACATAAATTTCAAAATTTTAAAATAATTTCTGAAATGCAGTTTATACCCGCTTTTATCAATTAAATGAATCAACGCGCGGGTGAAATTAATCCCAAAAAATTCCAAAATAATTTTAAAATTCTCGGAATATTCCAAACTTCAATAGAGATAAGTTTCATAATTTTTAAAAAATTCTGGAATTAAATACGGATTTTACAAATAGATGCAATCAAAAAATCATACATGGTTAAATAATTTATAAAATATTAATTTCTAAGTTTTATAAAATCCCAAAAATAATTATTGTAATTATAAAACCATGAAAATAATTTTAGAGACAATCCAAGTATTTATGCAGATAAATTTGCAATAAATCCACTTTTAAAAGTGAAAACAATTCAGTACTACTCAATCATTAATTACACGAACGACCTTATGCATCATAAATCACACATGAACAATAATAGAGCTACACATAGCAGGCAATACCAATACACATATTTATTTAATTAAATATTTAATAAGAACTCCTTTAAATAATATAAAAGTATACGAGTCGTTACAACTGATCTGTTATTTGGTCTTGGCACTATGGTCTAGACTTTATTTTTTTCAAATTCATTTAACTCTTTGTTAGGTCCCAATGTGTTTGTAGAAGTGGGGTTGAATACAAACAATACCAAATAATCGAATTAAATGCGGAATAAAAATGTGAAACAAAATTCAAGTTAAATAAGAATATTATTAAACTTGAAAGGTGTTACAACAACTGTATCAATTACAAGGAATTAATCTCAAATTAATTATCACAAATTTAGAATAAATTCGACATGAACTTTTTCTATTTTTGTAATAATTAGAATCAAATGCTAAACGCAATTTGAGATTAAGTTCTAGGGATTTTGATCCGCTAGATTGTTACACAAGAACAAGACATATATTTCTAGTGGTTTGGATTTAACGTTACAAGCTAGAAATTAGATCTTGAATTAAGCAGATGAAAAATGGAATATTTCTAAGGCGGCTGCTCTTTCTTTTCTGTGTTCTTGACTTCTGTTTTTTTATTATTAAAATGAATGTTCAGCTTCTGCTCCTTTTATCAACCAACCGAATGAAAATGAACTGGCATGACAATCTCTTTGGCTCAACAAGACTTTCGGTAGGACTATCAAATTCCAGTAGAACTTTTGGTAGGACTATCTTTTAGAACTAGCAAAACAATAAGAATGAACTAGCAAGACTTTCGGTATGACTATCAATTGTCATACCGATTGTCATATTAGTTCAAACAGTTTGTCTTGCTGAAATTAAATAGATTTAAATCCTAATAATAATTCTGATAAGACAATCCTTTTGAATTAGCATGACTTTCAGTATGACTATTGATTGTCATACCGATTGTCATACTAATACAATCAGTTGTCTTTGTTGAATTTATAACAGATTTTAAATCAATTAAAATTCTGAAAATTCTTAATATTAATTCAAAATTAATTAATCAATTAATTTAATTAATCAAATAAATTAATCTTTGAAGATATAATTTATTTTCTTAATTAAATTATATGACTTAATTAATTAATAGAGAATTAATACTAATCTTGAGCAGCATCCATTCTTCTGCAAATCTTCTGAAAATCACTGCAAATTATGAATCAATTCCACCACTTCAACGTTGACACTCGATGTAATGTCTGGTTCATGAGTGACTAACTTCCGTGACGTTTCTTCATGTCTTGACTTTGATACTCTGATTTTCTTCAGATTAAATCCTTGTAATTAATGATACTCTGACGAGATCTCTGTCACTTGATTAAACCCACAATCTTGATTTGCATCACTGAGGCTTGAACAATTTCTTGAACTTCTTCCAGTGAATTAACTCTTCAAGTCTGTAGATGAACGTTGTTTCTGAATCCTCTGACAGATGTTACTTGGCGAGACCTCTCTGACGGTAGATCCACTATTTACTTATTACATTCTTATTTGAGTTGAGTTAAATCCTCGAATATACAAATAGGCCTATGACATATGACTTACAATCTCCCCCTATTTGTTTGTTAGACAATAACACACAAATACCTAGAGGATAACTCAACTAACAAATAACAAAAAGATATAAACAGAAATGCAAAGTAAGTAGCAGAAAAGTTCTGGATAACATTTAACCTTCTCCAGATTCCAAATAGATGTTCCTCTAGACTGAACATATCTTCAAGTAGTTTCATCTTCTTTTGTACAACCACATTTCCTGTTGAGAAGCACATATCTCTCTTGCTTCTCCCCCTATGGGAATCAACTGATTAAAGAAGATCACCTTCGATTACCACCTCTCCCGTACAATAGGATCCACATATAAAAACCAATGGTACTCCCCTTTTGAAAACAGCTTCTTCCCTTACTAGAAAATCACCTTGTGTTTACCACCTCTCCCGTACAATAGGATCCGTAGTTACAAACAACAATGGTGTGGTGTAGTGTACATATGTAGGATCTTTTTCTTCCTCCCTGCTCTTTCTCCCCCTTAGTTGAGGAATCCTCCAAACTATTACTCAAGCTTTTATCTCCCCCTTAAAGAAGGAATGTATGCCATCGTCTCAAGGAGTTCTCATATTTCACTTGGTTAGAAAAGAAATAACAAGTAATTTCTCTTTCTTCCTCACTGTGAGTGTGTGATTCTGTTTAGTGTACCTCACATGTGTTTCACTCTTCTCTCCACTCGTGTTTAAACTCATTCTCACAAGTGTATCACTCCTCTTATAGCTCCAAAAACCAGCTGTACCTGCAAGGAAAATCACCTTAGCCATCCTTAAGGAGGTCACAGGTGGTGCAATGGGAGTTCACAAATCCCCATCCTTGTTAAACTCGTCAGATGAATCTGAGTCATAATTTACAAGTTGCTGGTTTCCCTTTTAGGGTTCCAGATTTGAATTCTGGGAAGGTAAACAATGATCCAATGAAGTTAGCATAAAGATCAAAGTTCCCTTCTAATGTCTGTGAAGACATTTCCTTGTGACTCATCAGGTAATATCTGAATCATTGTCAACAAGTTGCCGATCTGCACCTATGTCAGATCCACTATCCGCAGATACATCCAGGGGATTTAAGCCTGGGGAGGTAGACACTGACCACTGACATATGGCTTTTAGATCAGTATCCTCTCCTAACACCTGTAAAGGCAATTGGTCCATTAACGAACCTTGAACAATCGAATCTGACCTTAAAATGATCGAAACTCTTATTTCCGTCAACTCATCCTTTGTGTGTGTAACCTTTCCTTGTGCATCAAGAATTGTTTATATTTGAAGTGGTGACACTACATCGGATGCCTTGGCCGACAGGCAAAATTCAATAGACGCACCCTTTTGAGAGAATGAATCTAGTAACTATTTTTTAGCCTTTTCAGCCATTACATCTTTTTGAGAAGATGTATGGGGGCTAGCAGTTGTCTCGGTTTAAATACTACTCATCTATGTAGGAGACAGAGCTACTGGGTTGACTACAGAACCTTCCTTATGTGGTGCACTAAGGCACTATCTCCCTCACGCTAATTCATACTACATTTAGTGGTAAGAGAGTGTTGGTTGGTTCTATTTTTGTGTTTGTCTCTACAGTCTGGGATAGAAGTTGTGGGTTTTCAACCTCATGACTGTCAATGAAAGAAATCCATTGGAGACTGAACCTATATCACAGAACATAGGGCAAAATAGAGAGATAAAATGTACTTAAGATCTATAATGAATGAAAATTATACATTTAATCTTTTGAGAGTAATGATGTACAATAGTGATTTCAAAAGATTTTACATGAAATAAGAAATCACTAATATAGAAAGAAGTTTGATTTACTCCTAAAACTCACTGCACATATAAAATAATATGTTTGTACCTAGTGATAAGAGAGTTAATAATATGACGACTCTACTAGTTCATATTAAACTGTAACTTCAGTTAGAGTGCCATACCATGTTCTTGACGATTGCTTGAGTAGTACACCAGTTCATACCAACCTGAACTGAGATTGTGAAGAAGAGATTGCATAGTCCAATAGATCTGCAGCTGCAAAGTCCATGAATTGTGGTGCATTGACTTCCTCTTTTGACTCACCAACCAGAAGTACACTTGTACACATCTTACTAGAGTCCAATTCCAAGTGTAATGTGCAGCAGGTGCCCGATATGTCATAATATTCTCAAGTCTCGTCACTGGTGCTATATGTTAGATACTGCTTCCTGATAATAACCTAGCACAATATATAAATTTTCAATGATAACATTCCCAACTTGTAAACAGCCATATCCCTCAGATAAACCTTTGATGTTATCTCCAAAAGTAACCAGGGGGCCAGCTTTCTCAATCCACATTTGATAGCAGGGTTCTATCTCTGGTCATATGTCTTGATGATCCACTTGTCAAGAATCCACACTACCGGTTATACCTGTATACTGCCCTGCACTTCAAATGGATTAGACCTTCTTCGGAACCCAAACTTGGTTGGGCCCGACATACTTGTAGAATTGTCCTTTATCAGGCAAAACAACATTTTTAACTTTAATGGTCTCAACATCCTCAATGACTGAACATTTGACCTTGTAAGCACCCTTAACAAATTTCTGTTTAGGCTTCGGCACAAATGTCTCCTTTCTAGCCTTAGAAGGACTAGCAGTCTCAGACCTATCATGCTTCTTATTATTCACATGCTGACGAGGAGTAGTCTTATCACTAGAAACATGCTTACCATTAAAATAAGCATACATCAAATTAAAAGCACAAGACATACAATTAGAAACACCACATGCTTTATGAGAGTGATTAACAGCAGGCAATTTATGCATGGTAGACATGGCATTTTTGTTATCCAACTCATGTGTGTCTGAGTTAGTCTCAATTGCTTTCACAACTTTGACTGGAACTTTCGACACACTTGACTTGGAAACAACCTTCTCATTAGCATGATCTTCAGCACGTATTTCTTCTTGAATAATAGAAGAGGTCGCATCAAATGGTTCAGTAATTGATGCTTTATAGAGGGGTTCATCAACACCCTTAAGCACATGTGGTACTTCCCTCCCTTTAGCACAGACATGAGGAGGGGAGTTTATGCCTAATTCTCCAATAGCAGCATTGTAATCATAACCTATTCCAGATGTTTGATTAACAGCTTGCTTACTGTAGAACTCTTTAGCCTTCGAACAAGAATTGAAGTAGGCTCTAACCTTAGTCTCAAGACCGGTGATCTTGTCTTTGAGAATAGTTTCGAGTTGTCTATAACAGTCAACTCTATTCTCTAGAAAAGATACTTGTTCTTTTAACTTGTCTTGATTAATGTGCACAAGTCTTAATTCATTGACCTCTTTCTCAAGGTCTTTGATCTGCTGACTTAACAGTTCATTATCACGATGAGCACAATCTAAGGAACCTCCTAGATGATAAAATAATTCAGCATCAGTAAATTTTACCTCTTTTCTTGACGATGAAGCTTTTCCATCAATAGCCATAAGAGCAAGATTCTCATTTTCTTCATCTTCACTATCAGTATCATCCCAGCTTCTTCCCTTTGCCAGGTAAGCCCAATCAGAGTTACTCTTCTGATTTGAATCATAAGAGTTCTTCCTTACTTGCTTTGGCTTCCTACATTCTGTGGCAAAGTGTCCCAACTCATTGCAGTTATAGCATCTAATGGTGCTCCGATCAACCATCCCTGTTTTGTATCCACCACTACTGGTGTTAGAGGATGAAGATCCACCTGTCTGGAATCTGTTGTAGTTGGACTTGTACTTGAACTTGGGATTTCTCTTCAATCTGACATTGGAGAATCTCTTGACAATTTGGGCCATTGACTCATCTTCCAATTGCTCTAGCTCTTCCAAGGAATAAAAATCATCACTGGATTGATTTGTAGTAGGAGGATCATATTCTGCTACTATCATATTTTCCTCAGCCTTGGAAAACTGTACCATTCTCTCCGACTGTTGAGATTGTTATTGTTGTTGACCTTCAGCTACAAGAGCAGTAGATGTGCTGACCATTCTATCTTTCCCGTAGACTTCCTTTTGCTGAATCTGCTCCAACTCATAGGTTTTCAACACACCATAGAGTCTATCCAAAGAAATCTCACTCAGATCTCTAGCTTCTCTAATGGCAGTGATTCTATGTTCAAAATGAGTTGGCAGTGTTAAAAGGAACTTTTTGTTGACCTCCCTGATTGAATAATATTTTCCAATTATGTTCAGGTTATTGATCAATGCATTGTACCTCTCAAACACTTCAGAAATTCCTTCTCCTGGATTTGATTTAAAATATTCATACTCAGAGGTTAGGATCTCCAACTTATTCTCCCTAACTTCCTCTGTGCCTTCATTAATCACCTCAATAGTTTCCCACATGTGTTTGGAATTTTTACAGTTCATCACATGTCTGTTCATCAAGGGATTAAGGGAATCAATTAATATTAATTGAAGGCTGGCATCCAAGGAGGCTTCTTCCTTTTCAGCAGGAGTAAAATCTTCAGGCTCTTTTGGATAATCACAACATCATCTTCTATTACCTCTGGTTCAATAACCATCGGAGTTTTTGGACCCTTCTTTAACAAGTTCAGATATTTGGGATTTGCAACTTGTAAAAATAATAGCATCTTCTTCTTCCACATGATGTAATTTCCTTTATCAAATAGTGGAATTTTAACGGTTCCAACTTTTTATGAAGTCATTATGAATTTTTGAATAAATAAAAATTCAAGGAGTTGAAAAATCACAAAAGTCTAGGATCTTGATTTGTTCGTTAATCAGAAGGCTCTGATACCAATTGTTAGGTCCCAATGTGTTTGTAGAAGGGGGGTTAAATACAAACAATACCAAATAATCGAATTAAATGCTGAATAAAAATGTGAAACAAAATTCAAGTTAAATAAGAATATTATTAAACTTGAAAGGTGTTACAACAACTGTATCAATTACAAGGAATTAATCTCAAATTAATTATCACAAATTTAGAATAAATTCGACATGAACTTTTTCTATTTTTGTAATAATTAGAATCAAATGCTAAACGCGATTTGAGATTAAGTTCTAGGGATTTTGATCCGCTAGATTGTTACACAAGAACAAGACAAATATTTCTAGTGGTTTGGATTTAACGTTACAAGCTAGAAATTAGATCTTGAATTAAGCAGATGAAAAATGGAATATTTCTAAGGCGGCTGCTTTTTCTTTTTTGTGTTCTTGACTTCTGTTTCTTTATTATTAAAATGAATGTTCAGCTTCTGCTTCTTTTATCAACCAACCAAATGAAAATGAACTGGCATGACAATCTCTTTGGCTCAGCAAAACTTTAGGTAGGACTATCAAATTCCAGTAGAACTTTCGGTAGGACTATCTTTTAGAACTAGCAAGACAATCAGAATGAACTAGCAAGACTTTCGGTATGACTATCAATTGTCATACCGATTGTCATATTAGTTCAAACATTTTGTCTTGCTGAAATTAAATAGATTTAAATCTTAATAATAATTCTGATAAGACAATCCTTTTGAATTAGAATGACTTTCAGTATGACTATTGATTGTCATACTGATTGTCATACTAATACAATCAGTTGTCTTTGTTGAATTTATAACAGATTTTAAATCAATTAAAATTCTGAAAATTCTTAATATTAATTCAGAATTAATTAATCAATTAATTTAATTAATCAAATAAATTAATCTTTGCAGATATAATTTATTTTCTTAATTAAATTATATGACTTAATTAATTAATAGAGAATTAATACTAATCTTGAGCAGCATCCATTCTTCTGCAAATCTTCTGAAAATCACTGGAAATTATGAATCAATTCCACCACTTCAACATTGACACTCGATGTACTGTCTGGTTCATGAGTGACTAACTTCCGTGAAGTTTCTTCATGTCTTGACTTTGATACTCTGATTTTCTTCAGATTAAATCCTTTTAATTAATGATACTCTAACGAGATCTCTGTCACTTGATTAAACCCACAATCTTGATTTGCATCACTGAGGCTTGAACAATTTCTTGAACTTCTTCCAGTGAATTAACTCTTCAAGTCTGTAGATGAACGTTGTTTCTGAATCCTCTGACAGATGTTACTTGGCGAGACCTCTCTGACGGTAGATCCACTATTTACTTATTACATTCTTATTTGAGTTGAGTTAAATCCTCGAATATACAAATAGGCCTATGACATATGACTTACATTCTTCCTGCATTGCTTGCACCCAATCAGCATCTTGAAGAGCTTCTTCCACTTTCTTTGGTTCAGTCTAAGATAGAAAAGAATGATAGAGACATTCATTTGATGTTGCAGTTCTAGTTCTGACACCTGCTTTAGGATCTCCAATAATTAAGTCAGGTGTATGTGATTTGGTCCACTTCCTTGCAGATTGAAGTTGACTTCTAGAACTGGATCCTCCCCAATGATCCATGCTGTCTCCATCAGCATTTTCTGATGCACCCCCTGTAGTTATGCTCTTTGAGACTTCAAAATTTGACTTGGATCCTTCAGGATTTGAAGTATCAGAGCTTCCAGAATTATCAAAATTTGACTCATCAGAACTAGATGAATTAGAACTTGAAGACCTAGTGACAGGTTCTGATGCTTCTTGAGAGTCTTGAGATGTGGTAGGATTTCCAGCTTGCTCCCCCTGGACAGGTGCATTTTCCTTTAGAGTTGTTACCACATATTCAATGACATCAGTACTTACAAGATCAGAGTTTAAGTCAACAGAATTTATAGAATCAGAATTTAAGTCTTCATTTTCAAATCTCAGCTGATCATGATCATTGAAATCTTCAAGTCCAGTAATCTTCTTATCATCAAAAGATACATTGATAGATTACATGACAACCCTTGTTCTTAAATTGTAGACTCTGAAGGCTTTTTTGGAAAGTGGATATCCAACAAAAATTCCTTCATCAACTTTTAGATCAAATTTTGGCAGCTGCTCAGGATGAGTCTTAAGAACAAAACACTTGCAACCAAATACATGAACGTATTTCAGATTTGGCTTCTTTTTCTTCACCATCTCATATGGTGTTTTTCCAAGCTTGTTTATGAGTGTTGCATTCTGTGTAAAATAAGCAGTCTGCACAGCTTCAGCCCAAAAGTAGGTTGGTAGCTTTGCTTCATCAAGCATAGTTTGTGCAGCTTCAATGAGAGTCCCGTTCTTTCTTTCGACAACTCCATTTTGCTGTGGAGTTCCAGGTGCAGAAAATTCCTGTTTAATTCCATGATCTTTGCAGAACTCTTCCATATTTAAATTCTTGAACTCAGTGCCATTATCACTTCTAATAATTTTAACAGAATCTTTGACCAACTTATCCAGCTGTCTGACATGATCAGTTAGAGTAAATGCAGTTTCATTCTTCTTGTGCAAGAAGTACACCTAAGTGTACCTTGTGAACTCATCCACTATAACCATAGCATATTTTGTCTTTGCAATAGACATGACATTGACTAGACCAAATAGATCAACATGCAGTAGGTGATAAGGCTCAAGGATTGATGACTCGGTTTTGCTCTTGAAAGAAGATTTTCTTTGTTTTGCCTTTTGACATGAATCACAAAGGCCATCAGGAGCAAATACTGATTTTGGCAGTCCTCTCACAAGATCTTTCTTTACAAGCTCATTTATGTTGTTGAAGTTTAAATGAGAGAGTCTTTTGTGCCAATTTTAGCTTTCTTCAATTGATGCTCTACTCAACAGACAGATTGCAGAACCATCAAAACTTGTTGAAAGCCTGGCTTCACAAATGTTACCATGCCTGTAACCTTTCAGAACCATTTTGCCTGTAGAATTGCTTACAACTTCACAGTGTTCTTCAAAGAAATCCACATGATAACCTCTGTCACAGATTTGACTCACACTCAGCAGATTGTGTTTAAGTCCTGAGACAAGAGCTACTGTTTCAATGATGACATTCCCAATATTAATATTGCCATATCCCAGAGTTTTTCCCATGTTGCCATCTCCATAAGAAACTCCTGGGCCAGTTTTTTCCACAAAGTCTGAGAGCAGGGTTTTATTTCCAGTCATATGTCCTGAACATCCACTATCCAGTTCTAGGATGTTTTTCATGTTGCCCTGCAATCATAAAGACCACTAATGGTTAGTTTTAAGGACCCATACTTGCTTGGATCCTTTGGCCTTATTAGGTTTGTTAACATTTGCAGCGGATTTAATATCAGAGTTTATGCTAACATGCAGTTTATCAGAACTTATATGAGACTTTGCATCAGACTCTACACTAGAAGGAATTAAAGCAACTTCCTTCAAAGAAAGTTTTATTTGATAATAATCATAGTATAAGCTATGATATTCCTTACAAGTATAAATGGAATGCCATAAACTTCCATAATGAAAACAAGGATTTTATGGTTTAAACCTAACAGAATGACTCTTAACTCCTGACTTAGGAGGTAAAGAGTTTATATTCTTATTCATCCTGCAAAAAGAAGCAAGATGGTTACAGTTTCCACAGTTATAACATTTCTTTCTAGGAGCATTAGGACCAGGCATATAATTATTGCTTTTATTCACACCTTCCTTTCCATTCCTATTTTTCCTAGCTGCCTTTACCTTGTTGACATTCCTTATTTCTTTCAGCTTATACTTGAGCTGCTTCTTTGTTATTAAGCCTATGTTGACTTCAGCTGGTTTATCCTGTTCTAATTTGTCAGAAATTGACTTCTCCTTAACTTCTGTCACAGACTCTTTCATCTTTTCAGAATCAGACTTTACAGTTTTAGCTACAAACTTAACAGGATTTACCTTTGGCTTAACAATTTATTTAACAACAATTGGCTCAATTTATTCAGTTCCTTTTTCACTTTTATCATCTCCATAACCTAAGCTGTAACGACCGAGAAAATTACATTTGTATTATATTCTAATAAAGATAATTATGTGTATTATTATGTGATTAAGTGTGTTGAGTCGTAAAACCCTGACTATTGTTGTCTGTTTCGATCAGAATGTGTTTCAGGCATTTATTGAGTGTTTTATTATAAGTTTTAGCTTTTATTTCAAAATCCGTACAGCTCAAACAGTGTTTTAAAAGCCCGTCTTTCAAACAAAATCATTGGACCTATTTTTCCAAGAATGACCTATACCACATCGATATTCTGAACATCTAGACATTTTACAAATTTACCTTTTTCACGAAAAATGAATTTTTCGGACCCCTTCGGGAGTCAAAAACCACACAAAAATCATATTTTTATTTTTATATGATCATGAAATTATCAAACATTATTTTTCTTTGCATTTTTGTAATATTCATAATTTTTGGGAATTTTTGACATTTATTTTGTATTTATTGGATATTTAAAAATTCATTATTGATACCCAAAAATTATAAAAATTGGGGCCAATTATTTTTATTAGATGTGTTATTAGCCCCTTAATTTTATTTAGGGGTATTATTTTCCATAGTATAAATAGCTGGATTATTATTAATTTTAGTTAATTAATTATAAAAAAATCAGATTAATAAAAATTAAAAAGTGTTGGTGACAATTGTGTTCTTGGAGGATGAAGAAGATCAATCCATGATTTTGGGAGATTCACTAATCCACTGAAAAAGCTCTAGTAACCAATACAATCCTTGTGAAGAGACGAATCTAGTGATACTAATATCAACAACTGAGGTTTGTTTAATCTTATAATTGATTTTTATGTTCTTGGCATGAATTTCGGGTTTTGAGTTTGAAGAATTATTTGATTGTTTGGTTGATTCAGTTAGTTTTGTTGTAGTCTCAGGAGTGATTGGGTATTTTTACTTTGATTTTATAACCCCTGGATCGATATGCCGAGTTCTTGGGTTTTAGTATTTCTGATTTCGTTTTTTAAGAATTATAGGTGTTCTTGGTTGTGTTTGTTGATGGGAAGTAATTGTATAAGTCTGTAGTTTTGATTTGACATAAAAATCGAGTTGTATGGTTGCAAATTAAGCGAAATCAACTTCGCTGGACGTTGGTGAAGCTTGTCGGAATTTATGGGGGTTTCAGCCGGCAAACGAGTTCCAGGGATAGATAGGCAGGGTTGAGGTGACTTCTGAACAGCACAGATGATTTGCAATCGATTGAGACAAAAAAATGAACAAAAAACGAAGGGTTTGAGGTAGGATTTAAGTTCGCCGGAGTCCGGCGAAGAACCGCCGAAAACTGGAATTTTTCCAGAAACCGGTCGTGTTCTTCCCAACCAGGTTAGCTGTCCACGACCCGATTTTTAACCCGAAAAGCAACCCAGGTTTGATCCCCAAAATGCAAAACCAGTTCCTGTTTTCTGTTTGTATAATTTTAATTATTTATTTATATTTTATAAAAGTAAAAATCAGTTTTGTAAATTTTAAAAATCAAATAAAAATTAATTTTAAATTCTGAAAAATATTATTAATAATTTCTGAATTATTTTATCAATTTCGAAATTCGAAAATCATTAATTATTTAATTATTTAATTATTTATTTAATAATTTATTTTTTTACATATTATTTAATAATTAAGTAATTAATTTACAAATAAGGTTAAAAATATATCGAATAATACGATAATATTTCGTTAATTAATCGAATAATGCGAGTAACTCGTATCTATACGAGTAATTGATCGATAAGTTGGATTATTATTCGAGCGATAGTTTATTTATTCGAAGAGTGTCATAATAGTTATTTGTATCGAATAATTATTCATAAATAATTGATTTAGTCGAATAATTGATAATAATTTGAGAGTAATTGTAATAAATTGTAAGTAATCCTAATAATTAAGGATTAATTATTTTAAAATACAATAAATATTAAATAATTATTTAAAAATATAATTAAGCATTATTTAATTATAATTAATTATTTATAATTGATTATTAATTAATTAAATCTTATTTAATTCGTAGTAATTAAACCGTTAGTCCGATTTGAGTGAAATGAAGACCCTTAGACTCGAAAAAATGAAACGAATCCATTAAAAATAATTATAAGTCATAATTTCTGACAAAAGCGAGTCGCCTTGTGATAGTTAATTGTTTGTAGGCTCTATTAGGGATCGAATCGAGCCTAATAAATTCCAAAAAATGATAAGTCGAACCAGATAGGATTGGCTAATGCAAGTATAAGTCTAGTATTGATTCTAAAAATAATTATGAGTCTAAAGTCAATTATATGCCTTATGTGCTATGTGTTTTACGTAATTATGTGAACCTTATGTGTTATATAATTTTATATATTTATATATGCGAGTCTTATAATATCGTATGGGTAGGCGATTATGGCTACATTGTATCAATTTGAGATACGCATATGAGATAAGTTATTTAAACAAATATCTTTCCATGATAGATTCAGAATCAACAAAGCAAATCAAGCAGGAGACGGAAGGCGGTGAGTCGTGCAAGGTGAAGTGCACACCAGGCAAGTTTTTCCCCTATTCTAAGTTTAGAATAGTGAAATATATCCCACTTTCGATATCAATTACACCTTGATAATTCTTGTTTACAAACCCTGATACACATTTATTGATTTTTGTTTCTATTTCATTTCAATTCTTGATTTCTTCCAATATTTGAATCCTCTATTCATATTCCAATATTGATACCCTTACTTACATATGCTATGATATATCCTGATGTTGGGATACATCAAAAGCATATCGATTGTTCCGGATGCTAAGCTATGGACTGGATGGTTACGATACGGGCTGGGTATTAACCGGACCCTTGATTTTGAGGCCATAGTTTCCTGGGTACCCAATATGTTGGTTGGGTCTATGCAGTTAGGTATAGATCTGCACTGTATCCTGACTGATCAGCAGGTTATAGTGTATATGTTTGTTTTTGTTTCCAGTCTCATTCATTTGGCACTCGCCAGTAATGGCAAGTTATTACTCTATACAGAAACAGATGGTTGTTCAAACCAGCAAATTACTGGTTCATTTATTCTTCTCTCTTTATAATATATATATATATATATATTTGCAGGCTTGTTGAGCAATTTTGGCTTACCCCCTTTTATTGTTATTCACATTGTTTTTCAGTTAAGGTAGAGAATATAACCCATCAGAACCCGAGTAGTCAAGAAGCGAGTCAAGCAGCGGGACCCTCTTATACCAAGGGTGTTTGTCCATATCCCAGAAGAGAGCTTTGAGTTGCCAGATCAGGTGTAGCAGGATAAGTAATAGTGGTGGTTTGAATAAAAGTTGTTCAGTATGAAATGTAAATAGAATAAAGTTTTGTAACAAAGAGAGTTCTTGAGACATATTGTTTAAACTGGTTTTTGTAATAAAGTTGGTTTGTCGTTCTTGTTTTCAATCCTTAACCTTGAAAAGATCCTGAGTAGTAGTAGTTCGGGGTAATTATTTTATTTATATCTTGCTTGTACAGGTTTAGTGAGTAGTTAGTGTTAGTAATTCCCCAAATCTATACCCCGGATTTGGAGGGTGTTACAGTTGGCATCAGAGCTTAGGTTTTGGCCCTTGAAAACAAGAACATTAAAGTTAAGATAAGATAGGAAGATCACATAGGATAAGAGTAAGGATGTTAGGATTGTTTGTTTATTAAGATTAGTAGCTTGTGAGTTCTAGGAATATGATTTGATCTTTTCTTGTGTTATGGTTATTATATTAGATGGCTTCTTCAGCATCGTCTTCCTAGCGTACAGCATCAGACCCAGTATTACCTCCAACATCAGTTCAGGAGTTTCCACCATTACCACCACCTGCACCAGAGTGGGAGGAGTTAGAGCCACAGATTCCAGCGCCACAACCATAGATTCCATAGTTTCAGCCAGAGCCACCTATGTTTGCACCTCCAGAGTAGCCTGTCTTATTTCCCACACCGTTGGCTATTTATGCACCTGTACCTGGGATATACCAGTTTCCTCAGCAGGAGTTTAGCCGTATGCCACCCGGATTTTGATTTCAGATGACAATAGAGTGTTGTACCCTGGGTATTATATGTAGATAGATGCAACATAGTATAGTATGAACTTCTTTCATGATCAGTTTTATAAGGTGATTGTTGAATCCCTTTTAAATCATTCCTTCTTTAAAATATTGTTTCTAATTGGGACAAGCAGTGATGTGATGTGACAATTTGTCGAAATGATAAGGAGTCTGGTGGGACGCCACCTAATCATGTGCTGTGTGCCATATGGTATGACAGACTGGTCATCTTGAGTACTAATATGGTTGTCTCATTCCTATTTAAATCATTATTCATTCTTTCTTCCTCACCCCTAATTTTTTTATTCATGAATCTTTCCGATTGTTTCCTTGTACTCTTATCCCTTACAAAAAGTTTCCAATCAGAATCATATACACAAATTCCTTCTTGTGTAAGGTCTATCCTTTGAATGTTTTAAAAAGGAAGTAAAATGAACCCGTGTAGCAGATAAAGTTATGTAATAAGTATGGTCAATTACAAGCCGATGAATGGTGGGCATTTACGTGTAGAGAAGAATCATTATGCCGATAACGGGATAGTTGTGAGGACATCAAATCAAAGGCGAGGATCTGCATACATAATACATTGCAAGTATGAGATTTTGGCATGAATTAGAGTAATTAGCAAATCGTATGAGGTAAAGTAATTAGAGAAACAAGAAAGTAAAGCTGCATGTATGAGATGGGGCAAATGATCGATTAGACAACGGAGATGAACGAAGAAATTCTTTATAATAACCAGATAATCGATTAACACGTTGTGAAAATAAAGCATACCTTAATCATGTCGGAGATATTTGTCATGAAGATTCAAGATCGAAGAAATGATAGTTACGAATAAACTTTGAGTGCGTTCGTCAAGGAATGATTGGGTCTTCACATTCAAGTAAGTGAATTGTGGTAAAATTAATGCTTGTAGCTGGGTCGGAAAAGAAAGTTCAATATGAAAACACATAAGGGGAGATGAAGGTATGGTGGTTTGACTGCAACAATTTTTAAGATGTGAAACTTTAAAACTAAACGAACTCATTCGCAAGATTATAAGAGGGTTGGTCGAGACCAGGTGTTGGTCATCAGAAGTTGAACAAGTTAATTAATAAGAACAAGTGTATATTGCCAATGATGGACGAATTGTTAAATAGAGAGTTTGATTTGAAACATGAACTAGAAGAATTCTAGAATAAATTATAATTATACTCAGTATTGATATTCTGTTATAATCAGATTATATAAGAAAGGTCATGGTATCATCAGAATTGTTCGCTATAATCCTAAGTTGAACTAAAATACGGGTTGTACTGGTTAGTATTATATTCGCTAGTGACATAATAAGTTTAGAAGGTGGCAGTGAATTGGTATATTTGAAGGTTGATTATGTTTGTTTAAGTGACTGTTGATTGCTTGATTAATTGTTGGTGTCGGCTTAAGCCCGACTGGTAGTCAGTAATATAAAGGAGATGCTGCCCAAATTTTCAGAAATTACCCTACTTTTGAAGATAGAAAGTATACTTCCATGTGTTATTGATATTCATGTTAATACTCCAAAAAAATTGTGATCTCGGTTCTTGAAAGAGATTGTTACAGCCAATCTGACTATATATGATTGGTCTTTAATTTCGTTTAGCTAGTCATCACTTGGTGCAATTGATCAATTAAGTAAGTTAATTGGTTAATTTTACCAATTAATGGTTAGTTAGATGGAAATCGATTTCAATTAGATTAAGTCAAATTTTGATGTGACTTTCTAATCCGAAATCAAAGCAATGAGGAATTTGGAAAATGTATGAACACAAGTAGAATTTAGAAGTTGCTACAAGTGCATGAGGCTTTACTTGGATGAATATGCCTTTGTAATAGACATAATAAATAAAAAGTTATTTATATGGACAAGTGAGGAAAAAAAATGTTTTCAAGAACTAAAGATTGAAGATAGAGCAAAGAGAAGGAAGGAAAGGAAGAACGGAGGTGGACTAAAGAGGAAATTAATAATCAAACCAACATAGATTTTATTCGACAATCAAAGAGATTTTATCATCTGCAACAAATTTTTATCTAAGGACGTCTTGTTTTTAAATTATTTTGATAATCATACAATAAATGATTTATCAAGTAATCCTGTTTTGGATAAAGTGTGAGATACTGTTTTAATTAGGTTTCCGATTGATATTGATACTTAGGTTGTTGTTAAATATCGAAAGTGGTATTAAGATAGATGATTGATGTTTACTTCAGAATGGGATGTTGTGAGCATCAAAGTTCGTATTAATATCTAATTTGATATGACAGCAAAATGAGTATTAATGTCAAGAGTTCGGTTTCGAAGGAGCTATGAGAATGAAGGACGGAAATAGGAAAGGAAGTGGAATTAAAAAGGGTGATGAAGAAACTTTATAAGATACTAGGATTACCTCCGGATCGAGAAATCGAATTCACTATTGATTTGGCACCAGGGACTGAACCAATTTCGAAAGCTCCGTATCGAATGGCACCTGTTGAAATGAAAGAATTAGCAAAGTAGTTGTAGGATCTTCTTGACAAAGGAATTATAAGGCCCAGTGTATCCCCATGGGGTGCACCAGTGTTATTCGTGAAGAAGAAGGATGGTAGTATGTGACTATGTATTGATTATCGTGATTTGAACAAGTTAAATATCAAGAAAAAATAACCTTTACCCCGAATCAATGACTTATTTTATCAACTGAAAGGAGCAACATGGTTTTCCAAAATAGATTTGCGATCGGATTATCAGCAATTGAAGATCAAAGTAGAAGATATTCTAAAGACTGTGTTCCGAAAAAGATATGGACATTATGAATTTCTTGTGATGGAATTTGGACTAACCAATGCACCAGCAACATTCATGGATTTGATGAACCGAGTATTCAAGAAGTACCTGGATAAGTTTATTATTGTATTTATTGATGACATCTTGATCTATTCGAAGACTGAATACGAACAAGCAGCGCACTTGAAAACGATATTGGAGACATTGAGAAAGGAACAACTTTATACAAAATTTTCAAAATACGAATTTTCGATGAAGGAAGTGCAATCTCTAGGACATATCATCAGTGTTGAAGGAATTCAAGTCGATCCAGCAAAGATTGAAGTTATTCTAAACTGGGAAAGACCAGAGACCCCGATAGAAGTCAGAAGTTTCTTGGGATTAGCAGATTATTATAGAAGATTTATTAAAGATTTTGCAAAGATAGCCACGCCATTGACCAAGTTGACCCGAAAGGATGAAAAGTTCAAATGGAACGAGAAATGCAAAGAAAATTTCCAAGAATTGAAGAATCGGTTGGTAACCGCACCTGTACTTGTTTTACCAGACGATCAAGGAGATTTTGCATTTACAGCGACGCTTCTTATCGAGGACTTGGATGTGTTTTGATGTAACATGGCAATGTAATCACATACGCTTCTAGACAATTAAAGCCTCATGAGCAGAAATATCCGACGCATGATCTAGAATTAGTAGCAATTGTATTCGCACTGAAACTTTGGAGACATTATCTTCATGGCGAGAAGTGTGAAATCTACACGGATCATAAAAGTCTGAAATATATTTTCACGCAGAAAGAACTCAACATGAGACTGTGACGTTGGCTAGAGCTAATTAAAGACTACGACGTTTCAATTAATTATCATCCAGGCAAAGCTAATGTAGTAGCAGATTCGTTGAGTCGAAAGGAACGATTGAACTTGTTAACATCTTCAGAAGACTTGATTAAAGAATTCGATAAATTGGAAATTAAAGTTCATGTTCCAGAAAACTCTACTGAAATGATTTATGCCATGACTTTTCATCCAGAATAATTGGAAAAGATAAGAAGGTGTCAAGAAGATGTAATGAATTATTAAATCGAAAATTTGTCAGGAGAGGAAATTACCAGCCAGAAAGATGATAAGGAAATTTTTCAAGTTGCTTCGAGAATCTGGATACCTAATATATCGAAATTGAAAGCGGAAATTTTGCAAGACGTTCATAGTTCAAGATATTCAATTCATCCCTGAAGTACCAAAATGTATAGAGATCTGAAGGAAAACTTTTGGTGGCCAGATATGAAGAAAGAAATAGCGGAATGGGTCAGTACCTGTTATACGTGCCAAAGAGTCAAAGCCGAACATCAATGCCCGAGCGGATTATTACAACCACTAGATATTCCAGAATGGAAATGGGAGCACTTAGCTATGGATTTCGTAGTGGGACTACCAAGGACTAAAGCAAATCACAATGCGATCTGGGTTATTATCGACCGATTAACAAAGTCAGCACATTTCCTTCCAATCAACGAAAGGTTTTCGCTTGACAAGTTAGTGCACCTATATCTCAAGGAAATTGTGATGCGTCATGGAGTGCCTGTATCCATTGTATCAGATCGAGATCCCCGTTTTAATTCGAGATTTTGGAGACAATTCCAGGAATGTCTAGGAACCAAATTAAACATGAGTACCACTTATCATCCACAAACGGATGGGCAAAGTAAAAGGACTATTCAGAAAATTGAAGATATGTTACGTGTATGCGCGATAGATTTTGAAGGAAATTGGGATGAGCACTTACCACTAGTAGAATTCTCCTACAACAATAGCTACTATACGAGTATCGGAATGCCACCTTATGAAGCTTTATATGGAAGAAAAGGCAGATCACCTACATGTTGGGATAAAGTTGGAGAGCGCAAGATTCTAGGTCTAGAACTGATTCAGCAAACCAAGGAAAAAGTAGAACTTATCCGAAAGCGACTAGAAGCAGCACAAAATCGATAGCATAAATATGCAGATCCAGCCAGAAGGGATGTGGACTATCAATAAGGGGAACATGTACTGCTAAAAGTATCACCATGAAAAGGATTGACTAGGTTTGGCAATAAAGACAAGCTAAAGCGCCGTTATGTCGGTCCATTTGAAATTCTGAAAAGAGTTGGAAATGTTGCGTACGAATTAGCTTTACCGCCCCATATGCAGCATATTCATAATGTATTCCATGTGTCAATGCTTAGGAAGTATAACCCTGATACAAGGCATGTAATAGAATATGAGCCAATAGAGCTTTAGGCAGATTTGTCATATATAGAACAGCCGGTAAGAATTTTAGATCGGCAAGAGAGAGTATTAAGGAATAAGTTTGTACCATTAGTGAAAGTTTTGTGGAGAAATCTTGTGATTGAAGAATCAACCTGGGAGCTTGAAAGTGATATGTTAGAAAACTACCATCAGTTATTTTCATAGCGTGATTCTGAGGACAGAATCCTATTAGGGGGGGGGGAGAATATAACGACCGAGAAAATTACATTTGTATTATATTATAATAAAGATAATTATGTGTATTATTATGTGATTAAGTGTGTTGAGTCGTAAAACCCTGATTGTTATGTGCTACGTGTTGTCTGTTTCGATCAGAATGTGTTTCAGGCATTTATTGAGTGTTTTATTATAAGTTATAGGTTTATTTCAAAATCCGTACAGCTCAAACAGTGTTTTAAAATCCCGTATTTCAAAGAAAATCATTGGCCCTATTTTCTGATATACCGAATCGATATACCGAATCGATATTCTGAACATCTAGACTTTTTACAAATTTACCTTTTTCACGAAAAATGAATTTTTCGGACCCCTTCGGGAGTCAAAAACCCCACAAAAATCACATTTTTATTTTTATATGATCATGAAATTATCAAACATTATTTTTCTTTGCATTTTTGTAATATTCATAATTTTTGGGAATTTTGACATTTATTTTGTATTTATTGGATATTTAAAAATTCATTATTGATACCGAAAAATTATAAAAATTGGGGCCAATTATTTTTATTAGATGTTTTACTAGCCCCTTAATTTTATTTAGGGGTATTATTTTCCATAGTATAAATAGCTGGATTATTATTAATTTTAGTTAATTAATTATAAAAAAATCAGACTAATAAAAATTAAAAAGTGTTGGTGACAATTGTGTTCTTGGAAGAGGAAGAAGATCAATCCATGATTTTAGAAGATTCACTAATCCACTGAAGAAGCTCTAGTAACCAATACAATCCTTGTGAAGAGACGAATATAGTGATGCTAATATCAACAACTGAGGTTTGTTTAATCTTAAAATCGATTTTTATGTTCTTGGCATGAATTTCGGGTTTTGAGTTTGAATAATCGTTTGCTTGTTTGGTTAATTCAGTTAGTTTTGTTGTAGTCTCAGGAGTGATTGGGTATTTTTACTTTGATTTTATAACCCCTGGATCGATATGCCGAGTTCTTGGGTTTTAGTATTTTTGATTTCATTTTTTAAGAATTATTGGTGTTCTTGGTTGTGTTTGTTGATGGGAAGTGATTGTATAAGTCTGTAGCTTTAATTTGACATAAAAATCAAGTTGTATGGTTGCAAATTAAGCGAAATCGACTTCGCCGGACGTTGGTGAAGCTCGTCGGAATTCATGGTGGTTTCAGCCAGCAAACGAGTTCTAGGGATAAGCAGGGTTGAGGTGACTTCTGAACAGCACAGATGATTTGCAATCGATTGAGACAAAAAAAATCAATAAGAAACGAAGGGTTTGAGGCAGGATTTAAGTTTGCCGGAGTCCGGCGAAGAACCGCCGGAAACTGGAATTTTTTCGAAAACCGGTCGTGTTCTTCCCGACCCAGTTAGCTGCCCACGACCCGATTTTTATCCCGAAAAGCAACCCGGGTTTGATCCCCCAAAACTCAAAACCAGTTCCTGTTTTCTGTTTGTATAATTTTAATTATTTTTATTTTATAAAAGTAAAAATCAGTTTTGTAAATTCTAAAAATCAAATAAAAATTAATTTTAAATTCTGAAAAATATTATTAATAATTATTGAATTATTTTAACAATTTAGAAATTCGAAAATCATTAATTATTCAATTATTTAATTATTTATTTAATAATTTATTTACGTATTATTTAATAATTAAGTAATTAATTTACAAATAAGGTTAAAAATATATCGAATAATACGATAATAATTCGTTAATTAATCGAATAATGCGAGTAACTCGTATCTATACGAGTAGTTGATTGATAAGTTGGATTATTATTCGAGCGATAGTTTATTTATTCGAAGAGTGTCGTAATAGTTATTCGTATCGAATAATTATTCGTAAATAATCGATTTAGTCAAATAATTGATTAGAATTTGCGAGTAATTGTAATAAATTGTAAGTAATCCTAATAATTAAGGATTAATTATTTTAAAATACAATAAATATTAAATAATTATTTAAAAATATAATTAAGGATTATTTAATTATAAATAATTATTTATAATTGATTATTAATTAATTAAATCTTGTTTAATTCGTAGTAATTAAACCGTTAGTCCGATTTGAGTGAAATGAAGACCCTTAGACTCAGAATAATGAAACGGATCCATTAAAAATAATTATAAGTCATAATTTCTGACGAAAACGAGTTGCCTTGTGATAGTTAATTGTTTGTAGGCCCTATTAGGGATCGAATCGAGCCTAATAAATTCTGAAAAATGATAAGTCGAACCAGATAGGACTGGTTAATGCAAATATAAGTCTAGTATTGATTCTAAAAATAATTATGAGTCTAAATTCAATTATGTGCCTTATGTGCTATGTGCCTTACGTGATTATATGAACCTTATGTGTTATATAACTTTATATATGTGAGTCTGATAATATCGTATGGGTAGGCGATTAGGGCTACATGGTATCAATTCGAGATACGCGTATGAGATAAGTTATCTAAACAAATATCTTTCCATGATAAATTCAGTATCAATGAAACAAATCAAGCAAGAGACGGACGGCGGTGAGTCGTGCAAGGTGAAATGCACACCAGGCAAGTTTTTCCCCTATTCTAAGTTCAAAATAGTGAAATATATCCCACTTTCGATAGCAATTACACCTTAATAATTCTGTTTTTACAAACCCTGATACATATTTATTGATTTTTGTTTCTATTTCATTTCGATTCTTGATTTCTCCCAATATTTGAATACTCTATTCATATTCCAATATTGATACACTTACTTACATATACTATGATATATCCTGATGTTGGGATACATCAAAAGCATATCGATTGTTCCGGATGCTAAGCTATGAACTGTATTGTTAGGATGCGGGCCGGGTATTAACCGGACCCTTGATTTTGAGGCCATAGTTGTCTGGGTACCCCATATGTTGGTTGGGTCTTTGTAGTTGGGTATAGATTCGCACTATATCCTGACTGATCAGTAGGTTATAGTACATATGTTGGTTTTTGTTTCCAGTCTCGTTCATTTGGCACTCGCTAGTAATGGCAAGTTATTACTCTATACAGAAATAGATGGTTGTTCAAACCAGCAAATTACTGGTTCATTTATTCTTCTCTCTTTACACAATATATATATATATATATATATTTGTAGGCTTGTTGAGAAATTTTGGCTCACCCCCTTTTATTGTTATTCACATTATTTTTTAGTTAAGGTAGAGAATGTAACCCATCATAACCCGAGTAGTCAAGAAGCGAGTCAAGCAGTGGGACCCTCTTATACCAAGTCTGTTTGTCCATATCCCAGAAGAGAGTTTTGAGTTTCCAGATCAGGTGTAGCAGGATAAGTAATAGTGGTGGTTTGAATAAAAGTTGTGCAGTGTGAAATGTAAATAGATTAAAGTTTTGTAACAAAGAGAGTTCTTGAGACATATTGTTTAAACTGGTTTTTGTAATAAAGTTGGTTTGTCGTTCTTGTTTTCAATCATTCACCTTGAAAAGATCCTGAGTAGTAGTAGTTCGGGGTAATTATTTTATTTATATCTTGCTTGCACAGGTTTAGTGAGTAGTTAGTGTTAGCAATGTCCCAAATCTATACCCCGGATTTGGAGGGTGTTACATAATCCCTCTTTCCAGTTTCCACTACTTAATAAATTCTAAGTTGTTCTGCCAGAGTTAGTCCAAGTCATGATAATCTCTTTTTCTTTTTCTAACTCAGTTTTTAGAGATTTATTCAATTTTAGCAATCCATCTCTAACATAAAAAGCGTCATCACTTTCTTTCTGAGTTTGATGGAACATAACTAACTCTTTTTTAAATAATCATTCCTTTTCTTAAAAGCAAGATTTTCAGAAGTTAATCTTTCACATGTTAAAGTTTGATCTCTGTAACTGATAAACAAGGTTTTAAGATATAATCTCAACTCAGTAATATCATCAGTATGAAAGGCATAAGTTGTTTGAGGTACCTTTAATTCAACAGTTTCAGGGTTGCCATTAACATTTGCCATCAAACATATTTCACCTCATCTTCAGAATCTGCTTTGTGACAAGTGTCTTGCCTTTGTCACTCTTTTGTTTCTTGCAGTCAGGAGATATGTGGCCTCTTTCACCACAATTGTAGTATTTGACATTTGAGTTGTCTCCTCTGTCAGACTTTGCACTTTTGCCTTCATACTTTCTGAACCCTTTCTTATCAGTACTTCCACCTTTCTTGGAAAACTTTTTTCCCCTTCTAAATTTCCTGTAGGCTATCTTTGTGAGACCCTTCACCATAAGAGCACACAATTTCATCATCTCATCATCATCATCATCTATTTCAGGTAAACTTTCAGTTTCTGAATCATCATCATCAGAACTTGATGATTCTGAATCATTGATGATTCTGAATCAGACTTTATGATGAGAGCCTTTCCTTTGCCTTTCTTTGAGACAACCACTTTGGGGTTTCCTCCTCAGCCTTAAGAGTAACTGTCCTTGACTTTCTCCCATGTCTCTTGCTCCTTTGATCCATCTCAAGTTCATAAGTCTTGAGCATACCATAAATTTCATCAAGGGTAGTTTCATCAAGAGCATAGTTGTCTCTTATAGTAGTAGACTTCAAATCCCAACTTTTATGAAGAGCTAAGAGAAATTTTAGATTTGAATCTTCAAGATCTTATTCCTTGTCCACCAGTGATAGATCATTCAAGAGTTTGAAAAACCTGTCATATAAGTCAGTTAATGACTCATCACTTTTTGAGTCAAAGTGCTCATAATCTTGAGTGAGTATAGTCCTCCTGTTCTTCTTGGTTGCATCAGTTCCCTGGCATCTTGTCTCCAAAGCATCCCATATCTCCTTTGCAGTCTTGCAATGAATTACCCTATTTGACATTACATTATCAATGGCACTATGCAGCAAATGCCTTACCTTTACATCCTTGGAAATGGATGAGATATCTTCAGCTGTATACTCACTTTTCTCCTTTGGTATGGTCTTTGCCGGCTGATCTGCAACTACAACAGAGAGCTTGGTTGTCTTATGCGGTCCTTCATTAATTATGTCAAGGTATCTGGATCTGTAGCTTTCAGAAATATAGCCATCTTCACTTTCCAAATGGGATACTTAGAAGGTCCCAGTATGGGAACCCTAATAGTCTCATATCGACTGTGGATTTGAGTGTTTTTAGTTTCTTCAGTTTTGGTGGGCTTGGTTATAATATCCGGGATATATCGTGTAATTATTTTGCTATTAAATAATTATTATGTGAGTTCAATATCTATTCTGTGAGATAATTGTTAAATGTTATCTGTACTTGGATATTCAAAAATAATATTAATTGAGTATTTTAATTTTTATATGTCCAAAATAAAACAAAGATAATTGTCATATCTTCCTAATTATTTTTATGTTGATTTATGGATTTATAAGGATCATACGAAATTTATAAAATCTTTTTCCGAGTATTTAAAATCTGTTTTATAAAAACGGGAACCAACCGACGTCAACCGTAGTTACGTTTTTAGAACCCGAAACTCTTCCGAGAACTCCTTTCTAACCCAATTGTAATATTCTGAGCATATTCCATGTTTCGACTTTTTCGATCCGGCGTAAGGTTTGTCCTGCGCGGGTCCCGGCGTAACATTTTTGATACAATATTCGTTTCGGTAAATCAATAAAACCCGTATTTTCGATAAACGGGAGCTTTTTATTAAACTATCACAATTATCACTTCGTAATACGTGTAACCAGGCGCTGAGACCAAGACCGCAGTACAAATTGTACTGATATTGGATAATTATCCCGAATACCGATACCGTTTGGATCAGTTTTACAAATAAACGTACCGTTTCATATCCGGAATGATCCAACGGGATACTAATATTCCGTAAATATAAATAGCCTTTTTCCGTATTTTATTTCGTATCAAAATCATTTGCAGAATCAAAGGTTTATTTTCTGGAAATTTATTTATTTTCGAATTAAATTTATTAAAAATATGAATTTTTGTTCGGATGATTGTTTGTATGATTTGATGATTTGATGATTGCATGTTTTAGAGCTTGTTTTCCTGATGATTTTGATATATTATACGTCTGATTTGGAGTTCAATAACATGTTCAAATTTGAGTTTGATTTTCAAATTTTAAAATTAGGGTTTATAACCCGTATGAATGTTCTTAATTGAAATTTGGGGGTTTCTTATTCTGAAATAGATTGATGTTGTGGTATAGTGTATTGTATTCTCTGTGAAATTTGCAATCTAGTCGTACAAGTTTCATGAATCAACGAGGTCTGTAGAGAAGGGAGTTGTGTTTTGAAGTTTACGTCGAACCCGCCGGAAACCGGCGAGTTTCTTGATCAAATTCCGGTCAAGTCTGGGGTTATTGATGAATTTTGATTGCAGATATAGGTTCCTGGTGTTGTGTAGTTTAATTCTAGAGGTGATGGTGGTGGGAGGATGCCGGAGGTGAGTTCTCCGGCCACCCCCGATTTTCCGGCGACTGAAACAGCAAAATTGCAGTTTAGTCCCTGTATTTTTGAAGATGGTGAAGTTTAGTCCCTGTAGTTTGCAAAGTTTTCAAAAATAGGATTCCTGTTTATAAAATGTTTAAAAATCATATTTCCAATTTATTTTTATTATAAAAATTCATTTTTTAATTTCTGAAAATTCTGAAAATTATTATTTTTTTTCCGAAAATTATTTTTAATTCAAAAATAAATCTAAATTAATTAATTAATTTCAGTTAATTTTTAATTAATTAATTGGTTAATTAATTCGAAAATTAATTGATTAATTGATTTAATTAATTATTAATTGATTTTAATCAATTATTTAATTAGATTTAATTATTTAAAAATGATTTAAAAATTTCGAAAAATACTTTCGAGCTTTAAAATATTATTCTAAATTATTTCCAAAGCTCGATAATTAGTATAAAATTGTTTCGAAGCCAGAATTGGCCTACCGAACCCTGTTTATTAACCCGAAATTGATCCAACGACCTGTTTTAATTCCGAAAAATGTTTTAAAAATCATTTTAATTATCTGAAAGCCTATTTATGACCCGAGACTTCTTTATAAATAATATATCATTGATTACGTGATGTATTATGTGCTATATGTGACTTGTTGATTGACTATCAGTCTATATATTCGGTGTTTACTTGATTATTGCATAACTTTCAATCCGTTAATCGGATTTGGGTAAAACGAAGGGTAGATAGAAGTATGTGTTGAATAGAACTCAATGAGTCGATTATTGATAAATGTTTATGATATGTGAGCAGAAGAGGAAAGGCGTAGGAAAGGGAAACAGGTAGTTGAGGAGTAAGATGATTGTGATTGGAAGCGAGTGCAGTTTAGTAAGCTAATACCAGGCAAATGTTCTGAACTTTCTCGAGATATTGTAGTACTTGATAGTCTTGTTGATATTGCAAGTGCTTTGGAGCACTGTACCCTAAACCTTGATTCCAGTTATTGATCTTGAGCCGTAACCTGATTCTTTCTAGACCATTGATTGTTGTATACCCAAACACGAACCTCAAGTATACGATCCTACTCCACAAATACATACAAACTAAATATTAAACACTGAACCAGATTGCTTACACAATCAAATCTTTGTATTTTATGCTTTGAAAGTCCAAATCCTTGAAACCCTGAAACATTGATTCCTTTGTTATCCAATTCTTTCATTACCCAGCATCCAAGCTTTGAAATTATCTTATTGATCCTTACAAGGATTGAAACCCTTTCATTGTTAAACACTCATTGTTATTAATGATCATGGTTATTAATTATTATTGCTTATTCTGTTATTATGTTAGAATTGGATTGTTTTTATAAAATTGTGGACCAGATTCGTGGTCAGACCATATAATGGTTAAGTTAGGCCAATGTGTGCCTTGGATCCAGCAGTTAGAGCAGTGCTGTATGCTTTGCTCGGGGTTAGTGCATGACTGATCAACAGCCTAACCTTGGTTTTTAACCTGAAAATATAATATCCAATTCTAAATCATAATCCATTGTTCACTTGATATCATAAACATGTTCACTTGATGATCATTATTCTCAGTTTTGTCATTGTAACTTGCTGAGCTAGTTAGCTCATTTGTGCGATATTGTTTCTGTTCTTTTCCAGTTAAGAAGGAACCAGTTGGTACCGCGGATCCCCAGTCCAGCGCGAGAGCTAGGGGTTCAGGTTGATCGAGCTAAGCTAGTAGGTTTCTTTTGGGATAATTTAAGTCTGTAAAAGTTTGTAATAATGTTTAATACTCAGTTTTGAGTTTGGAATAGTTGGGATTTGAACAGTATGTAATATAAGTAGATGTGTGGCTTGTGTGCTTACTTTAACCTGTTGTGATCCATGGTAGTTGGTAAATAGGGTCACTGCATATTATTATTATCTTTATTATTTCTATAAGCAGGTTATAAATAAGGCGTGTGTGTGTGTGGACCCCAAACTTCTGACCCGGGTTTGGAGGGCGCCACAGGTTTGGTATCAGAGCTACAGGTTATAAGTCACTGACACAAGCCTAGGTTGACGGGAGTGGGTAGAGGGTTAGGATCAGAAGTAAGGAAAAGAAAGATAGAACGTCGAGAGGTTGAGTGCTTCGGTATATCAGGTATTAGTGTAATTCGTGTTATGGTTCGAGATTCTTATATTACGATATGATTTCAGATAACAGCGATGGCTGACTCTTTTATTCCCGTATCAGCTGATCACTCAGAGCCTTCAGTTGGAGTGCCGTCTTCGGATCCACGTCCTGTTGTTCCACCAGTGTTGGCTATACTACCTCCACCTGTGTTACAGCACGTACCATTGCAAGCTATTCCACCTCCAGGCATGAGGCCACTTGTTAGAGGACCCCCACCTGCTGATTCAGGCTTTACTAGTTATTCAGTCACAGGAGTACCTTTCCAGTTCTCTTCCTATCATGTCCCATATCATCAGTTTGAGGCTTGCCTTATGGAGCAGCGATTCCTACAGGGTCAGATCCAGGAGTTATTGCATATCATGCGTACCAGAGAGATAGGGAGTGGTGAGAGGCGACTTAGGGAGAGGCTCCAGGCGTTTCGTAGAGCAGCTGCTATGAGGATTGCTGAGGCTACACATGAGGACATCACCCCTGATTTCCTAGTGGAGTGGGCTAATTGGGTTCTAGAGGAGATTGAGGAGATATGAGGTCCAGATTTGCCATGAGCCAGAGATTCAGAGATGGAGATGCTGAGCAGTGTTGTTATGGTTATGTAGTATGTACAGTAGTGTGTAGTGTGTATCAGTAGACTTTTGAGTTGTCTTTATAGACTAGCTGTGATGATTAGTGAGTAGGTTGTTGTACCCTTTTGCTTTTACTTCCAAAGCGTCCTTACGTTTATACTACCTAAAACTTTTGATCTATATATCAGTACCTTTTTCCTTTCCAGCACTGTCATCTACTTTATTGCACCTGTTTTACCTTACCTTATCTATTGCACCAGTTATACCATTGTAATACCATGTACCCTGTTTTCCATAACTGTTTATATATTCTGTAAAGAAGCATGCAATTTACTTAGTTACAACTGTTTTCAAAAAAAGATATTTCTGTTTTGCAAAACTGTTCTTTTATGCAGAAGATTGATTCAAAAGCTAAATAAGTTGATTGATTCTTTACAGAAAATGCCTCCCAGAAGAAATACCCGCACCAACACCCAGAATGAAGAAACCAACAACAACAACAACCAAGATGATACAAACCCAAATGTGAACCCAGGACCCATAGACCCAGCAATAGCCCAGATTCTTCATATCTTGGCCCAACAAACAGTTCACCCCCAGGTAACTTTTAAAACTTTTCAAGCAGTAAACCCACCAGAATTCAAGGGTTCCTTAGAGCCAATTGAAGCAAATGTTTGGTTAAAGGAAATGGAGAAGGCATTTGCCTTAGTGAAAGTAAAGGAGGAACAGAAGGTTGAGTTTGCAAGTTACTATCTGAAGAATGAAGCCACCTATTGGTGGGAGATGGTGAAGACATTGGAAGGTACGGATGTTATTACTTGGGAAAGGTTTAAGGAATTGTTTTTAGAAAAGTATTTTCCTCAGTTTGTTCAGGATCAAATGGAGCTGAAGTTTTTAGAATTAAAGCAAGGGAACATGTCGGTAACAGATTATGAGGGTAAGTTTGAGGAATTGTCAAGGTACATACCGTCGTATGTGGATACTGAAAGGAAGAAGGCTAAAAGATTCCAGCAAGGTTTGAAACCCTGGATCAGAGGGAAGGTTGTCATTTTTGAATTGGATACCTATGCAGGAGTAGTACAAAAGGCTATGATCGCAGAGACAGAGAGTGAAATGTTCCAGAAGGAGAAAGAAAGCAAGAAAAGGAAAGTTGAGGGAAGTGAGGGTCAGTCACAACTAGGGAAGTTTCCAAATTTTAAGAAGGGCAAGTTTCAGCCAGGGAGAAATTTTAATTTCAGGAAACAGAATGTAGCAGACGGAGGCCAGAGCAACCATCCAGTTAATACAAATCAGCTAAATTAGTTGAGACTAACTTTTCCAGATTGTCAAGTATGTGGAAAGAAGCATGGAGGAGTTTGTAATAAGTTGAATGTAGTATGTTTCAAATGCAACAGAAAGGGCACTATTCGAGGGAGTGCCAAAATCAGCCAGTAAGAGAACCAGCAAGTAAGGATCAGCCTATCTGTAATCCAACAGTAAAGGTTCCAGCCATTGGATTTACGTGCTTTAAATGTGGAAAGCCAGGACATATGGCCAGGGATTGCAAGACATCAGCCCCAGTCAGTAATGTATTAAGGATTATGGGATCTACCACAGCAGTGAATGAGACTCCAAGGGCTAGAGTTTTTGACATGTCGGTGAAGGATGCGATCCAAGATACGGATGTCGTGGCAGGTACGCTTAATGTGAATTCTTTATGTGCCAAAGTGTTAATAGATTCGGGAGCAACTCGATTGTTTGTTTCACAAGATTTTGTTAGTAAGTTAAATTGTCCAGTTGAGTGTTTAAATGAAATAATGACTGTGGAATTAGCAAATCAAGAACGTGTATCTGTTAATCAAGTTTGTGGGAATTGTGAGATTGAGATTTCTGGTAGTAAGTTTTGTGTAGATTTGATACCATTTAAGTTAGGAGAATTTGACGTTATATTAGGGATGGATTGGTTATCTAGGCACGATGCCCAGATAGATTGTCGAAATAAGAAGGTAATGGTGAAAACGCCAGACGAAAGGATAGTAACGTTCAAGGGCCAAAAACAAATAAAGAAGTTATTAACGATGATTCAAGCCAAGAAGTTACTACGACAAGGATGTGAGCATTTTATGGCATATGTGATTGACAGAAGTCAAGAACCAACAAAACTTGAAGATATTCCAGTTGTGAATAAATTTCCAGACGTATTTCCCGACGAGTTACCAGGACTTCCTCCAGATAGAGAAATTAAATTTGCGATCGACTTAGCACCTGGAACAGAACCAGTATGCAAGGCCCCGTATAGAATGACGCCCGTCGAGATGAAAGAGCTAGCGAAGCAATTACAGGAGTTGTTAGAGAAAGGAGTAATCAAACCCAGTGTATCCCCGTGGGGAGCCCTGGTATTATTTGTCAAGAAGAAAGATGGAAGCATGAGACTGTGTATTGACTATAGGGAGCTTAACAAGCTGACAATCAAGAACAAGTATCCGTTACCCAGAATTGATGATCTGTTCGACCAGTTGAAGGGAGCCAAGTATTTCTCCAAAATTGATTTAAGATGAGGATATCATCAACTAAAGATCAAGCCAGAAGATATACCAAAAACAGCTTTCAGAACAAGGTATGGACATTATGAGTTTTTAGTGATGTCTTTTGGGTTGACCAATGCCCCGGCAGCGTTTATGAACCTGATGAACAGAATTTTCAAGGAGTATTTGGATAAGTTTGTTATTATGTTTATAGACAATATTTTAATCTATCCAAAGACGGAAGATGATCATGCGGAACATGTGAGAACGGCTTTGGAGATTTTAAGGAAAATGAAGTTTTATGCTAAATTCTCGAAGTGTGAGTTTTGGCTACAGGAAGTTCAGTTCTTAGGGCACATAGTTAGTAATGAAGGGATCAAAGTGGACCCGGCAAAGATCGAGGCAATTACGAATTGGGAGAGACCGAAAACACCCACCGAGGTAAGAAGTTTCTTAGGATTGGCGGGATATTATCGTCGATTTGTTCAAAATTTCTCGAGGATTGCCACACCATTAACAAAGCTTACACGAAAGAATGAGAAGTTTATATGGAACGACAAATGCGAGGAAAGTTTTCAGGAGTTGAAGCGACGATTAATCACGACACCTGTTTTGTCACTTCCAGATGATCAAGGGAATTTCGTAATTTATAGTGATGCTTCTCACAAAGGATTAGGATGTGTTCTAATGCAGCACGAAAAGGTGATTGCATATGCGTCAAGGCAATTGAAACCACACGAACAGAAGTATCCAATTCATGATTTGGAGCTAGCAGTCATAGTTTTCACTTTGAAGATTTGGAGACATTATTTGTATGGAGAAAAGTGCGAGATTTTCACGGATCACAAAAGCTTAAAGTACATATTCACACAGAAGGAACTTAATATGAGACAAAGGAGATGGTTAGAGTTGATCAAAGACTATGAATGCTCGATTAATTATCATCCTGGTAAAGCGAATATGGTAGTAGACGCATTGAGTCGGCGGGAAAGGTTGAATGTGTTATCAGTACCTGAAGATATATATAAGGAAGTTCAGAAATTGGAATTGGAGATTAAAGTTTACAAGCCTAAGGAAGCGAAAGTATACAGTATGACTTTCCAACCGGAATTATTTGAGAAAATAAAGAAATGTCAGGAAGATGTAATGGATCAAGATATAAATCGCTTGGTAGGGGAAGAGTTATGCACGCAGAAAGATGACCAAGGTATTCTAAGGTTTTCATCTAGAATTTGGTTTCCACCAGTGACGGAGCTGAAAAATGAAATTTTACAGGAGGTACATAATTCAAGGTATTCCATCCATCCAGGGAGTACCAAAATGTACAGAGATTTAAAGAAGAATTATTGGTGGCCAGACATGAAGAGGGAAATTGCGGAATGGATTAGCAAATGTTATACCTGTCAGAGAGTTAAAGCAGAGCATTAGAGACCAAGTGGATTGTTACAGCCATTGGAGATTCCAGAGTGGAAATGGGAACATATTGCCATGGATTTCATAGTTGGATTACCAAGGACAAGGGCTAATCATGATGCATTTTGGTTATAGTGGATAGACTTACCAAGTCAGCTCATTTTCTGCCTATAAATGAAAGATTTTCGCTCGACAAGTTGGTCCATATGTACCTGAAGGAAATTGTAGTTCGTCATGGAGTTCCTGTGTCTATTGTATCTGATCGAGATCCAAGGTTTAATTCAAGATTTTGGAAGAGTTTTCAAGAATGTTTGGGAACAAGACTGAATATGAGTACGGCCTATCACCCCTAGACGGATGGCCAAAGTGAAAGAACGATCCAGACAATCGAGGACATGTTACGTGTTTGTGCTATTGATTTCAAAGGAAGTTGGGACGAACATTTACCTCTGGTAGAGTTTGCTTACAATAACAGTTATCATGCCAGCATTGGGATGCCACCCTATGAAGCCCTTTATGGACGCAAATGTAGATCTCCAATATATTGGGACGAAGTAGGAGAACACAAGATACTTGGACCTGAACTGGTACAGCAGACAAAGGAAATTGTTGAAATTATCCAGAAGAGATTGATAGCCGCATAAGATCGTCAGAGGAAATATGCAGATCAGTCAAGGAAAGACATGGAATTTGAAGAAGGAAGCTTGGTATTACTGAAAGTATCACTGTGGAAAGGACTAACGAGGTTTGGAAAGAAAGGAAAGCTGAGTCCAAGATATGTCGGACCTTTGGAGATCCTAAAGCGTGTTGGAAAAGTAGCTTACGAGTTGGCGTTACCACCGCACATGGAGCACATTCACAATGTTTTTCACATATCGATGCTCAAGAAATATAATCCAGACTCCAGGCATGTAATAGAATATGAGCCAATAGAGCTTCAGGCAGATTTGTCATATATAGAGAGTCTGATAGAGATTCTAGAGGAGAGGGAGAAAGTATTGAGAAATAAAGTGGTGAAGTTAGTAAGAGTATTGTGGAGAAACCCAAAGGTTGAAGAGTCAACCTGGGAGTTAGAAAGTGATATGAGAGAAAAGTACCCTCATTTGTTTTCTTAGGAAATTCTGAGGACATAATCCTTTTAAGGGGGAAGGATGTAATATCTGGGATATATCGTGTAATTATTTTGCTATTAAATAATTATTATGTGAGTTCAGTATCTATTCTGTGAGTTAATTGTTAAATATTATCTGTACTTGGATATTCAAAAATAATATTAATTGAGTATTTTAATTTTTATATGTCCAAAATAAAACATAGATAATTGTCATATCTTCCTAATTATTTTTATGTTGATTTATGGATTTATAAGGATCATATGAAATTTATAAAATCTTTTTCCGAGTATTTAAAATCTATTTTATAAAAACGGGAACCAACCGACATCAACCGTTGTTACGTTTTTGGAACCCGAAACTCTTCCGAGAACTCCTTTCTAACCTAATTCTAATATTCCGAGCATATTCAATGTTTCGACTTTTTCGATCCGGCGTACGGTTTGTCCTTCGCGGGTCCCGACGCAACATTTTCGATACAATATTTGTTTCGGTAAATCAATAAAACCCGTATTTTCGATAAACGGGAGCTTTTTATTAAACTATCACAATTATCACTTCGTAATACGTGTAACCAGATGCTGAGACCAAGACTGCAGTACAAATTGTACTGATATTGGATAATTATCCCGAAAACCGATACCGTTTGGATCAGTTTTTACAAATAAACGTACCGTTTTATATCCTGAATGATCCAACGGGATACTAATATTCCGTAAAAATAAATAGCCTTTTTCCGTATTTTATTTCGTATCAAAATCATTTGCAAATAGTTAATTCTATAATTTTCAGAGAAAAACCCTAATTACATAAACTGTTCTAAGAATCAAACAGCAAAACGAAGGCGTTACCGATCTCTGTTTTCAAAGCTTGAGTAACCAAAACGAAGGATTTGAAGTGTTCTATCAGATTCTGAGCTTTGTTTCACTGCAGAATCAAAGGTTTATTTTCTGGAAATTTATTTATTTTCGAATTAAATTTATTAAAAATATGAATTTTTGTTCGGATGATTGTTTGTATGATTTGATAAATGCATGTTGTAGAGCTTGTTTTCCTGATGATTTTGATATATTATACGTCTGATTTGGAGTTCAATAACATGTTCAAATTTGAGTTTGATTTTCGAATTTTAAAATTAGGGTTTATAACCCGTATGAATGTTCTTAATTGAAATTTGGGGGTTTCTTATTCTGAAATAGTTTGATGTTGTGGTATAGTGTATTGTATTCTCTGTGAAATTTGCAATCTAGTCGTACAAGTTTCATGAATCAATGAGGTCTGTAGAGAAGGGAGTTGTGTTTTGAAGTTTACGTCGAACCCGCCGGAAACCGGCGAGTTTCTTGATCAAATTCCGGCCAAGTCTGGGGTTATTGATGAATTTTGATTGCAGATATAGGTTCCTGGTGTTGTGTAGTTTAATTCTGGAGGTGATGGTGGTGGGAGGATGCCGGAGGTGAGTTCTCCGGCCACGCCCGATTTTCCGGCGACTGAAACTGCAAAATTGCAGTTTAGTCCCTGTATTTTTGAAGATGGTGAAGTTTAGTCCCTGTAGTTTGCAAAGTTTTCAAAAATAGGATTCCTGTTTATAAAATGTTTAAAAATCATATTTCCTATTTATTTTTATTATAAAAATTCATTTTTTAATTTCTGAAAATTCTGAAAATTATTATTTTTATTCCGAATATTATTTTTAATTCAAAAATAAATCTAAATTAATTAGTTAATTAATTTCAGTTAATTTTTAATTAATTAATTGGTCAATTAATTCGAAAATTAATTGATTAATTGATTTAATTAATTATTAATTGATTTTAATCAATTATTTAATTAGATTTAATTATTTAAAAATGATTTAAAAATTTCTAAAAATAGTTTCGAGCTTTAAAATATTATTCTAAATTATTTCCAAAGCTCGATAATTAGTATAAAATTGTTTCGGAGCCAGAATTGGCCTACCGAACCCTGTTTATTAACTCAAAATTGATCCAACGACCCGTTTTAATTCCGAAAAATATTTTAAAAATCATTTTAAATATCAGAAAGCCTATTTATGACTCGAGACTTCTTTTAAAATAATATATCATTGATTACGTGATGTATTATGTGCTATATTTGACTTGTTGATTGACTATTAGTCTATATATTCGGTGTTTACTTGATTATTGCATAAGTTTCAATCCGTTAATCGGATTTGGGTAAAACGAAGGGTAGATAGAAGTATGTGTTGAATAGAACTCTGTGAGTCGATTATTGATAGATGTTTATGATATGTGAGCAGAAGAGGCAAGGCGTAGGACAGGGAAACAGGTAGTTGAGGAGTAAGACGATTGTGATTGGAAGCGAGTACAGTGTAGTAAGCTAATACCAGGCAAGTGTTCTGAACTTTCTCGAGATATTATAGTACTTGATAGTCTTGTTGATATTGTAAGTGCTTTGAAGCACTCTACCCTAAACCTTGATTCCAGTTATTGATCTTGAGCCGTAACCTGATTCTTTCTAGACCATTGATTGTTGTATACCCAAACACGAACCTCAAGTATATGATCCTACTCCACAAATATATACAAACTAAATATTAAACACTGAACCAGATTGCTTACACAATCAAATCTTTGTATTTTATGCTTTGAAAGACCAAATCCTTGAAACCCTGAAACATTGATTCCTTTGTTATCCAATTCTTTCATTACCCAGCATCCGAGCTTTGAAATTACCTTATTGATCCTTACAAGGATTGAAACCCTTTCATTGTTAAACACTCATTGTTGTTAATGATTCTGGTTATTAATTATTATTGCTTATTATGTTATTATGTTAGAATTGGATTGTTTTTATAAAATTGTGGACCAGATTCATGGTCAGACCATATAATGGTCAAGTTAGGCCAATGTGTGCCTTGGATCCAGTAGTTAAAGCAGTGGTGTGTGCTTTGCTCGGGGTTAGTCCGTGACTGATCAGCAGCCTAACCTTGGTTTTTAACCTGAAAATATAATATCCAATTCTAAATCATAATCAATTGTTCACTTGATATCATAAACATGTTCACTTGATGATCATTATTCTCAGTTTTGTCATTGTGACTTGCTGAGCTAGTTAGCTCATTTATGCGATATTGTTTCTGTTCTTTTCCAGTTAAGAAGGAACCAGTTGGTACCGCGGATCCCCAGTCCAGCGCGAGAGCTAGGGGTTCAGATTGATCGAGCTAAGCTAGTAGGTTTTTTTTGGGATAATTTAAGTCTGTAAACGTTTGTAATAATGTTTAATACTCAGTTTTGAGTTTAGAATAGTTGGGATTTGAACAGTATGTAATATAAGTAGATGTTTGGATTGTGTGTATACTTTAACCTGTTACGATCCGTGCTAGTTGGTAAATAGGGTCACTGCATATTATTGTTATCTTTATTATTGCTATAAGCAGGTTATAAATAAGGCGTGTGTGTGTGTGGACCCCAAACTTCTGACCCGGGTTTGGAGGGCGCCACATTGGTTGGATTTTAAGCTTCTTCAGACATGAGTTTTTGGATCTTTACTGTATGTGTGTTAACAGATAAGCTCTGATACCAATTGTTAGGTCACACAACACTGTAGAAGGGGGTTGAATACAGTGTAGAATACAATCAAATCGATTTCGAACACAAGTAATAGTAAACAGATATATTTGATATCATAAACTCTGTTACAATGGAACTGTTCTCTGTTAGTGATGAACAAATATCACGAGAGCTGCTAGGTTAAAATGTATGATCTTCTCGATAATGATAACACATATAGTGTAAACCTATGTCTGTGGTTATATAGTACATAGTTACAAGATAACTTCTAATTGATATGGAATATAATTATGTCTCCTAAAATATATCAATCAGATATCTTATACAAGTCTTCTTATCTTCTAACTCTTTCCATGCATATCTTCTTTTGTATTAGTCTCGATCTTCTTTCCTGTAAATCAGCTTCCTTTCTTAACTGTTAGTCCTCCCGTACTTAAGTTCTGATATCCATCTTCTGATATTTATCTTCTAATAATCTAAGTTCTGATATCCTTAAGTTATGACTTCCAGTAAGTACTTATTCCAGTAAGTACTGATATTTCCTATTTGTTAAGATCTGAAAACTAAACATGAAACATATTAGACATGACATCTCAAATATATCTAACATGATATATGTTTAATAGTGTGTCAAGTGTATTATCAGACTTTTGGTGGGTATATAAATAAACTTGATTTGCGGAATAATTGATAGGCCTGTTGTACCTTTGCCTTTAATAAAATGTTTTGCGCTTGTACTACCAAACTTTGACATATATATCAGTACCTTTCCTTTTCCAGCATTGTCATTACTTTACTATACCTATTTTATTTTATTGCACCAGTTATAAACTCTTGTGATAACATGTACCCTTTCCCCGTAACTGTTTATATTCTGTAAAGATGTATGCAATTTACTTAGTTCAATGATTGAAAATTTTTTCAAAAAGAAATATTTCTGTTGTACGAAATCTTTTCATAAAAAGGGTTTTTCTTTAAAGGCTAAATAAGTTGTTTGATTCTTTACAAAAAATGCCTCCTAAAAGAAATACCCGTTCTACCAACTAGAATGAATAAAGCAACAACAACAATCAAGACAACAATAACCAGAATGCCAATCCAGGTCCTATAGACCAAACTATAGCCCAGATTCTTCAAATCTTGGCCAAACAGGCAGTCCACCTGATCCAATAACAACAGAGGCAGACTAATCCTCAGGTAACCTTTAAGACTTTTCAAGCCGTGAATCCACCGGAATTTAAGGGTTCTGTAGATCCCATTGAGGCAAGAGTCTCGTTGAAGGAAATTGAGAAGGCATTTGCCTTAGTCAAGGTGAGAGAGGAGCAGAAGACTGACTTTGCGAGTTACTATATGAAGAATGAAGCCACCTACTGGTGGGAAAATGTTAAGACGTTGGAAGGTACAGATGATGTTGTGTGGGATAGATTCAAGGAGTTATTTCTAGAGAAGTATTTCCCTCAGTTTGTTCAGGATCAAATGGAATTGAAATTCCTGGAGTTAAAGCAGGGAAATCTATCAGTGGCAGATTATGAAAGTAAGTTTGAGGAGTTGTCTAGGTTTGTGCCATCATATGTGGACACTGATAGGAAGAAAGCTAAGAGGTTTCAGAAAGGACTCAAGCCATGGATTTGAGGGAAGGTGGCGATAGTCAAATCAGATACGTGTGCGGGAGTTGTGTAGAAAGCTATGATTGCGGAGACAGGGAGTGAAATGTCACAGAAGGAGAAGGAAAGTAAGAAAAGGAAGTTTGAGGGGAGTGAAGGACAATCCCAAGCAGGAAAATTTCCATATTTTAATCAGAGGAAAGGCAAGTTCCAGCCCGGAAGGAATTTTAATAGGGAAAATACAGGAAACGGAGGCCAAGGTAACCGTCCAGCCACTGGGAACCAGTCAGCCCAGCAGAGACCAATTTTACCAGATTGTCAAGTATGTGGAAAGAAGCATGGATGAGTGTGCAACAAGCTGAATGTGGTCTGCTACAAATATAACTAGAGGGGGCACTATTTAAGGGAGTGACGTAATTAGCCAGCCAGAGAGCCAGTCAACAAGGATCAGCCTACCAGGAATCAGGCAAGAAAAGTTCTAGCAATTGGGTATACATGTTTCAAGTACAGAAAGCCAGGGCACATAGCAAGGGATTGCAAGACACCAGTTCCAGTCAATAATACACTACGAATCATAGGACCTACTCCAACAGTGAATGAACCTCCTAGAGCTAGAGTTTATGACATGTCTGTGACGGATGCTATCATGGACACTGATGTTGTGGCATGTACGCTTACTGTGAATTCTTTATGTGCTAAGGTGATAGTAAATTTGGGAGCAACTCGATCATTTATTTCTTAAGATTTTATTGATAAGTTGAATTGTCCAATTGAATTGTTAAGTGAAATTATGACGGTAAAATTAGCAAATCAGAAGTGTGTATGTATTAACCAAGTGTGTAAGAGCTGTGAGATGTAGATTTCTGGAAATAAGTTTGACGCTGACTTGATACCATTTAAGTTAGGAGAGTTTGACGTTATTTTAGGAATGAACTGGCTATCTAAGCATGATGCTCAGATAGACTGTCATAATAAGAAGGTAATCTTAAAGACGTCAGACGAGAAAGTGGTGACGTTTAAAATTCAGAGGCAAGAAAAGAAGTTCTTAACGATGATCCAAGCTAAGAAGTTACAACAACAAGGATGCGAACACTTTATTGCATATGTGATATATACAACTCAGGAGCCAGCAAAACTGGAAGACATTCCTGTGGTAAATGAATTTCCAGATGTGTTTCCAGATGAATTACAAGGACATCATCTAGATAGAGAAATCGAATTTTCGATCGACTTAGCGCCTAAACGGAACCAGTATCTAAAGCCCCGTACATAATGGTGCATGTTGGAATGAAGGAACTAGAAAAGCAATTGCAAGAATTATTGAAGAAGGGAGTGATTCGACCCAGTGTATCCCCATGGGGTGGATCGGTATTATTTGTTAATAAGAAATATGAAAGTATGAGGTTATGCATCACCTATCGAGAACTCAATAAGCTTACAATCAAGAACAACTATCCATTACCTCGAATCGACAATTTGTTTGATCAGCTAAAAGGAGCTAAGTATTTCTATAAGATTGATTTGAAATCCGGATATCACCAATTGAAGATCAAGCCTGAAGATATACCAAAGACAATATTCAGAACAAGTTACGGTGAATATGAATTTTTAGTAATGTCTTTTGGATTAACCAATGCCCCAGCAATATTTATGGACTTAATGAACATAATCTTCAAGAAATATTTGGATAAATTTGTAATTGTGTTTATCGATGATATTCTGATCTACTCAAAGTCAATGGATGATCATGCGGAGCATCTAAGCATATCTTTGGAAATTTTAAGAAAAAAAAGTTGTATGCCAAGTTTTCAAAGTATGAGTTTTGGTTACAAGAAGTTCAATTTTTAGGGCATATAGTCAGTAGCGAAGGAATCAAGGTGGACCCAACGAAGATTAAAGCCATTGTGAGCTGGGAAAGGCCAAAACACCAACAAAAGTGAGAACTTTTGTTGGGATTAGCGGGATATTATTGAAGATTTGTTCAAGATTTCTCAAAAATTACGACACCTTTAACGAAGCTTACCCGGAAAAATGAGAAGTTTATATGGAATGAGAAGTGTGAAGGAAGTTTTCAAGAATTGAAGAAGAGACTAATCACGACACCCTTTTTGTCACTTTCATATGATCAAGGAAATTTTATAATCTATAGTGATGCTTCTCATAAGGGATTAGGTTGTGTTTTGATGTCGCACGATAAAGTTCTTGCATATGCGTCTAGACAACTGAAACTTCATGAGCAGAAGTATCATACTCATGACTTGGAACTAACAACAATAATATTCACCTTGGAGATTTGGAGACATTACTTATATGGAGAAAGATGTGAGATTTATACGGATCATAAAAGGTTAAAGTACATATTCACGCAAAAGGAACTTAACATGAGACAGAGGAGATGGTTGGAGCTGATCAAGGACTATGATTGCACAATTAACTATCACCCAAGAATAGAAAATATGGTGGCAGATGCGTTAAGTCAGAAAGAGAAGTTGAATGTGTTGATTGTACCTGAAAAGTTATACAAGGAATTTCAGAAATTGGAATTGAAAGTCCGAATTTACAAACCTAATGAAGCAAAGATATATAGTATGACTTTTCAGCCATAATTATTAGAGTAGATAAGAAAATGTCAAGAGGAAATAATGGATCAGGATGTCAATCATTTGGTAGGAGAAGAGTTATGCACTCAGAAGGACGATCAAGGTATTCTAAGATTTTCTTCCAGAATCTGGATTCCACCAATAACAGAGTTGAAGAATAAAATTCTACAGGAAGCTCACAACTCAAAGTATTCCATTCATCCGGTAAGTAATAAGATATACAGAGACTTAAAAGATAATTATTGGTGGCCAGACATGAAAAGAGAAATTATGGAATGGGTTATCAAATTTTACACGTGTCAAAGAGTTAAGGCGAAGCACCAGAGACCAAGTGGATTATTACAGCCACTAGAGATTCCAGAATGGAAGTGGGATCACATCGCTATAGATTTTATAGTGGGATTACCGAGGACAAAAATGAACCATGATGCAATTTGGGTTATAGTGGAAAGACTAACCAAATCAGCTCATTTCTTGCCTATCAAAGAAAGATTTTCACTGGATAAGTTGGTTCACATGTATTTGAAGGGAATAGTAGTTCGTCATGGAGTCCTTGTGTCTATTGTATCAGATCGAGATCCATGATTCAATTCAAGACTTTGGAGAAGTTTTCAAGAATGTTTGGGAACTAAGTTAAACCTGAGTACAACTTATCATCCACAAACGGACGGCCAAAGCGAGAGAACAATTCAAACAATTGAGGATATGTTACGTGTTTGTGCCATTGATTTCAAAGGAAATTAGGACGAGCATTTACCCTTAGTGGAGTTTGCTTACAATAACAATTATCATGCCAGTATCATAATGCCTCCCTATGAAGCTCTTTATGGACGCAAATGTCGATCACCAATACATTGGGATGAATTCGTAAAACGTAAAATACTTGGACCCGAATTGGTACAGCAGACAAAGGAAGTTGTTAAGGTCAATCAAAAGAGATTAATTGCAGCACAAGATCGTCAAAGGAAATATGCAGATGAATCCAGGAAGAATATGGAATTCAAAGAAGGAGATCTAGTGTTACTAAAAGTTTCACCATGGAAAGGATTATCAAGATTCAGAAAGAAAGGGAAGTTGAGTCCTAGATACGTTGAACCTTTTGAAATTTTGAAACGTGTCGGCAAGGTAGCATACGAGTTGGCGTTACTCCCACACATGGAGCACATTCATAATGTTTTTCAAGTATCGTTGCTTAAGAAGTATAATCCAGATTCTAGGCATGTAATTGAGTATGAGCCAATAGATTTTCAGGCGGATTTATCGTATGTAGAGAATCCAATAGAGATTCTAGAAAAGAAAGAAAAGGTTTTGAGAAATAAAGTTATAAATTTAGTAAGAGTATTGTGGAGAAACCCAAATGTTGAAGAGTCAACCTGGGAGTTAGAAAGTGATATGCGAGAAAAGTACCCTCAGTTATTTACATAGGAGATTCTGAGGAGAGAATCCTTTTAAGGGGGGAGGATGTAATATACGGGATATCGCGTGTAATTATTTTATCAATAAATGATTATTATATGATTATTATATGATTTCTGGTGAATTATCTGTTGATTGATATTGATATTTAGATGTTTATATATGATAAAAGGTGAATGAGTTAATTTTATTATGTCCAGAGTATAATGTTGTGATATTTTTCTGGTAATTTTTGGATTGTTATATGATTTTAAAATGATTTATGAATTTATTAATTATTTTATGTATAATTACAAAACTATTTTATAAAATTGGGAATCGTCCAACCTTTACCGTTTTACATTTTTTCAACCCGAAACTCTTCGGAAAACTCCTTCCTAACCTAATATGATCATTCTGAACATTTTCCGTGTTTTAACCTTTTCGATCCGGATTACGGTCTGGCCCGTACGCGTCCCGACGCACAATTTTCGATACGATAATCATTTCGATAGATCAATAAAACCCGTATTCTCGAAAGACAGGATATTATTACATTATTTTCATATAAATTATTTTATAAGAAGCCCAGTTTGGATAATTATCCAATACGGGTATCAAATCGGATCATTTTTGCAGTTACTTAGCGGCTAAGTAACTTATTTTCGATCCAAAATGATCCAACAAGTACCAATATTCCATAAATATAAATAGCCCTTTTCTTATTTCATTTAATTCATATAATCATAATCGATCAGTAAAAATATAGAAAATACAGAGAAAATCCTAATAAATCGTCCCGTTCTTCATAACCAAAAGAGGATTCGAAGGCGTTATCGAACTCTGATTCGAGCGCGCCATATATCAAATTGAAGCTCTCAAAAAGTTCTGTTAGGTCACACAACACTATAGAAGGGGTTGAATATAGTGTTTATACAATCAAATTAATTTAGAACACAAGTATGTAACAGTAATCAAGTTTATTCAATATAATAAGCTCTGTTATAAAGTAGGTTAAACTACTCTCTCAGTGATGAACAATATCACAAAGAGCTGCTAGGTTACAATGAATAATGTTCTCGTGAATGATAACACATATAGTGTAAACCCTAAGCTGTGTTATATAGTACACAGTTACAAGATATCTTCTAATTGATATGGAATATAATTCTGTCTCCTAAAATATATCAATCAGATATTATCTTCTACAAGTTTTCTAGTCTTCTAACTCTTCATGCATATCTTCTTTTGGTTTAGTCCAGATCCTCTCCTATAAATCAGCTGCATTCCTTATCTGAAGTACCCGCACTTAAGTCCTGATATAAATCCTGACAGCCTTAAGTTCTGATATAAGTTCTGACTTCAGTAAGTTCTGATTTCTAGAAAGTCCTGATAAGTCCTGATATTAAGTTCTGAAACTAAACAAATCAGATTAGATATGACATCACAAATATATCTAACAATCTCCCCCAACTTGTAAATTATGAAAAATATACAAGTTAATAGATTTGATGATGTCAAAAACATTTAAGTACAAATGCAATGAGAGTTTATTTAGACAACTAACTACAACTTACAGTCCTTGCAGATTTTACCAATCTTACTGAATCAATCGGAATCTAAAATAATTCTTGACAAAGTTTGATATCGGCTTCTCTTCTGCATTCCTCAGGACTTAAGCTAATTTAGCCTTGACTTGTTGCAGTTCTTCATCTTGACTTCCAATCTGGTAGATTGTAGTCCTAAGTGCTGAGATGTGATTTCTTTCTAATCCATCACCAAGTCTGATTACCCATGAATGAGATGAGTCTTCATTATAGCACATACATTTCTCTTTCAGAATAACTTCTAGCTTAGCAGAATTTTTCTTCATTGGAATTTCACTTTCATCATCTTTAACTATATTTGGAAAAAATTCTGCAACCCTTGATCCAGAGATTCCGGATTTATCCCTTATGGTCTTCATTATGAAATTTGACCATCTTCTGGTAATCTCAGACTTTATCTCCAAAAGATAATGAAAGAATTGAAGTTCTTTCAGAGATTTGTTTAGCACATCTGATTCTAGCATTCTGTATGTTCTTCCATCTTCAAGAAATAGAATCAGCTTTTCTTTGACATTACTCTTATCATGAGCATTCAGTACCACTTGAACAGATATAACCTTGTCAAGGTGTTTCTGTGTAACTTCCTCAAGTGGTTTGTCAGTTAATAAAAATGGATCTCCGGTAATTACTTCAACTCCTGTTTTGATCTTGGCTTCTTCAGACCTAATCCAGCTCTGTCTCTTGCTCCTCTGGCTTTCAATCCAACAGTCATGAAATCAGATAACAGTTGACTTTTCTTAGGATCTGATGGTTTAACATTTTTCCATAGGATTTTCTTCTTATCAACAATTTTCATCTTATCCAAATCAACTTAAGCTTTGTCAGAGGTTGATGTCTTGATGACTTGTTCAGAATTTATAACCGCTTCCTTATTTTCTTGAGTAAATAGCTTCTCAGAATTTGATAAACTCTGAGCTTCCAGAGTTTGAGTAGCTTGAGCATTATCAGTAGTTAACTCTGTTTCTTTCAGTTTCTTCCTTCTCTTCAAAGATTTAACTTCCTCTTCTATCAGAATATCATCATCATGCATTATAGCTTGATAGGCAGGATCTATTAGAACTGAAAGAGTTTTCTTCTTCTGAATCTTTGCTGGTTCATCAATCTTTTCTTTCCTTTTTGCTTTGGGATCAGTTTCAACTTGTGATCTTGTCTTAGTCTTTGAAGCCTCAGAAGTTGACCTTTCCTTGATCACAATGCCTCTTACCTTAGTCCTTGGAGTTTTCTTTGCATTAGAAGCTTTAGATTTAAGATTTGTCTTCTCTGCTGTAAATCTAGCTTCTTTCTCCTTTAGAGTCTTTAAATCCATTCCAGGATTATGCTTGAGAAATAATCTTCCAGCAATTTCTTCATCAAGTGTCTGAATCTTGGGATCTTTATAGTAGATAGTAGTCTCCCTTCCCTTAAGTTTCAGAGTTTGTAAAAACTTCTGAGAGTCTTGACTTCCAGACTGAATCAGAATATCAGACTTTGATCATCAGAACTTGCTTTCAGAACTTAAGCATTCACAGCTTCAGAACTTGTATTCTTCTGTGTAGAAGATTTGCTAGAATCATAAATTAGTTTATGTGAAGAAACTTTGCTGCTTTGAACTTAACCTTGACCTTTGCCCTTTCTAGGGTTTCCCTGGTCATATCCTTTATCATCCTTCTTCTTCAGTACTTGAATAGTTGAGCATTTGGACTTAACTACCTTCTCCCCCTTTATGGCATCATTTGATAGGAGTAGAGAGAGAAGAAGTTCCACTGAAGATTGGATCTCATTCAATTGAGTCTGTTCAGCAGCTTGATTTGGTAGGACCTCATCCAGTTGGGCCTACTGCTTTTCTTGAGCTTGCTCAATAGCTTCAATTTTCTATTGAATAGGTGTGATAAACCTCTTCTTGTCTAGTTTGATCTCCATGTCTAGCTTATCAGCTTTTTCCAGAAGTTTATCAACCTTTTCATAAGTCTGAGTGTAGACCTTGAAGACTTTTAGTACTAAGAGCTGTGACTTTAAGTTGAGCTTTGAAGTTAGAATTTGTCAACAACTCATCAGCTTTTGCAATATGATCTGACAGAACTTTTGAGCTGGGAATGAAGTCAGATTCATTCCACTTCTTGGTCCATTCAACTCATCTGTGAGTTTCTTCCCATGGAACATGAGCATCTTCTTCAACAAACTTTTTAAGCAGTGCCTCCTTTCCAAGAATTTGAGCTGGAGTGTTTACTGAAACTGACTGTCTAGAACTTGCTAGAAGCTCATCATCTTTTGAAAACACAAGAGTGTGTGTGGCTGTAGGAGATTCTGATACAACTTCATTTGTTTCCACATCCAAAATTGGAGTAGTTAGTATTTCAGTATTAAATGGAAAAACAGGTGTAGTTGTCACTTGTCCTTGTGGTGCTTCCAGAAACAAGACAGATGGAATGTTCAGCCTATGAATGTCAATTTAAGGACTTAATCCTGAATCTTCAACTGAAGTTGTTTCTGAGTGGAGATTTAGGAGGTGCGATCACTGTGTCTGGAACAGTGTCTTCAGGTTGAGGTAGAGCTTCAATCACTATTGGTTTTGATGAGATCAGAGATTCCTGATCCCCTTCCTCAGCTTCTTCATATTGAGCTTGTGTTATTCTCACACCTGCTCTCTTCTTCTTTATCTTGATTTCTTAGATATAGGAGAGACATTATTTGTATCAGAATTAGAAGACCTTTTTCTTTTCTGAAGACTAGAACCCTTAGCTTCATTCTTTTTCTGAAGAGTTACCTCTTCAGCTTCTACTGTCACAGGTTCTGATGCTCAAACCTGGACCTGTTCATCTTCATCTGATTCATCTCTAAGAATCATCCTTGTTCTCCTTGGTGGAGATTTAGAAACAGATTTAGTTCTTTTGGTTGTGTCAGATTTTACAACTGGCACCTTTTGAGAAGTACCAGAGGTTGGTTGATAGTAGGTTCTGATAGTAGGCTGTGGTTTAGTAGTGGAAGGCTGTGTTGGTGGAGGTTGAGAAGATTGTGCAATATCAGGAAATTGGGCTGTATATGTATTGGGGTCAGAGTTTACTAAGAACTGTTTTGCTGATGTAGGAATATGAATGGGTCTTAGTATCTCTTTCTTATTATCAGTAGATAACAAGTCTGTGAAGGCCCTTTTAGCAAGTTTAAAAGGTTGAATTGACTCACTAAAGGTTTGGGGCTTATCAGAACAACAAAAACTGTAAATGAGTTGACAAAATCTAGCAAAATAAACAGTATTTGGGTCCTCTATCATCTTATCCCCAATAAAATCCAAAATAGCAGAAGCATAATCAAAATGAGTTTCATTAAGAAGTGCATACCCTATTTGCTGACTCAGAATTGGAATGGCATCAAAATTTGAGCATTTATTGGCAAAAACTCTGGTGATGCAGTCAAAGAAAAAACTCCACTCCCTTCTAATGTATGGCCTCTTCAGTTGTCCCAGCTTGAACAAACTTTTCTCATAGCCAAGATTGGCCATCATACTTTGTAGAACTGGCTCCTCAATCTGAGCATTGAAATTGCAATTTTCTGGCAGATGTAGAGCTTGTCGAACAGTAGACAAAGTAACCAGATGCTCATCTTCCCCTGTTGTGAAAATAATACTTGGGGACCCAGCTTCACCACCATCATCATAAACACCAGTCCTCTAAAACTCCAGTATCTGTGTTCCTGAGAGTAATTATGGTTGGGTCAAAGCATACCCAATCTCACTGTTAGCCTGAAAATCTTGAATAAAATGAAGATCTGATGGAGCATCATCCTTGCTGAGAATAGCCATGTAGTTATTGGGGACGAACTTGGCTCCATTAAAGATGATGTCCTTGGGTGCTATTTCAGTAAGAAATTAAGTGAAAAGTTGTGTGTACAAAAGGTGTTTGATAAAATGCCTGTAAGAGAGTACGTCAGAAAATAGAGAGAAGAAGAGAGAGAGAGAAAGAGAGAGAGAGAGAGAGAGAGAGAGAGAGAGAGGGAGAGAGAGAGAGAGAGAGTAAAAGAAATAATAGATAAAGTAAGAGTAGGTAAAAGATTGTGAAAGCTTTTAACTCTAATATATATACTCTTTCCACTCAACGGCTCTTTTTGGAAGTAAAATAGACATTTGACACCTGTCACGTAGTAAATAGTGAAAATATTGGTTAGTGGGCACGAGAAATGTGTAGTAATTATTGCTCACATGCTGTTTTCAAAAGAAACACGCAACCCATAAACCAAATGATTACTACTGTTTTTATCTCACTTAATTATTTTCTGATAAAAATGACTGTTACAGTAAAAACTAAAAATAAGTCAAGTAAATAAATAATGCCACGTAAGCATCAGAGTTTCCATCAGGATTTGCATCAGAACTTGACTATTATCAGAATTTAATGGTCATCAGAACATGGCTTATGTACTCACAAAGTGAATGACTGTTTCTGTGATTCTTCACACAAATACTGATTGGTTTCTTCAGAGTTTAATCATCGGAACTTTTATCAGAACTTGTCCTCAGAATTTATGCAAATAATACTTAACTGTTTATCTGAAACAACTTAATCACCATAGTAATTTTCATCATTCATATGGAGTGAGAGTTTGTATATGTGCAAATGATCAGATAAAGATTAAAATCTGATAAACTTCAGTATATCTTAGAAATAAGGCATAACTAAGAAAAGTGCTTAAAATCTGTCTTTAATTTTGAAGTCTAATATAGAATAAATTTATGCAAGAGTCGACCTCAATTGTTTGTGCTCATTTTATGCATCTTTTGACATTCTTGTTACAGTGACTTCTCAGTGTGAATGAGTCACAACTGCTATCAGAATTTATGATGTTATCAGAATATTTCTCCAGTAATCAGAGAATGTGAAAAGTCACCAAGAAAAATTTATTTGCTTTTCTAATGCATATAACTTAATACCAGTAATGCACTTGGGTATCTTTCCTTTCACATATTTACTCTAGATCTCAAAGGAGTACCTGATTTCAATTTTTCTTTTCTTTTATTTTCTTCAGATAAGTGAGGCTTATCAAGCATGTAGTTCATTCTTAAGATTTACTGACATCAGAATTTGACAGATAAGAAACAATAATCTAGTTTGTGACTTAGTAATAAGATACAAGAAGTAAATTTGACTAAGATCAAAATCAGAGTATGCTTGTGTTATGGATTTCCACATAAACAACTAATTTAAACATGGGATACATAGTTTGTTAAAGACTACTAAGTCAGCATCTAGCAATGTAATCCTCATTGGATTAAATAGTCACTGAACATTCAAAACACTATCAGAGTATATAGAATCACATCAGATAAAAATCAGTATTTAATATGATACATTTTAAGCACAGATTACATTGAGATAAGACAATCTGCAAACACTGATCATAAAGTCTGATGCATGAGAACAAAAACTAAACAGATTTTGAGAAAGAACCTGAAACCATTCCAAGTTCATTTACCAGTCTTGTAAAAGTAGCTTCACATAGTGGTTTTATGAAGATATCTGCTAGTTGTTGATCTGTTGGGACAAAACGCAATTCCATTGTACCTTCCATCATATGTTCCCTTATGAAATGGTACCTAATGCTGATGTGCTTTGTCATTGAGTGTTGAACTGGATTACCAGTCATAGCAATAGCACTTTGATTATCACAATAAATGGGTATTCTAGAAAATTCTAACCCATAGTCCACTAACTGATTCTTCATCCAAAGAATCTGTGTACAACAGCTTCTTGCAACAATATATTCTGCTTCTGCAGTTGATGTGGAAATTGATTTCTGTTTCTTGCTAAACCAAGAAACCAATTTGCCTCCAAGAAATTGGCAGCTTCCACTAGTGCTTTTCCTGTCTATTTTGCATCCTGCAAAATCTGCATTTGAGTAACCTATTAGCTAAAAATCTGATTCCCTAGGATACCACAATCCTAGATCAGCTGTATCCTTGAGGTACTTGAAAATTCTTTTCACAACTATTAGATGAGGTTCTCTTGGATCAGCCTGAAATCTTGCATAAAGACATGTAGCATACATGATATCAGGTCTACTTGTAGTTAAATAGAGTAAAGAGCCAATCATACCTCTGTAGTTAATAATATCTACAGATGCTCTAGTATCTTTATCTAACTTGGTGGCAGTGGCCATGGGAGTGGATGCAGTTGAATTATTTTGCATTCCAAATTTATTGAGTAAATTTCTGGTGTACTTGGATTGATTTATGAAAGTACCTTCTTCAGTTTGCTTGACTTGAAGTCCCATAAAATAGCTAAGTTCTCCCATCATACTCATTTGATATCTTGACTGCATTAACTTGGAAAATATTTCACAAAGTTTTGTATTTGTAGAGCCAAAGATGATATCATCAACATATATCTGTACCAAAAGTAAGTCCTTTCCATGGTTGAGGTAGAACAGAGTTTTATCAATTGTGCCTCTGGTAAATCCACTTGCCAGAAGGAATTGAGCTAAAGTCTCATACCATGCTCTTGGAGCTTGCTTAAGGCCATAAAGTGCTTTGTCAAGCCTGTAGACATGATTTGGAAATTTTGAATCTACAAAGCCTGAAGGTTGTTCAAAATATACCTCTTCTTCCAATTCTCGATTGAGAAAAGCACTTTTCACATCTATTTGAAAGACTTTAAACTTCTTGTGAGCAACATAAGCCAAAAAGATTCTTATGGCTTCCAATCTAGAAACTGGAGCAAATGTTTCATCATAGTCAATACCCTCCTGTTGAGAGTAACCTTTAGCAACCAGCTTTGCTTTGTTTGTCGTAATTATGCCATCACTATCAGTTTTATTTCTGCACACCCATTTTGTGCCAATAATTGATATGTCCTTTGGTCTTGGCATTAGGGTCCAGACTTTATTTCTTTCAAATTCATTTAACTCTTCCTGCATTGCTTGCACCCAATCAGCATCTTGAAGAGCTTCTTCCAGTTTCTTTGGTTCAATCTGAGATAGAAAGGAATGATATAGACATTCATTTGATGTTGCTATTCTAGTCCTGACACCTGCTTCAGGATCTCCAATAATTAAGTCAGGTGTGTGTGTTTTAGTCCACTTTCTTGCAGATGGAAGTTGATCTCTAGAACTGGATCCTCCCCATGATCCGTGTTGTCTCCATCAACATTTTCTGATGCTCCCCCTGAAGTTATGCTCTCTGAAATTCTAGAATTTAAGTTGGATCCTTCAAGAATTGAAGAATCAGAATTTCCAGAATCATCAGAATTTGGCTCATCAGAACTTGATGAATCAGAACTTGAAGAGCTAGTGACTAGTTCTGATGCTTCTTGAGAGTCTTGAGATGTGGTATAATCATCAGCTTGCTCCCCCTGAACAGGTGCATTTCCCTTTGGAGCAGTTACCACAGTTTCAATGACATCAGAGTTTAACCCGTCAGAACTTACAGGATCAGGATTTAGATCATCAGAATTTACAGAATCAAAATTTACATCTTCATTTTCAAATCTCAACTGATCATGATCATTGAAATCTTCAAGTTCAGTAATCTTTTTATCATCAAAAGATACATTGATAGATTCCATAACAACCTTTGTTCTTAAATTGTAGACTCTGAAGGCTTTTGTGGAAAGTGAATATCCAACAAAAATTCCTTCATCAGCTTTTAAATCAAATTTTAACAACTGTTCAGGATGAGTCTTAAGAACAAAACACTTGCATCCAAATACATGAAAGTATTTCAGATTTGGCTTCTTTTTCTTCACCATCTCATATGGTATTTTTCCATGCTTGTTTATGAGTGTAGCATTCTGTTTAAAAACAAGCATTCTGCACAGCTTCAACCCAAAAATAGGTTGGTAGCTTTGCTTCATCAAGCATAGTTCGTGCAGCTTTAATAAGAGTCCTGTTCTTTCTTTCTACAATTCCATTCTCCTGTGGAGTTCCAGGTGCAGAAAATTCCTGCTTTATTCCATGCTCTTTGCAGAACTCTTCCATGATTGAATTCTTGAACTCAGTGCCATTATCACTTCTTATTATCTTAACAGAATCTTTGACTAACTTAGCCAGCTGTCTGACATGATCAGTTAGAATAGATGCAGTTTCATTCTTCTTGTGCAAGAAATACACCGAAGTGTATCTTGTGAACTCATCCACTATAACCATATCATATTTCTTCTTTGTAATGGATATGACATTGACTGGACCAAATAGATCAACATGTAGTAAGTGATAAGGCTCAAGAATTGAGGATTCAATTTTGCTGTTGAATGTAGATTTACTTTGTTTTGCCTTTTGACATGAGTCACAAAGACCATCATGAACAAATATTGATTTTGGCAGCCCTCTCACAAGATCTTTCTTTACTAGCTCATTTATGTTGTTGAAATTTAAATGAGAGAGACTCTTGTGCCAATTCCAGCTTTCTTCAATTGATGCTCTGCTTAACAGACAGATTGCAGAACCATTAGAATTTATTGAAAGTCTGGCTTCATATATGTTACCATGTCTGTAACCTTTCAGAACCACTTTGCCTGTAGAATTACTTACAACTTCACAGTGTTCTTTAGAGAAATCCACATGATAACCTCTGTCACAGATTTGACGCACACTTAGCATAATGTGTTTAAGTCCTGAGACAAGAGCTACTGATTCAATTATGGCATTCCCAAGATTGATATTGCCATATTCCAGAGTCTTTCCCATGTTGTCATCTCCATAAGAAACTCCTGGGCCAGCTTTCTCCATAAAGTCTGATAGCAGGGCTTTATTTCCAGTCATATGTCATGAACATCCACTGTCCAGAACCATGATGTTTTTCCTGTTGCCCTGCAATCACAAAGACCACTATTGGTTAGTTTTAAGGACCCAGACTTGCTTGGATCCTTTGGCCTTTTTAAGTTTGTTAGCATTTGCAGCAGATTTAGTTTCAGAGTTTATGCTAACATGCTTTTTATCAGACTTTAAATCAGACTTTGCATCAGAATTTACACTAGAAGGAATTACACTAACTTTCTTTAGAGAAGGTTTTATTTGATAATAATAATAGTACAAACTATGATATTCCTTACAAGTATAAATAGAATGCATAAACTACCACAATGAAAACAAGGATTTTGTGGTTTAAACCTAACAGACTGACTCTTAACTCCTGATTTAGGAGGTAAAGAGTTTATATCTTTATTTTTCCTGCAAAAAGAAGCAAAATGGTTAGAGTTTCCACAATTATAGCATTTCTTTCTAGGAGCATTAGGAACAGGCATATAATTATTGCTTTTATTCACACCTTCCTTTCCATTCCTATTTTTCCTAACTTCCTTTACCTTGTTCACATTTTTAATCTCTTTCAGCTTATACTTAAGCTGCTTCTTTGTCATTAAGCCAACATTTACCACAGTTGGTTATCCTGTTTTAATTTGTCAGAAGTTGACTTTTCTTTGACTTCTATTTTAGAATCATTCACCTTTTCAGATTTTAACACATCAGTTTTTGCAACAAATTTAACAGGATTTACCTTTGGCTTTTCAGCTTTCTTGGTAAAGTTTGGTTTAGATGACACAGTTTCCTTTTCTTCTTTATCATCTAGATAACCTAGTCCTTCTTTCCAATTTCCATTTTCTAAGATTTTTTGAGTTGTTCTTCCAGAGTTAGTCCAAGTTTTGATTATCTCCTTTTTCCTTTTCCAGTTCAGATTTAAGAGATTTATTCAATTTTAGCAGTTCATCTCTAACATACAAAGCCTCATCTCTTTCTTTCTGAGTTTGATGGAATATAACTAACTCTTTTTCTAAGTAGTCATTTCTATTTTTAAAAGCAAGACTTTCAGATTTTAATCTCTCATTTTCTAAAGTCTGATCTCTAAAACTAATGAACATGGTTTTCAAATATAATCTTAGCTCAGAAATATCATCAGTATGAAAAGCAAGAGTTGAATGAGGTACCTTCAATTCAGCAGTTTCAGAATTGCTATAAGCATTTGCCATCAAAGCATAGTTCACCTCTTATTCAGAATCTGAAGTGTCTGCCCGGTTTTTCTTCTTTGAGATAAGTGTCTGGCCTTTATCACTTTTTCCTTTCTTGCAGTCAGGAGAGATGTGGCCTCTTTCACCACAATTGTAGCATTTGACATTTGAGTTGTCTCCTCTGTTAGACTTTCCTCCTTTGCCTTCAGACTTTCTGAACCCTTTCTTTTCAGAACTTCCACCTTTCCTGGAAAACTTCTTTCCCTTTTGGAATTTCTTGTAGGCTATCTTTGCGATACCCTTCACCATAAGAGTACACAGTTACATCATCTCTGCATAAACATCCACTTCAGATAAATTTTTAGATTCTGAATCATCATCATCAGAATATGATAACTCTGAGTCAGACTATATGATGAGAGCCTTTCCTTTGCCCCTCTTTGACACAACCACTTTAGCAGATTTCTCCTCAGCTTTAAGAGCAACTGTCTTTGACTTTCTTCCATGCCATTTGCTTCTTTGATCCATCTCAAGTTCATGAGTCTTGAGCATACCATAAATTTCATCAAAAGTAGTTTCAGCAAGGTCATAGTTGTCTCTTATGGTAGTAGACTTCAAATCCCAATTTCCAGGAAGAGCTAAAAGGAATTTTAGATTTGAATCTTCAAGATCATATTCCTTGTTCACCAGTGACAGATCATTCAAGAGTTTGGCAAACCTGTCATATAAATCAGTTAATGATTCATCAGCTTTTGAATCAAAGTGCTCATACTCTTGTGTGAGTATAGTCTTCCTGTTCTTTTTGATGGCTTCAGTTCCCTGGCATCTTGTCTCCAAAGCATCCCATATTTCCTTTGCAGTCTTGCATTCAATAACCCTGTTTGACATGACATTGTCAATTGCACTATGCAGCAAATGCCTTACCCTTGCATCCTTGGAAATATATGAGATATCTTTAGGTGTGTAATCACCTTTCTCCTTTGGTATCATCTTTGCTGGTTGATCAGCAACTGCAACAGAGAGCTTGGTAGGCTTATATGGTCCATCATTAATTCTATTAAGGTATTCTGGATCTGTGGCTTCCAGAAACATAGCCATCTTTACCTTCCATATAGGATACGTAGATGCTCTCAGTATGGGAACCCTAATACTCTCATATCGACTGTGGGTTTAATTGTTTTGAGTATCTTGAGTTTTGGTGGGCTTAGGTGGAGTTTGTGTTTCGTTAGACATGATTGTAAACTGGATCTCACTGTTTGTAAATCAACAGAGAAGCTCTGATACCACTTGTTAGGTCACACAACCCTATAGAATGGGGTTGAATATAGTGTTTATACAATCAAATCGATTTAGAACACAAGTATTCAAGTTTATTCAATATAATAAGTTCTGTTACAAAGTAGGTTAAACTACTTTATCAGTGATGAACAATATCACTCAGAGCTGCTAGGTTACAATGAATAATGTTCTCGTGAATGATAACACATAGTCACATATAGTGTAAACCCTAAGCTATGTTTATATAGTACACAGTTACAAGATATCTTCTAATTGATGTGGAATATAATTCTGTCTCCTAAAATATATCAATCAGATATTATCTTCTACAAGTTTTCTAGTCTTCTAACTCTTCATGCATATCTTCTTTTGGTTTAGTCCAAATCCTCTCCTGTAAATCAGCTGCATTCCTTATCTGAAGTACCCGCACTTAAGTCCTGATATAAATCCTGACAGCCTTAAGTTCTGATATAAGTTCTGACTTCAGTAAGTTCTGATTTCCAGAAAGTCCTGATAAGTCCTGATATTAAGTTCTGAAACTAAACAAATCAGATTAGACATGACATCACAAATATATCTAACAAGTTCTTTCCGAATCAATCAACCATTTTAGTGTAGAAATTAAGGTGATTTTCTCATTTATTTATTTTAATTCGAATTATTTAATAATTAAAATATGAATTTTTCTTATTAATGTTGTTTGTGTGATTTGATGCTTGAATCATTTAGATCTTTTCTTCCTGGTCATTTGGGTATATTATATGACTAATTCGGAGTTCAATAACATGTTCAAATTGATGTTTGATTCTCGGATTGTAAAAATTATGGTTCGAATGAGGTAGGTGACATGGGCGGAGCATAGCCGGAGCTACCTCGTCGGAAAACGCCGTGTAGAAGTGGCGGAAATTTTGAAGGGGATTTCCCGTTGATTCTTTGATTATTTACAAACTCTGATTGCACATATGTGTTTCTGGAAGCTTGGACAACATGCCCTGTTAATCTAGATCGTTTCTGGGTGGTTTCATGGTGACCGGAAAAAGCTCTAGGAGGCGGTTATGGCTACCGGTCGCCGGAGTTGGTAGAATCGAGAAAGAAGGTGGAAAATTCCACTTCTACCCCTACCTTTTATGTTTTACATTTCAGTCCCTGGAGTTTTAAAAATATACAAAAATTAGACTCCTATTTTATTTATTTTCAATAATTACATTTTCTTTTTTATAATTAATTTCAGAAATTATGATTATTTATTTTAAAATTCCAAAAAATAATATTTTTAATTCTTAAAAAATATTTTTAAATTGAAATTAAATCTTAATTATTTAGTTAATTAATTTTAGTTGATAATTAATTGTTTAATTATTCAATTAATTTAAATATTAATTGATTAATTAATTTAACTAGTTATGATTAATTAATTGGATTTAATTATTTATTTTTGATTTAAAAATTCCGAAAAATAGTTCGAGCTTTAAAATATTATTTTCAATTATTTTCAAAGCTCGATAATTATTATAAAATCATTTTAAAGTCAGATTCATGTTTTTGAACCCTATTATTTAATTTTAAAATGATTTAGAGACCCATTTTAATCCCGAAAAATGTTCAAAAATTCGTATTAAATACCTGGAAAATCATTTTAACCCCGAATCTTCTTTGAATAATTATTTTGATCAAATTTCTTACGTGTTATTTGCTATATGTGATATGATTGATGTATATTATGCCTCTATGTGCATTGTTTGACGATTTTATTCATAACTTTCAATTCGTACATCGGATTTGGGTGAAACGAAGGGTAGACAAAGCTTGTAATATGTGGAATGAAATGAGAATTAGTATTGATGCATACATGTAATGTTTAACAGAGGAAGCAAGACGTAGAATGGGAAAGCAAGTAGTTAGTGAGTGGGAACCAGTTGACGAGTGCAAGTAGAATAAAGGCGAATTGATAAGGCAAGTGTTTCTACTCTTTCTCGTAATGTATTGCAAATATCTCCGAACTCTTTTCGTATATGTTACAAGTAATTCGATTCATTATTATTCTATATTACAAGTAATTTGAAGTACTTAACCCTAAACCCTGATTCTTATTGATCTTGAGCCATAAGCCTTATTCTTCGAAAACCATTGATTGTTGAATTCTCAGATACGAACCACACATATACGATACTACTCCACAAATACATATATACCAGATACTGATTCTTGATTAGGTTTGGAAGATGAAGGCCTCACAGGATGTGCTGATGGTGATGGTTGAGATGTCTGTGATGGTTTGAAATATGTCTTGATGGAGGGTTGAGTAGGTTGAGGTTGAGAAGTTTGAAGTGTAAATGTGGTATGTTCTGATGGTTGTTATGGTGGCTGGGATGTGCTGGTGGGTTGAACATCAGGGTAAACAGATGTGTAGGTTTGAGGATAAGCATTTACAAGAATCTGTTTTACAGACTGAGGTATCTGTAAGGGTCTAACCATTTTTTTCTTAATGTCAGCATTTAACAAATCATTAAAAGCCCTTTTCACAAGCTTAAAGGGTGGAATTAAATCAGTGGTAGGTTGGGGTTCATCAGCATAACAAAAATTATATATAAGCTGACAGAATCTAGCAAAGTATACGACATTTCTATCCTCTGTCATCCTATCCCCTATGAATCCTAGCACATCACTTGCAAAATCAAAGTGTGTTTGATAAATAAGAGCATACCCGATTTGCTGACTCATGATTGGAATGGCATCAAAGTTGGGGCACTTGTTGGAGAATGCCTTAGTGATACAATCGAAGAAAAAGCTCCATTCCTTCCTGATATTTGCCCTTTTCAACTGTCCAAGCTTTCCCAAACTCTTCTCATAACCCAAACTGGCCGTGAGCTGCTGTAAAACAGGGTCCTCCACTGTTGAAAAAGTACAGCCTTCTGGTAAGTGGAGAGATTTACGAACTACTCCAGGAGTAACCACGTGCTCAACATCATTGACTTCAAATATGATGCTTGGAGTACCGGTAGCACCACCATCAGAACGTGTTGGCTTACCTGTTAATATTGCATATTGTTAAAATATTTGAATAAATATAAAGTGATTATCGAAGAGTATCGAGGAAGTCTCTCAAATCTCGCCGAGGAAGACTTGTACAACTTCTTAAGAAAGAAAGTTAATTAGGAAGACTTGTAAAGCTTATCGAGGAAGATTTACGAAACTTACCAATGAAGTTTTGTAATACTTAATGAAGAAGATTTGAATAGCTTACTTAGTAAGACTTGTAAACCAACTACTATAAATAGATCATTTAGCTAATGAAAGTAGATTTGGTATAATATTAAAGTCAAATAAAAATATATTCAATGATTGTACGCTAGTGTGAGTGAAAATTTCTGCATTATAAATTTGCTATGTGTAGTATATGATTTTTCAAAGCAAGAGTTTATTTAATTTCTTTATTTTTGATTTATAAGGAATATTCTAAGCTTTGGAAAAATTTTCTTTTAAAAGGTATTTTGTTCCCAAATTTTGAAAATGATTTTATAAAGTCTCTAAAAATCCAAGTTATTTTATGGTATAAATTTTATAATTTTTGAACTTGTATTTTATTTTATAAAAATAAATCATTATAAATTTTAGTTGTCATATTTATCAAATTACATAAGAGACCATGCATGCAAATCACCCTTCTATTCTCTCAAAGGGCAAATAAGACTTTTCCAACCCCACTAACTCATTTGATTATTACCAAATTACTACATTAGCCTTGCATGCAAAATGGCCTAACTTTAGCTAAAGGACATTTTTGTAAGTTCTCACTTCCACTCATTATTTGTCAACCAAAAAGCATAAAACAAATAAAAATCAAAGTGGGAAAAATCATTCCACTCATTCCACACTCCAACACACCACAAATTTTCTCTCTTTCCCCCCCCCCCCACCTTGCTCTTGGCCGAAGGCCAAATCCTCCACCCCCCTTCCATTTTTCAATTCATTCTTCATCTTCCCAAGTGTAAATCTTTTACCTACATTCATCTTATATCCTTTCCAAGTGTTTTGAGACTTGGAAGTTGAAGTTCCATGGATGCATGTGTGGTTCTTATGTGATCTCCAAAGAGAAACTCTTGATTCTTGTGAATTCAAGAGCTCTCTATGAGATATATTATGTATATGTGCTAACTAAGTGTTTTATGGAGATATCATGCTTTAAAATCCTTTGCATGCTACTGAAATTTCATTATATATTTATGTTTAGCCATGCATGCTAGTTTTAAGACATTAAAATGATGATCAACCATGTTTTGCATGCTATTCTTTTCGAAATCATGTTGTTATGTTTAAAAATCTATAAATGCGAAATATGTGTGCTTAAAATAGATTGTTTCCATGATAAATTTCTTATTAATACTTAAAAGAAGTTATATTTCATGATTATTAAGGATGAGTATTAGGTGCAAGTCGATTTTGTAAGCATTTAAAACTTTATGCCTAGCCGAAATCTTGTTATGTGCTTTCCATAAGTTGCATGTTATATATTTAGTTGCATGTTGTTGTTTTTGGGCATGGATGATCTCACCCAAGGTTATTTTGAGAATAAGGGAGTTAGTTCAGTAGATTACCATGTATAAGTCTTGGTTTAAGTATTGAGTTGTTGTTAGTTGAGTTTGTCAAGTCAAAACCTTGGAAAATGAGAGTTATAGTTTCTGCAGAAAATCAGTTTAGTACCCTGAGGTTTAGAGTGAGTTTTGACCATGTCATTGATGTGAACTTTGAGGCCCAAGCCACCAGAAGATAGTATTGGGAGTATACAAAAGGTTTTAGGAGTTGGTTGGAGGTTTGCATGTCATTTGGTTAGGTGCACAAGTAGAATAACAAAATCTATCCAGCAGGGGACAGTTTTGTTGCAACTTAGAAATAGGGAGATTTGACCATGTCATGGGTAGGCCCTCATTAGGCCCAATTGGGCCTTAGTTAGAGGGAGTGTTAGAGAAGTTTTTCCAACCATAGTTCATAGGATATGAGTTAGAAACATGTGTCACAAGTTAATTCAAGTCAGGGCGTTTTATGCCCAGAAAAGCAGGGGAACCTTGGACTTTTAGCTTAGGCCCAAGAAGGCCCAAGCCAGGACCTTGAGCCACATCAAGCTTGTGAGATGCCCTTAGGTCAGGAGAGTCTTGTGTAAAAGTTTTGAAGGAAAACTTGTAGTTTAAGAGTGCCTAATGAACTCAAGAAACTATAGTTGTCATTCTGAAATTTGCACCAGTGAGCACTATCACTTATCAAGTAGTTTTAGAATACTTAGAAGTGAGTATTAGGTCGACCACCATAGTTGTAAGATAGTATAAGGTCAGTAGAGCAAAAGGCACAAGTGAGGGTCAATAGGTTTTGGATAATTTAGGAAAGGCACATCGAGTGAGGAAGCCAAAATTTGAAGACTTTGTCTAGTTTAGCGACCAAGTGACTTAAGTGGTGGGTCGAGATCATCCAAGCCTAGTGTTGCATTATGGTATATATGGTGTTATTTGATATTAATATACGATATGTGATTATGTGGCTATGTGTGTACATTTGAAATATAAAGGTGGATATAAATTAGGTGCGTATAGACCTAAGTGTCATCCATGTTTAATTTTGGGTTGTAAATAGGTTAAGATGGTAAGAATATATTATAATGAGGATTATTATTATTTATGTAGGATCTCGAGACGAGGGAAAACTTGCCATAAAAGTCGAGTGAAGCTCCAGTTGCTCCTACCAGTCAGACCAGACCAGCCTATCTCAAGGCAAGTGATTCAACTTGACCTTCATATTTACTATAAACAGTTCATATATATCGATGCAATCATCCTGAGTCATTTTGATATGTTTAAATCAAGCGTATCTCTCGCTTATCTTTGAATTATATAGAAATGCCATGAACCCTCGAGTATGTATTGCAAGTAGTTCAAAAGTCTTTTCATGATAGTTAAATGCCATGAGAAAATAAAGAGTTGTTATATTACTTGATTGATCCTCTTGATTAATATGCTGATGATTCCTAAGTATTGATATATCATCCTGATACTTGAACCCCTATAGAACCTTACCTTGAACTCTGATAGTCAGAAACTTACCAACATGATTCCTCATTGATTGATACCCTCTTTCCTATCCTAAAGCTTGACAATTCTGATATATATATATACATCCTGAGCTAGAGATCATTACCTTAACACCCATAGTATTCGTGAAGCTTATCTTCTTAATGATCCAACACCTGTACCTTGACGAGAAACCATTGCTTTGAGCCCAGTTTGGCATTACCCCTTCATATTATCCATTAGTCTCACCATATTTTCCTGTCCAAGTTCTGACATATGAAAACCTTTTGGTTACCCTAATAGAGTAAAGTTTTGTGAATCATGGCCCTGAGATTTAGTACCATATTTCCCATATTTCGAGTTAATCTATAATCCCTTAATAAAAATATTTAATGTTAAAAGAGATTTTGTTACAATTCGGCATCAGCTTTTGAAATACATAAAATGTGGGTTTTCAGTCCCAAAGGGGGATAAATGTTTTCTTGAATAGTGGATCTTGACTGAGATGCGAGTCCTTTCCACACTTATATTAGGCTTAAAAGTTGCCTAAGGATTCCCATTAATGTTTTAGAACCCAGCGAGGTTCGGGATTACTTCGCGGCTGATCACCGGCTGTAATCCGTAGCGTCATAAAATGATTTTGATTAAGACATGATTTTAAAATTGTTTTGATGCAAGCAAAATGATGCCATCTCACATAGTTTTATCTCTCGTTATCATTAGTTATGTCTTTCTATTGTCATTCTTAAAAGTATATCTCAATTTATGTTTTGTGTCGTACTGTTAGCACTTGTTGAGCATTTGGCTCACTCCTTGCTTTACCCTGATATTACAGCTAGCAGCTATGGTTAGATTCAAGCAGACTGCCCGTAAGACCTGTGATGCTGATACTTATTTTCGAGCTCAGGTAGAATAAGTAATAATAGCTGTGTGAGGACTCTGTATTTGTAATCAGATGTAATAGTTGGTAGTGTTGGGCTGTTCCAAACCCTAAACTATAAGATCTTGGATTTGGTTGTGTATTCTTCATTAAAATGATGTAATAGCTATATTTATTTTGCTGTTTAAGTTGGGGGTGTGACAGAGAGTATAAGAGTAAAAAGAGAGAGATAGAGTATAAAAGTGAATAAAAGATTTTACAATCTTTTCTCTCTTTTTACTTATATATGGTAAAAAATAGCCGTTGAGACACCTGTCAGACATGCAGCAGTAAAAGATAATTAATGGGAACGGGTATTCAGTAGTCATTACTTATCACATGTAGTTTTCAAGGAGAAAAACCGTTCCACTTACCTAGTAATCTCATTAATCAAGGATGTTCAGTTTTTGTTATTTTAAAAAAAATCTGTTCCCACTAAATAAATGATTATTGCTGCTTTACCAATATTCTGTAAAGAAAATATGACCAGTGAGGTAATGACCAAAAATAAACCAAGTAAATAAATACTGCCACGTCAGCATCAGAACTTGATTATTATCAGGATTTAATATCAGAACTTAGACTTATATCAGAACTTAACAGTCATCAGAACATGGCTCCTTAACTCGAAAAGTGAATGTTTATTTTTGTAATTCTTCACACAAATACTGATTTCGTTTCTTCAGAACTTAATCATCAGAATTTCCATCATAACTTATCCTCAGAATTTATGCAACTGACACTTAATCTGTTCATCTAAAATAACATTTATCACCACAGTAATTTTCATTATTCATATGGAGTGTATGTGTGTAGTAAGCTAAATATCAGATAAATATTAAAGTCTGATTCAATTTAGTACATCTTAGAAATAAGGCATAACTAAGAACTTTGCTCAAAATCTGTCATTATTCTGAAGTCTACTATAGAATGAGTTCATGCATGAGTCCACCTCAACTATTTTGTGCTCATTTTATGCATCTTTTGAAATTCTATTTTACAGTGGCTTCTCAGTGTAAGTGAGTCACGACTGCTTATCAGAATTTATGCTGTTATAAGAGTATTTCTCCAGTAATCATAGAGTGTGAAAAGTCACCAGGAAAATTTTATTTTGCTTTTCTAATGCATATAACTTAATACCAGCAATGCACTTGGGTCTTCCCTTCCACATTTTTTTTACTCTAGATCTCAAAGGAGTACCTGATTTTTATTTCTTTTGCTTTTGATAAGTGAGGTTTATCAGCACTTAGCACATTCACCAGATTTACTAACATCCGAACTTAACAGATAAGAAGCACTATTCTAGTTTTTGATTTAGTACCAAGATACACAAAGTAAACTTTAACTAAGCTCAATATCAGAATTTGCTTGTGTTAAAAGATTTCCACATAAACAATTACTTCAAACATGGGATCTTTAGTATATTAAAGACTACTAGTTCAACATCTAGCACAATTATCCTCATTGGATTGAATAGTCATAGAAATATGCATATCACTATCAGAGTTTAGAAATTCACATCAGACAACAATCAAAGCAAATTTCAAATTAAGCACAGAATACACAAAGATAGTAATATCTCCAAATACTGATCATAGAGTCTGATGTAACAGAACATAAACTAAGCAGATTTAGAGAAAGAACATGAAACCATTCCAAGTTCATTTACCAATCTTGTAAAAGTAGTTTCACACAGTGGTTTTGTGAAGTTATCTGCTAGTTGTTGATCTGTTGGAACCAAATGCAATTCCACTGTACCTTCATCCACATGTTCCCTTATGAAGTGATACCTAATGCTGATGTGCTTTGTCATTGAGTGTTGAACTGGATTACTTGTCATAGCAATAACACTTTGATTATCACAGTAAATAGGAATTTTAGAAAATTCTAACTCATAATCCAGCAACTGATTCTTCATCCAAAGAATCTATGCACAACAGCTTCCTGCAGCAATGTATTCTGCTTCTACAGTTGATGTGGAAATTGACTTCTGTTTCTTGCTAAACCAAGAAACCAATCTGCCTCCAAAAAATTGGCAGCTTCCACTTGTGCTTTTCCTGTAAATTTTGCATCCTGCAAAATCTGCATCTGAGTAACCTATTAGCTTAATGTCTGATTCTCTAGGATACCATAATCCCGATCAGCTGTACCCTTAAGGTACTTGAAAATTCTTTTCACAGCTGTTAAGTGAGGTTCTCTTAGATCTGCTTGAAATCTTGCACAAAGACAGGTAGCATACATGATATCAGGTCTACTTGCAGTAAGATAGAGTAGTGAGCCAATCATACCTCTGTAATCAGTAATATCTACTGATGTACCAGTATCCTTATCCAATTTTGTTGCAGTGGCCATGGGAGTGGATGCACTTGAACAATCTTGCATTCCAAATTTCTTCAGCAAATTTTTGGTGTACTTGGATTTACAAATAAAAGTGCCTTCTTCATTCTGCTTGACTTGAAGGCCCAGAAAATAGCTAAGTTCCCCCATCATACTCATTTAATATCTTGACTGCATCAGTTTGGCAAACTTCTTGCAAAGTCTGTCATTTGTAGAACCAAAAGTGATATCATCAACATATATTTGCACCAAAAGTAAGTCCTTTCCATGGTTGAGGTAGAACAGTGTTTTGTCAATAGTTCCTGTGTTAAATCCACTTTCCAGAAGAAACTGAGCTAAGGTCTAATACCATGCTCTTGAAGCTTGCTTAAGGCCATAAAGTGCTTTATCAAGCCTGTAGACATGATGTAGAAGTTTGGAATCTACAAAGCCTGGAGCTTGTTTAACATATACTTCCTCTTCCAATTCTCAATTGAGAAAAGCACTTTTCACATCCATTTGAAAGACTGTAAACTTTTTGTGAGCAGCATAAGCCAAAAATATCCTTATGGCTTCCACTTGTTAGGTCACACACACTGTAGAAGGGGGTTGAATACAGTGTTTATCACAATCAGTTTTATTTATGAACACCCACTTTGTACCATCAACATATCTGTTCTTTGGTCTTGGCACTAGGGTCCAGACTTTATTTCTTTCAAATTCATTTAACTCTTCCTGCATTGCTTGCACCCAATCAGCATCTTGAAGAGCTTCTTCCACTTTCTTTGGTTCAGTCTGAGAAAGAAAAGAATTATAGAGACATTCATTTGATGTAGCTGTTCTAGTTTTGACACCTGCATCAGGATTTTCAATAATTAAGCCAGGTGTATGTGCTTTAGTCCACTTCCTTACAGATGGAAGATTTTCTCTAAAACTGGATGCTCCCCCATGATCCATGCTGTCTTCATCAACATTTTCTGATGCTCCCTCTGAAATTATGCTCTCTGAGTTGGATCCTTCAGATTTTGAGTTTCCAGAATTATCAGAACTTGGCTCATCAGAACTTGATGAATCAGAACTTGAAGAGCCAGTTGTAGATTCTGATGCTTCTTGAGATGTGGTTGTATCTTCATATGCTCCCCCTGCACAGGTGCATCTTCCTTTGGCGTAGTCACCACAATTTCAATAATATCAGAGTTTAATCCATCAAGGTTTGTAGTATCAGGATTTAGACTGTCAGGATTTACAGTATTAAAATTTAAAACTTCAATTTCAAATCTCAGCTGATCATGATCATTGAAATCTTCAAGTCCAGTAATCTTCTTATCATCAAAAGAGACATTGATAGATTCCATGACTACCCTTGTTCTTAAATTGTAGACTCTGAAGGCTTTTGTGGAAAGTGGATATCCAACAAAAATTCCTTCATCAGCTTTTAGATCAAATTTGGATAGCTGTTCAGGATGAATCTTAAGAACAAAACACTTGCATCCAAATACATGAAAATACTTCAGATTTGGCTTCTTTTTCTTCACCATCTCATATGGTGTCTTTCCATGGTTGTTAATAAGTGTTGCATTCTGAGTTAAACAAGCAGTCTGCACAGCTTCAGCCCAAAAATAGGTTGGTAGCTTTGCTTCATCAAGCATAGTTCGTGCAACTTCAATAAGAGTTCTATTCTTTCTTTCAACAACTCCATTTTCTTGTGGAGTTCCAGGAGCAGAAAATTCCTGCTTTATTCCATGGTCTATGCAGAACTCTTCCATGATCAAATTCTTGAACTTAGTGGCATTATCACTTCTTATGATCTTCACAGAATCTTTGACCAATTTATCCAGTTGCTTGACATGATCAATCAAAATAGATGCAATTTCACTTTTTGTGTGCAAGAAATACACCCATGTATATCTGGTGAACTTATCCACTATGACCATAGCATATTTCTTCTTTGCAATAGACATGACAATCATTGTACCAAATAGATCAACATGTAGTAGTAGATAAGGCTCAAGAATTGATGATTCCGTCTTGCTCTTGAATGAAGATTTTCTTTGTTTTGCCTTCTGAAATGAGTCACAAAGGCCATCAGGAGCAAATACTGATTTTGGCAATCCTAAGTCAAAGTAAGGCTATGTGATGAGATTACCAATAGTGGCAGCGGATTGTAATGCGGTTAAAATGACAGTGGCATATAACGAAGTCAGTCTGCTTCTTTATTTCTCTCTCTATTTATCTCTCGCTTTCTTTTTCTTTCTCTTTATCTTTCTCTCTATCTTTTTCTCTATTCTTCTTTCTCGCAATCAGGAAAAGTGATTCTATTGAAAAATTGGTCAAAGGATGTGGATGGAACAATAGTGCGGAGTGAAGCTCACGTGATAATTGTGTGGTATAAGGAATTGATGTGTTACTAGAAATTTTGAGAAAAATTGCGTATACAAGATTGGGAAGTTGGTAACAAGACCCTTAGTGCTTTCTTCTGCTGATTCCGAGGACGGAATCCTTATAGGGGGTTAGATTGTAATATCCCATATTTTCAAATATTATTATTATTATTATTATTATTTGAAGTTATTTATGTGATTTTTATGTGAATTTTAGTGAATTAGATGATAATTGGAGTTGATGTTTTGGATGTTTATATGTGATAATATTTGAGTAATTTAATTTTTATATGTCCAGAGTAAAGTATTGATAATTATGGTATTTTTCCGATAATTTTTGGGTTGTTATGTGATTTTATAATGATTTATGGATTTAATATTTATTTTTTGTATAATTATAAAACTATTTTGTAAAGTCGGGAATCGTCCAACATCAACTGTTTTTACGTTTTTACAACCCGAAACTCTTTGGAAAACTCCTTCCTAACCTAATCTAGATATTCTGAGCATTTTCCGTGTTTTGACTTTTTCGATTCGGATTACGATTTGACCCTTACGCGTCCTGGCGTACAATTTTCGATACGATAATCATTTCGGTAATCAATAAAACCCGTATTCTCGAGAGACAAGATATTTTTACATTATTTTCTCAAATGGTGTTTTATAAGAAGCTCTATTTTTATAATTATCCAAATCTGATACTAAATTGTATAATTTTTATAGTTACTTAGCGGCTAAGTAATCTATTTTCGGATCTGATATGATCCAATGGGATACACGTTACGTGTTTAAAATGTATTTGTATGGGACTATACACAATTTGAACGCGTGTTTATTAGCGTCTTTATCGAGATGCTCGCTTTATGTGCATTTGAATATATTTTATGTGTTTTCGGGGTTTTTTGTTAATTTAGAAAGTGTTTCTGTTTTTCAAAAATTAACGGACTGGGACCCCACGGGACATCAAAACCCACTAATTTCATGTTTTTATTTTTATAAACTTATCCGTATTTCAAATACCCATCACTTTTGTATTTTTGAATTATTCGTAATTTTTGGGGAATTTTGATACAAATTTTATATTTTATTATTTTCAAAATTATTCCCCACAATTATTATTTTGGGGCTTAATTATTTTAATTAAGGGAATAAAAACACCCTTAATTAATTTTAGGGATATAATCTTGGATTTAATATAAATAGATGCAGATTTATTTATTTTTACTAAAAATTTCAGAAAATAAAAATTGAAGAACAGGGGGTGTTCTTGAGCTAGGGAATCAAATCTCAATTTTGGAAGTTATTTTGAACTCCAAATTGAAAGTATGAGTTATCAAAACGATTGGATTTCAATTATCTACATTTTTCGATCATCAAAAACAACCCAGAGTAGTAATTTTTGATTTCATTTTTCTAGGGTTCATGTCCCGAATTGGGGGTTTCTTGTAGGATGATTTTCTGTTGTTTTTACTGATGTAAATAGTTTCCTGATATGGTTTCCAACTGATTCATGTTTATAATCATAATTTTTGTTTACCGAAATTGGCTGTCGAGTTCAAGGGTTCTTCGAAAGTTTTCAAGCGATTTTTATGTTTATACGTTAGTTGTTGGATTGCTGTGATTACATGAATGATTTGTATGATTGTAAGGTTTAATTTGAGCTATACACGATGAATTTTGGTTTCCGTTTTCACAAACCCGAAGTCTGGCCGGAGTACCGCCGCAGTTGTTCGGTTTTTGACCAGATTGATCAAATCTTTGAATGAATGTTGCTGTTGAATAAGTGACTGAGTTGCTAGGTTTGTTCAGAATGAATTGGGGGGTGGAAATCAATCAAAACGAGCGTGTTTGGAGTCATTTTAGACTCGCCGAAAGTTCGCCGGAAACCGGCACAACTCACCGGTTTCTGGAAAGAATTTGCAGTTTCCAACGTGTTCTTCGCCTGGTTCCGGTCACCTTCCTTGGCAGTCTGCCCTTTGATTAGTTTTCTGGGGCTACTAGTCCAGATTTCTTGTTTATGCCGTTTATTTTTTAGAAAAAATTCAAAATTCATTTCTATTTTTTAAAAATTGTTTCTTTTAATTTCAAAAACCATTTAGTTATTATTTTAAACTCCAAAAATTGTTTACTTAATTATTTTAAATTCCAATAATCATTTTTTTATTTTCCAAAAAAAAATCCAATTTGATTTAACTATTTATAGTTTATTTTAGTTAATTATTTATGAATTTAATTAATTGATTTATTCTCATTTATTCTTATTTTATTCGTAATAAATGAACCGTTCGTCCGTTTAATACGAAACGAACGTGTATAGGCTCAGAAAAATATTTCACTTCTATTAAAAATATTTTCGAGACCCAAATCCTTTTGTTTCGAAAAGTTACTTATTTTACAAATCAATCTGAGTCGATTTTGAGCGATAAATCATATTTTTGACCTGACCTCAGTTTTAAACGTATCAAGTCGATCCTTTTGACGAACCGAGTCATATGTGATTTGAATTGTGTGATACTTGAGTTATGTGTTTACGTGCTATGTGAATTACGTGCGTACGTGGGTCAAAAGCCTTGTGTTTAACTGTGTTATTTATGTGTGGCTATCTTATGGGTAGACGATAGGGTTTTGACACGCAGTTCATTGAGTAATTATCATTTAGAAGATTAAAGTTATATCTTTTAATTATAGATACGAGTCTTTCAAGATGATCAAGATCAGATGGTATAGATGAAGACTAGAGTTGAATAGTGTGGAATATTGGGTCGCAGCACTGCATGAGTAGCAAATCAGAGATCAACGAAGTAAAAGACGGTGGTGCCTTCAGATGCCAGACTGAAATAATTGCTTTTCTACCAGTGTGACTAACTACTAAAAACCCAAAGGCATGTATCCCTATCATCACTTATTGTTCAAGTGATATTTATTTTAAATCTTCTTATGCAAGTATTGCTTTCCCTATTCTCAATTCAAAATAGATAAATGTTTTATATATCATTGAATTATCATGTAAGTACTCTTCTGCTATTCTATGTTCGGAATAGCTAAATTATTTTTACTTATCAAATGAATGGATTTATAAATGCTTTGGTTTTGAGAAAGATGATTTTGTTATGAGTATTCCTCCCCAAGTAAATGGGGGAATAAAATTATTTAAGATGTGTTACGACCGGCATTTTCTGTAATATTATTTGCGAATTTTGGATAATATTAGTGCTGATTATAAATATACGTAGTGATTGTGCGTTTGTGTGAATGGAATTTGCTGCGTTATAAGTTGCTTTATGTATAATATAAATTTTTCAAAGCAAGAGTTTTATTATTTGCCATTATTTTTAATTTATAATGAATATTCTAAACCTTGGAAAATTTTCTTTTAAAAGTTATTTCGTTCCCAAATTTCAATAGTGATCTCATAAAATTTCTAAAAATCCAAGTTATTTTATGGTATAAATTTTATAATTTTTGAACCTTTATTTTATTTTATAAAAATAAATCTTTGAAAATTTGTTTGTTAATAATTAGCAAATTACATGGAAACCCTAGCATGCAAATCACTCTTCCATTCTATTAAAGGGCAAATGAGACACTTCCATGCAAAATTGCCTAACTTCCATGCAAAATGGCCTAACTTTAGCTAGAGGTTATTCTTGTACATTCTCATTTCCACTCATTTATTTTAGTCAATCAAAAGCATAAAACCAAGCACAAAATATTAGAATCATTTCATTCACTCCACACTCCACCCTCATCTCACCTCCCTCCCCTCCCTCTCCTCCTTGCTCTCGGCCAAGAATCCCCTCCCTACTCCCTTCTATTTTTTTCATTCCATTCTCATCTTCCCTAGTGTAATTCCCCTACCTATATTTATTTTATATACTTCCCAAGAGTTTTGTGATTGGGAGATGAAGTTTCATGGTTGCATGTGTAGCTTTTGTGTGATCTCCAAAGAGAAACTCTTGATTCTTGTGAATTCAAGAGCTCCCTATGAGATACATTTCATATATGTTTTAAACAAGTGTTTTATGGAAAAACCATGCTTTAAAAACCTTTGAATGCTACTGAAATTTTACTATATAATCATGTTTAGCCATGCATGCTAGTTTTAAGATGTAAAAATGATGATCAACCATGTTGTGTATGCTACTCTTCTCGAAATCATATTTTAATGTTTAAAAGTCTATAAATTCGAATTATTTGTGCTTGAAATAGATTATTTCGATGATATATTGCTTAATAATATTTAAGAGAAGATACATTTCATGATTATTAAGGTTGGGTAATAGGTTCAAGTCGAATTTGCAAGAATTTAAACTCTATGTTTAGCCGAAACCTTGTAAGTGTTTTCCATGAGTTGCATGTTGTATTTTTTATTTGCATGTCGGTGTTCTAGGGTATGGATGATCTCCACTCCTGTTGAGGCACTATTTTAGGATGTTGATGAACTAGGTTTGCTTTGGTAAAGGTTTGATGTTTGGTTAATAAGTGGGAGTTAAGGTGGAAAGGGTTTAGTTAGTGTTTGTATTTTTCCAGAATTTTTGCACTAATTTGTGGGGAAGTTTTGAATGGGCATTTGTTGTGCACTTTGAGTACCAAGCCACCAAAAGCTAGCACTAGGAGTATAAAATAGGTTTTAAGTGATTGTTGGACGTTTGTAAGATGTTTGGTTAGGTGCACGAGTGGAATCACAAAATCTGTCCAACAGGGGACAGTTTTGTTGCAACTTAGAAATAGGAAGTTTTGACCATTTCATAGGGAGGCCCTCATTAGGCCCTATTGAGCCTTAGTTAGAGGGAGTGTTAGAGGAGTTTTTCCAGCCATATTTCATAGGATTTGAGTTAGAATAATATGTCACAAGTTAGTTCAAGTCAGGACCTTTTCTACCCAGAAAAACAGGGGAACCATGGACTTTAAGCTTATGCCTAGGGAGGCCCAAGCTAAGCCCTTGAGCCACATCAAGTTTGGGAGTTTCCTTATGATCAGAAGAGTCTAGTGTAGAAGTTTTGGAGGTAAAATTGTAGTGTAAGAGTGTCTAATGCACCCAAGAAACCATAGGTGTCATTATGAAATTTACCATAGTAAGCACCTTCACTTACCACATAGTTTTAGAGCACTTATGAGTGAGGCCTAGGTTGACCACCATAGTTTCAAGATAGAATAAAGTCATTAGAGTGAAAGGCCCAATTCAGGGTCAATAGGATTTGGATGGTTTAGTGAAGGCACATCGAGTTAGGAGGCCAAAATTTGGAGATTTTGTCTAGTTTAGCGATCAAGTGACTTAGGTTGTGGAGTGAGATCATCCAAGCCTAGTATTGCAATATGGTGTGTATGATATTATTTGGTACTGAAATATGGTATGTGAGAATATGTGGCTATGTGTACTAATATGTTTATAAGGTGATTATAGATTGCGTGCATATAGGCCTAAGTGCCATTTGTGTTTAATTTCGGGTTATAAATAGGTTGAGTTGGTGAGGATATATTATAATGAGGTTATTATTAATTGTGTAGGATATCGAGACGAGGGTAAACTTACCATAAAGGTCAAGTAAAGCTTCCAGTTGCTCCTACTTGCCAATCCAGTCCAGTCCAGTCCATCCTTCACAAGACAAGTGATTCAACCTACTTTTTTAGTTTACACTACGAATGTGTGATAACTAGTTCTTATATATATGATGCGAGTATCCTAATTTATCTTATTATACTTGGACCAAGTGATTCTCAAATCTATCTTCGTATTATATAGAAATGCCATGAACCCTCAAGTACTTATTGCAAGTAGATAAAAAGTCATACTATCCTAGTATACCAAAGTAATTGTGATGCCATGATAAAATAGAGATTTGTTATCATACTTTATTGATCCTTTTGATTAAAATGCTATTGATTCCTGAGAAATCCGGATATTGCACCCTGATGCTTTGACTCAACTCTTGTAAGAACCTCGATAGAAACTTTATCTTGATACCTAAAAGCCAGTTATTCTTTAAAGTCGTTCATGATTATTTGATAACCCTATCCTTACCCTAAAGCTTGATACCCTGATATACCTTGAGCTGATGATCACTTTATTTGTATTTTAACACCTATATCATACATGGAACCAATATTGCTTATCTTCTTGATATTTCAATACATATACCTTATCTGGAACCATTACCTTAAGCCTAATAAGGCTTTGTTCTTTCATATTATCCGATAGCCTTGCTAAATCTCCTTGTCAAAGTCCTTGTAAATAGAAACCTTTCAATTACCCTGATAGAATAAAGTCTAGTGTTTCAAAATTGATCTATAATCCCTTGATAAAGATGTTTATTGTTTAAGAAATTTATTATCAATCGGCATCAGTTTTTGAAATGATTAAAAATTTGGATTTTCAGTCCCAAAGGGGGATAAATGTTTTCTTTCAATAGTGGATCTGGACTGAGACGCAAGTCCTTTCCACACTTAAAATGTAGGCTTAAAAGTTTCCTAGGGATCCCATTAATGTTTTAGAACCCAGCGAAGTTCGGGATTACTTCGCGGCTGATCACCGACAGTAATCCATAGCGTCATAAAATGGTTTTTGATTAAGAAATGGTTTTGGAAATGTTTTGATACAAACAAAATTATTAGCTCTATCTTCACATTGTTATTCTTTTAAATATATCTCGATTTATGTTTTGTACCGTATTGTTTAGCACTTATTGAGCATTTGGCTCACTACTTGCTTTCACCCTAATATTACAACTAGCAGATTTGGTTAGATTCAAGCAGACCGCGTGTAAGATTTGTGATGCCGATGCGTATGTTCGAGTGTTAAGTGGCATTTTATACCACTTAGAACATCTTAAAATGGCTTAAATTGGTGCCTTGAAATCAAGTATTTTGTGTATTTGATGCGTTTTTCTAGTGTTTATGTATTTCAGGGTATTAGTTGCATTTCGGAGGAGTAATCATCAAGAATAAGCCTTGGCATGTGTTCATCATTGCGAGAGGAAAGAAAGGGGCAGATTACGGAGAAGAAACGGAGCAAACTCAAGATTTTTCCAATAGGGTCCTGAGCGCCCGCTCAGCAATGCTGAGCGGCCGCGCAGAAAGCTAAGCGCCCGCTCAGCTATGCTGAGCTGCCGCGCAGGGTCGGGAAATTAAAATATTATTTTTTAGACTTCTACTTCTGTTTGGCTTCCAACTGCTATGTAATCTGAGTTTTATGGGACTAGTATATAAGTAGATTTAGAGACGTTTTCACGAGGTTGGATCGTGGTATTAAGCAAGGAGCGAAGGAGAAAAGTGATATTGAGTCATGTAGGTTGATATGCATGCTAGAAGCACTTGTATTTTCACTAAGTCTTAGAGAATGCTTAAGGGCTAGATTGTTGTTATGATCTGATTGTTTTCGAGGTTAATCTATTTATTATGCTTAGAATTCGATAATAGGTTCTTAGTGATAAAGGCATGAAAAAGAAAAAAAAATGGAGTAAAAATAGAATTTGTGCTAGTTATGGCTAGGCGTCAAATGGCTAGTAGCCGGCTCGCATGTTATGCGAGTAGTCTAGGGTTGAGCAAGATGGAGCGAAACGCACTTGCTCAGAAATTTGAAAAAAAAAAGAATTTTTTTTATTTTTTTTTGGTGTTTATGCATAATTGATCACGAGTGGGCTCTTTGGTATTCTAGTTATTAGGTTCTTAGGGGACTTTGTGCCTAGTGACCTAAGGCTTTTAGAGTCTGGGATCCGCTAACCTAACGCTCGTTACATGGATACCATTGTATAAGTCTTTTGTGGACCTCACTCAGTGCACGGTCAAATAAGCATTGTTGTAGTGAATAAAAAGCATGATTCCGTAATAAGCTCCAAAATTCTTGTAGTGTTATATGTCACTTTGTGCCTAGAATTTTTATTCTTTGTATAATCATGTGATTGCCTTGATAATAGTTGAGTCATAATAACTGGTCTAGTTCCGAAGCATATATGTTAAGCATCTGCACACACCATGTTTCTGGCTGTATGTTCGTTTGCATGAGTTTATTGATCTTTAGTCGCCTAACTGCATTTGTTGAGATGTTGTAATTTGGTTGGTTTGATCGTAGTAAGGGGGATCACTGCATTTGCATATAGATTGCATTCATACATGTTTTTTTTGAGTCTGTGACGCTTGAGGACAAGCATCTATTTAAGTTTGGGGATGTGATAAGTGGCATTTTATACCACTTAGAACATCTTAAAATGGCTTAAATTGGTGCCTTGAAATCAAGTATTTTATGTATTTGATGCGTTTTTCTAGTGTTTATGTATTTCAGGGTATTAGTTGCATTTCGGAGGAGTAATCATCAAGAATAAGCTTTGGCATGTGTTCACCATTGCAAGAGGAAAGAAAGGGGCAGATTACGGCGAAGAAATAGAGCAAACTCAGGATTTTTCCAGTAGGGTCCTGAGCGCCCGCTCAGCAATGCTGAGCGGCCGCGCAGAAAGCTGAGCGCCCGCTCAGCTATGCTGAGCGGCCGCGCAGGGTCGGGAAATTAAAATATTATTTTTTAGACTTCTACTTCTGTTTGGCTTCCAACTTCTATATAATCTGAGTTTTATGGGACTAGTATATAAGTAGATTTAGAGACGTTTTCACGAGGTTGGATCGTTGTATTAAGCAAGGAGCGAAGGAGATAAGGAAGAAGACCGTTTTAGCACACAGCAGCGAAGAGGAAATATATTTTCTTGTGATTCTTGTTTCGTTGTAACGTTGTATGCTAGTTTTCTTACTTTGAACCTATTTACTCTTGTGACGTACTCTGATTTAATATAATTAGTTTAGTTATTATTTTCTTGTGTTTGTTTATCATGATTTCATATGAACCCATGATGACGATAAGTGCTATTATGGGCTAATCATGATCATGGGGTTGCAATGGATTTACTATGGAATTCTTTAGTTAATTGTTTAATACTTTAGTGTGTGATGATTGTATGATATCTAGTATTGGTTGTGCGTATTCGTCTTATGTGCGTCACGAACATATAAGATAGGGTGTTAATCTCTTGTGAAGCGACGGTGGATCTTGAGATTTAGAACTTGCCATGCTAGCAAAGGTTCATGTACGGTGTGCACGATTAGTGGGTAACTCTAACAGTTTTATTTGCCCTGTTTAATCAAAAGGAATAACTTGTGCTTAAATCGTTGTGTTGTCAATTTCTGTAGACATATAGGAACTCAACATAATTGATGCCTATTCAACTTCTATCTTAATTGTGGATGCTAGGTATAATGGTATTAGTACAATGAAAGTTGACTTTTATCAGTTTCGTGTTATTCGATTAATATCATCACTGTCACATGCTAAAGGTAATAACAATAACTATTGAAGGAAGTAGTAATGAAGTTGTGATCTCATGAGTGTTTTAATATTGTTAAATTGAAGTGTTAATTAAGTGATTAATTAAGTAATTAATTGTAGTTAATATTTAGTTAATAATTCTAAGTGTTAGTGTCTTAATATTGAGAAGTAATCATACATTGGTGTGTGAGTTTAATTAAACAATAATTAGTCTGAGTCTCTGTGGGAACGAACTAGAAAGTATTCTATATTACTTGCGAACGCGTATACTTGCGTGAATATTAGCGCGTGTTTCCGCCCTAATAAGTTTTTAGCGCCGCTGCCGGGTACTCGGCGTATTTGTTTAGTTTATGTACTTACCATCATTGGTCATTAAGACTCAGTGATTAGGACGTAGTTGTTACTTATTGTTTTCGGTTGCGTTTCAGGTACTTTAGCGAGCGTTTATGCAAACTCGTTCTCGTGCTCGCAAGAGGACTTTAGATACAGCTGAGGAGACAGACGAAGTTCTTGATATTCCGAAGAAGATAGATTTTGAAGATTCGGATTCAGGAACTGAGCAGAAAGAACCAGTAATCATGGGTGATCGTATTGTTCAGGCTGATCCAGCTCTTATAGACTTTTCTCGGCCAAAAATTGATGACATTCAGTCAAGCATTCTTCATCCGGTTATTCAAGCTAACACCTTTGAAATCAAGCCGGGCACTATTCAGATGGTGCATAATTTTGTTTCTTTTGGAGGAGCTCCGACTGAAGACCCCAACATGCACATAAGGAATTTTGTCGAGATCTGCAGCACTTTCAAGTATAATGGCGTGACTGATGAGGCTATCAAGCTGAGGCTTTTCCCATTCTCACTGAGGGACAAAGCTAAGGACTGGTTACATTCTGAACCAGCTGGGTCCATCACTACTTGGAAAGATCTTGCGCAAAAGTTTCTGGTGAAGTTTTATTCGATGGCAAAGACTGCTGCTATGAGGAGTGCTCTTACTCAGTTTGCGCAGCAACCTACAGAATCTATGTGCGAAGCTTGGGAACGCTACAAGGAAATTTTGAGGAAGTGTCCACATCATGGAATGCCCGATTGGATGGTGATCACTGGTTTCTATAATGGTTTGGGGGCCCAATCTCGGCCCATGCTCGATGCAGCAGCTGGAGGTGCCTTATGGGTTAAAAGCTATACTGAGGCTTATAATCTTATCGAGACTATGGCTGCAAATGAGCATCAAAACCCAACTCATAGGATGATGCCTGAGAAGGTAGCAGGTATTCTGGAAGTCGATGCAACCACCGCTATTGCAGCGCAGCTCCAGGCACTGTCAATGAAGGTTGATTCTATGGCTACATATGGAGTTAATCAAATAGCTATGGTTTGTGAGCTTTGTGCAGGTTCTCATGCTACGGATCAGTGTTCTCTTGTCAATGAATCTGTTCAGTATGTGAATAATTATCAGCGACAACAGCAGCCTGTGCCAGCTACTTATCATCCTAATAACAGAAATCATCCAAATTTCAGCTGGGGTAATAATCAGAATACTATTCAGCCACCATATCAGCAAGGTGTGAGTAAACAGTTTAATCCACCTGGATTCCAGCAACCACAGCAGTATGCTCAAAGGCAATCATATCCTCAATAGGGAAGTGCAGCTGCACCTACTAGTGCTGATTTTGAGGAACTTAAGCTGTTATGCAAGAGTCAGGCGGTTTCTATTAAGACCTTGGAAAATCAAATCGGTCAAATAGCCAATGCAGTGCTCAATCGTCAACCTGGAACACTCCCTAGTGACACGGAAGTAGAAGGCAAGAAGGAAGCTAAAAAGAAAGTCAAGGCTATTACCTTAAGGTCTTGGAAAGTTGCTGATGCTGAAAAGGCAAAAGAAGGAGAAGCTAAAGTTAGAGATGAAGATGCTAAGCAAAAGGAGAAAGCGGTGGAACCAAGGAAGACTACTGTTGAACACACTCTGCCTGAGGGTAATACAGGGGAGAAACAGCTCTATCCTCCGCCACCTTTTCCTAAGAGATTGCAGCAACAAAAGCTGGATAGACAGTTCGGTAAGTTTCTGGAGGTGTTCAAGAAACTTCACATCAATATACCTTTCGCTGAGGCTCTGGAGCAAATGCCTAGTTATGCAAAGTTTATGAAGAGTATTCTTTCAAGGAAGGTGAAACTGGATGACCTTGAGACCGTTGCTCTCACGGAAGAATGCAGCGCTGTTCTGCAGCAAAAGTTACCTCCAAAGCTGAAAGATCTAGGTAGCTTCACCATTCCTTGCACGATTGGCAAGTTGACTTTTGACAAGTGCCTTTATGATTTGGGAGCAAGCATCAATCTGATGCCGTTGTCGATCTTTAAAAAGTTGGATTTGCCTGATCCAAAACCTACATACATGTCTCTACAATTGACTGATCGTTCTATTACTTACCCAAGGGGCATAGTGGAGGATGTGCTAGTCAAGGTGGATAAGCTCTTCTTTCCTGCAGATTTTGTTATTCTGGATTTTGAGGACAATAAGAAGATTCCCATAATCTTGGGAAGACCTTTCTTGGCTACTGGCCGTACCTTGATAGATGTCCAGAAAGGTGAACTTACTATGCGGGTACAAGATCAGGATGTGACCTTCAACGTATTCAAGGCAATGAAATTCCCTACAGAAGATGAGGAGTGCTTAAAAGTGGATGTGATTGATTCTGCGGTTACTTCGGAACTCGATCGCATGCTAATGTCTGATGCATTGGAAAAGGCCTTAGTGGGGGATTTTGACAGTAATGATGAAGATGGCAATGAGAAATTACAATATCTGAATGCTTCTCCCTGGAAGCGAAAGCTGGACATGCTGTTTGAATGTCTTTGTAGTTCTAACCTCAAGAATGCTGAAGGAAAGCTCAAACCATCAATAGAGGAAACACCTACCTTGGAGCTCAAGCCATTACCTGAACACTTGAGGTATGCTTTTTTAGGTGATGCATCTACTTTACCTGTTATTATTGCATCTGACCTTTCAGGTAGTGAGGAAGACAAGCTCTTAAGGATTTTGAGGGAATTCAAATCGGCTATTGGATGGACCATAGCAGATATCAAGGGGATTAGCCCTTCATATTGTATGCATAAAATTCTGCTAGAGGAAGGTAGTAAGTCGACTGTTGAACAGCAGCGCAGACTTAATCCTATCATGAAGGAGGTTGTGAAGAAAGAAATTCTGAAATGGCTAGATGTAGGCATCATTTATCCTATTTCTGACAGTTCTTGGGTGAGCCCCGTATAATGTGTGCCTAAGAAAGGAGGTATCACTGTGGTAGCAAATGAGAAGAATGAGCTCATCCCCACTCGAACAGTTATATGATGGAGAGTATGCATGGATTATCAAAAGTTGAACAAAGCCACGAGGAAGGATCACTTCCCTCTTCCATTCATTGATCAGATGTTTGACAGGTTGGCTGGTCATGAGTATTATTGTCTTCTGGATGGCTATTCAGCGTATAATCAGATTTATATTGCACCAGAGGATCAGGAAAAAACTACTTTCACGTGTCCATTTGGCACGTTTGCTTTTCGTAGAGTTTCATTTGGGTTATGTGGCGCCCCTGCCACTTTTCAGAGATGTATGATGGCTATATTCTCTGACATGATTGGAAATAATGTCAAGGTGTTCATGGACGACTTCTCCGTCTTTGGACATTCGTATGATGAATGTTTGAATAATCTTCGCGCCGTACTCAAAAGGTGCGTGGAAACTAATTTGGTGCTCAATTGGGAGAAATGTCATTTCATGGTGCGTGAAGGCATTATTCTGGGGCATAAGGTCTCTAGCAAGGGTCTGGAGGTGGACAAGGCCAAGGTGGGAGTCATTGAAAATCTTCCACCACCTAATTCTTTGAAGGGAATCCGTAGTTTTCTTGGTCATGCGGGTTTTTATCGGCGATTCATCAAGGACTTTTCAAAGATATCTAAGCCGTTGTGCAATTTGCTTGAGAAAGATGTGCCTTTCAGATTTGATGATGAATGTTTGGCGGTATTCGAGACTCTCAAGAAGAGTTTAATCACTGCACCAGTTATTATAGCACCAGATTGGACAGAGCCATTTGAGATGATGTGTGATGCGAGTGATTATGCGGTAGGTGCAGTTCTGGGGCAGCGCAAGAATAATCTCTTTCATGTGGTCTACTATGCGAGTAAGACCTTAAATGGGGCCCAAATGAACTACACCACTACGGAGAAGGAGCTCTTGGCTATAGTCTTTGGTTTCGAGAAATTTTGATCTTATCTGCTTGGGACTAAAGTAACAGTATTCACTGATCATGCGGCCATTCGCTATTTGGTTTCCAAGAAGGATTCGAAGCCGAGACTCATTCGTTGGGTGCTCTTACTTCAGGAATTTGAGTTAGAAATCAAGGATCGAAAAGGTACTGAGAATCAAGTAGCTGACCATCTCTCTAGGTTGGAGAATCCCGAGTTTACTTCACAAGATAGGACATTAATCAATGAATCTTTTCCGGATGAGCAGTTGTTCGCGGTTCAGGAGGAAGAACCATGGTTTGCAGATATTGTAAACTATCTTGTCAGCAATATAATGCCTCTTAATTTGACTTCGGCTCAAAAGAAGAAGTTTCTGCATGAGGTGAAGTGGTATATGTGGGATGAACCATATTTGTTTAGACAGGGTGCTGACCAGATCATCAGGAGATGTATCCCGTTCTGTGAGACAGGGGGGATATTACGAGACTGCCACTCCACAGTTTATGGTGGACACTATGGTGGTGAGAAGACGGCAGCTCGTATTCTGCAAGGAGGTTTTTTCTGGCCTACTTTGTTTAAGGATGCTCATCAGTTTGTTTTAAGGTGTGATCGTTGCCAAAGAGTGGGAAATTTGACGAGAAAGGATGAGATGCCGTTAAATGTGATGCTTGAGGTTGAGGTCTTTGATGTTTGGGGAATCGATTTCATGGGGCCTTTTGTCTCGTCCTGCAATAATCAGTACATCTTACTGGCAGTCGATTATGTCTCAAAATGGGTAGAAGTCAAGGCTTTACCGACAAATGATGCAAAGGCAGTGCTGAATTTTCTTGATAAGCAGAGTTTCACAAGGTTTGGAACACCTCGGGTAATCATAAGTGATGAAGGGTCGCATTTCTGTAACCGTAAGTTCACTTCTATGATGCAGCGTTATAATGTGAATCATCGAGTTGGTACTGCCTATCATCCGCAAACAAATGGTCAAGCGAAAGTGTCTAACAGAGAGATCAAGCGCATTCTAGAGAAGGTTGTTTGTCCGTCAAGGAAGGATTGGTCCTTAAAGCTCGATGAAGCTGTTTGGGCTTACAGAACAACATACAAAACTCCACTTGGTATGTCCCCGTTTCAGTTGGTATACGGTAAGGGATGTCATTTACCTGCGGAGCTTGAGCATAAGGCCTACTGGGCGTTGAAAAAGTTAAACCTGGATTTAGATGCAGCTGGTAAGAAAAGAATGCTTCAGCTTAATGAACTTGATGAATTTCGACTTCAAGCGTACGAGAATAACAAAATGTACAAGGAAAAGGTGAAGAGGTGGCACGATAGGAAGTTACATCCTAAGTTATTCGTGTCGGGGCAACAAGTTCTCTTATTCAACTCTCGTCTCCGACTTTTTCCTGGGAAGTTGAAATCAAGGTGGTCTGGACCTTTTATTGTCAAAACTGTGTTTCCATATGGAGCGGTGGAAATTTTTGAGAATGATCCAGACCAAGCATTCAAGGTTAATGGTCAGCGTTTGAAGCACTACTATGGGGACATGGCAAACCGAGAAGTGGTTAGTGCCATTTTGTTGACTACTTGAGAAACATACGCAACGTCAAGCTAATGATGAAAAAGAAGCGTTGTGTGGGAGGCAACCCATGATTTGTTGTTACAGGAACCCTTAGATGTTAATAACCTATCCAAAAACACAAAAAAATCAGAAAATCGGGACTGAAAAAAAAAATTCCAGTGACCCCCTGAGTGCCCGCTCAGCTCTGCTGAGCGACCGCTCAGGGGTCGACTGCCAGAAAAAAAAATTTAGTTCAGAAAAATACAAAAAAAAAATTAGAAAATTAAAAAAAACCAACACAGCCCATAAACCCATGATTTGTTCCTACTACCCCATGATTTTATCCCTCAACCCCACTCCTAATCTAATTTAACCTAATCCACACCCTATATATGCATACACCTATCCTACATATCTCCCACAAACTTCCTACACTTAAACTCTCTCCCAAACACAAAAACTCAGTTCTTAAACACTTTTATTCGAGATTCAATGGCACCCAAGAGAGCACGAACTATTGATAGCAGCAGCACAGTCCCTACTGCTGATTCATCGAGGGGTACTGCTTCAAGGCCTCGGTTGAATGACAGAGCTGCGGAGCAGGAGTACACTAGGCTTTTGGGGAAGCTGATTCTGAAGGAGAGAGGGTTTTTACCATTGGGGAGGGATGGTGAGTTGCTACCCATGATTGCAGAGAAGGAGTGGATAGCTTTTTGTGAGTCGCTCGAAGCAGTGCCGATGAGCATAGTTCGCGAGTTCTATGCGAACGCGAAGGCCGAAAAGAATGGGTTTTCTGTGGTCCGAGGGCTGACGGTTGATTATCACCCAGCGGCGATTCACCGTGTGATTGGGCAGCGAGAGAGGAAGCCCGAGGAGGAGAACTGGAATGAGAAGACTGCTGAGGATTTTGACTTGGATTTGATTTGTGCTACTCTTTGTAGGCCGGACACAGTTTGGACCTTCAAGACCGGCACTAATGAGTATCGTCACTTCCCGGCGATCGCTATGAACAGGTATGCCCGTGCATGGAATGCATTTATTTGTACTAATATTTTGCCTTCTTCGCATGCACACAAGGTCACAGTTGAGCCCGAGGAGCATGGGCTGGGTTATCGTCTTCCAGGAGGGCGTCCAGCACGAGGTGCTACTATGGCTAGGCCTAGGCGTGATGAGGCTGGTTCTTCGAGAGCTCAGGAGGGTGCTGGGGTGGTTGATACCCAGTATAGGAGGCTTTCACGGTGGATGGATGCCATGTACGAGACGCAGAGCAGATTTGCTCATGAGCTCACCCTTGCGTTAGGGACTGCTTTTCGGGGCCTTGGAGCTGATATCCAGTGGCCAGTTTTTGGTCAGGACTCTGCATACCCGCCGGCTGATACTCCACCCACTGAGGGTGATGATGATGATGACTCCGAGTAGGTATACCCTGTGTTCCTTTCTACTACCTTCACTGGGGACAGTGAAGATTTTAAGTTTGGGGGTGGTAGTTAAGGAATATTTTATGTGTGTCATATAGCTGCATATTCATGATAGTTTAGTTCATGTAGTTGCATAATTTTTGCCATATAGTTTTTTTTATAGCTTTATTTGTTTGTCATGTCATGTAGCTCATGCATATACCATGATCCCTTTTGCGATGATTCATCGGCTGAATTGTGATATTGATGCGAGTGTAGTGAGAGCATTAAAGTGATATTGAGTCATGTAGGTTGATATGCATGCTAGAAGCACTTGTATTTTCACTAAGTCTTAGAGAATGCTTAAGGGCTAGATTGTTGTTATGATCTGATTATTTTCGAGGTTAATCTATTTATTATGCTTAGAATTCGATAATAGGTTCTTAGTGATAAAGGCATGAAAAAGAAAAAAAATGGAGTAAAAATGGAATTTGTGCTAGTTGTGGCTAGGCGTCAAATGGCTAGTAGCCGGCTCGCATGTTATGCGAGTAGTCTAGGTTTGAGCAAGATGGAGCGAAACGCACTTGCTCAGAAATTTGAAAAAAAAAAGAAATTTTTTTATTTTTTTTTGGTGTTTATGCATAATTGATCACGAGTGGGCTCTTTGGTATTCCAGTTATTAAGTTCTTAGGGGACTTTGTGCCTAGTGACCTAAGGCTTTTAGAGTCCAGGATCCGCTAACCTAACGCTCGTTACATGTATACCATTGCATAAGTCTTTTGTGGACCTCACTCAGTGCACGGTCAAATAAGCATTGTTGTAGTGAATAAAAAGCATGATTCCGTAATAAGCTCCAAAATTCTTGTAGTGTTATATATCACTTTGTGCCTAGAATTTTTATTCTTTGTATAATCATGTGATTGCCTTGATAATAGTTGAGTCATAATAACTGGTCTAGTTCCGAAGCATATCTGTTAAGCATCTGCACACACCACGTTTCTGGATGTATGTTCGTTTGCATGAGTTTATTGATCTTTAGTCGCCTAACTGCATTTGTTGAGATGTTGTAATTTGGTTGGTTTGATCGTAGTAAGGGGGATCGCTGCATTTGCATATAGATTGCATTCATACATGTTTTTTTCTGAGTCTGTGACGCTTGAGGACAAGCATCGATTTAAGTTTGGGGATGTGATAAGTGGCATTTTATACCACTTAGAACATCTTAAAATGGCTTAAATTGGTGCCTTGAAATCAAGTATTTTGTGTATTTGATGTGTTTTTCTAGTGTTTATGTATTTCAGGGTATTAGTTGCATTTCGGAGGAGTAATCATCAAGAATAAGCTTTGGCATGTGTTCACCATTGCAAGAGGAAAGAAAGGGGCAGATTACGGCGAAGAAATAGAGCAAACTCAGGATTTTTCCAGTAGGGTCCTGAGCGCCCGCTCAGCAATGCTGAGCGGCTGCGTAGAAAGCTGAGCGCCCGCTCAGCTATGCTGAGCGGCCGCGCAGGGTCGGGAAATTAAAATATTATTTTTTAGACTTCTACTTCTGTTTGGCTTCCAACTTCTATATAATCTGAGTTTTATGGGACTAGTATATAAGTAGATTTAGAGACGTTTTCACGAGGTTGGATCGTGGTATTAAGCAAGGAGCGAAGGAGATAAGGAAGAAGACCGTTTTAGCACACAGCAGCGAATAGGAAATATATTTTCTTGTGATTCTTGTTTCGTTGTAACGTTGGATGCTAGTTTTCTTACTTTGAACCTATTTACTCTTGTGACGTACTCTGATTTAATATAATTAGTTTAGTTATTATTTTCTTGTGTTTGTTTATCATGATTTCATATGAACCCATGATGACGATAAGTGCTATTATGGGCTAATCATGATCATGGGGTTGCAATGGATTTACTATGGAATTCTTTAGTTAATTGTTTAATACTTTAGTGTGTGATGATTGTATGATATCTAGTATTGGTTGTGCGTATTCGTCTTATGTGCGTCGCGAACATATAAGATAGGGTGTTAATCTCTTGTGAAGCGACGGTGGATCTTGAAATTTAGAACTTGCCATGCTAGCAAAGGTTCATGTACGGTGTGCACGATTAGTGGGTAACTCTAACAATTTTATTTGCCCTGTTTAATCAAAAGGAATAACTTGTGCTTAAATCGTTGTGTTGTCAATTTCTGTAGACATATAGGAACTCAACATAATTGATGCCTATTCAACTTCTATCTTAATTGTGGATGCTAGGTATAATGGTATTAGTACAATGAAAGTTGGCTTTTATTAGTTTCGTGTTATTCGATTAATATCATCACTGTCACATGCTAAAGGTAATAACAATAACTATTGAAGGAAGTAGTAATGAAGTTGTGATCTCATGAGTGTTTTAATATTGTTAAATTGAAGTGTTAATTAAGTGATTAATTAAGTAATTAATTGTAGTTAATATTTAGTTAATAATTCTAAGTGTTAGTGTCTTAACATTGAGAAGTAATCATACATTGGTGTGTGAGTTTAATTAAACAATAATTAGTCTGAGTCTCTGTGGGAACGAACTAGAAAGTATTCTATATTACTTGCGAACGCGTATACTTGTGTGAATATTAGCGCGTGTTTTCGCCCTAACATCGAGCTCAGGTAGAATAAGAGATAGTTTTGTGTGAGGACTCGATATTAAAACCAGTTGTAATAGTTAATAGTGTTTTGTTCTAAACCCTAAACTGTAAGATCTTGGATTTGGTTGTATTTACTTTCTTTTATCTATTGTAATAGTTTTATATTATGTATTGTTAAGTTGGGGGTGTGACAGGTTTTGGTATCAGAGCTACGGTTTAGAGTCCCTGGACAGCCCAAATAGGTTATAGGATATATGTATAAGTTATAGACATTATGCGAGAGAGTAGGTTAAGTAAATTTATTATTAATACTCCTCTTATATATCTATGTATGGTTTGTCAGCAAAGGGCGCACTCCTCGTCATCCTCTGGGTTAGACGACACTATTGTTTTCTCCGTGTATGCTGAGTTGAGGCGTGAGTTTGACATGCTTCAGGGCAAGTACGACCGACTGATAGACAAATTGAAGAATGTGTATCCGGACAGCCGAAACTATGAAGAGAAGCCTAAGGAGCAGATGACTGCGAGACTTGAGAGTTTGATTCAGTACGTCAACACTAAGTTTGAGGAGATTCCATCGCACCGAGACCATACCAGCCAGTATATCATCCAGATGGTGGCGGATGAGCTCTAGAGTATTGTGAAGACGCTTCGAGAGGAGAAGACTACCAAGCCCGTTACGATGGAGTGGAGCCTTAGTTCTTTCCATTATCTACCTTTCATGTTATTGTATTATTGGACTATGTAGAACTCCCTGTTGTTCCTTTAAATAAGCATGTTATTCCTAAATTCAGACCTTATTTTAATCTTGATGTATTGTGACCTTAAATTTCAATGCACCATTGTTCCATTTCCTTTCAATTGTTTATTTTATGCCTTTATATGCATCACCCTATTTGTTTAATTTAAAACTCGACCTCATATGTGATCAAGAATGCCATGCGACACCCTCGAATTATTTCATTATTCATACTTGTTTTGATATAACTCTTATTTCAGGATCATGCCACCCAAAAAGAAGAACCCAATAACCACACCCACCACAGATCCAAATATTCTTCGATTACTGGAAATCTTACAACAACAAACAAATGCTATAGCTCAACAACAACTAATTCTTCAACAACAATTTGAAAACCAAGATACCGTGAACCACACCAACCACCTGATCCACCAGTACCACCTCGACAAGTTGTTACTTTCAAGGCTTTTCAGAATGTGAATCCACCTGCATTTCATGATACCACTGATCCAATAATAGCAAACACATGGATTAAGGAAATGGAAAGAGCTTTTGAATTGGTGCAGTTAGGGGACGATCAGAAGACACCATATGCTACTTACTTCCTGAAGGGCGAAGTCATCTATTGGTGGGATTCAGTAAAAGCTATGGAAGCAAATCAGTAAGTTTCATGGGAAAGATTTAAGAAGTTATTTCTGGAAAAGTATTACCCTAAGTACATGCAAAATCAGATTGAGCTTAAATTTCTTGAATTGAAGCAAGGGAGTATGTCTGTATTGGAGTATGAGAAGAAGTTCACAGAATTGTCAAGGTTTGTGACAAAGTATACCAGCAGTGAGGAGGAAAAAGCAAAGAGATTTCCACAAGGATTAGAGTCTTGGATCAGAGATAGAGTGGCTATGTTTGAGCTTGATACTTATACAGGCGTAGTGCAGAAGGCTGCTCTGATTGAGAGTAATGGGATGCAGTCAAGGAAGGAAAGGGATAACAAGAAGAGAAAGGTTTCATTCTATGGAGAAAAGTCTGAAGCAGGAAATTCACAAGAAAAGAATATGAAGAAGATTGGATTCCATAAAGGCGGAAATTTTCAAAAGAAGGGAAATTTGAGCAAAAGAAAAGAATCAAAGGGGAACAACCAGGCAAGCCAAGGACAAGTTGGAGAAAATAGATTTCAGAGACCAGAATGCAAACATTGTGGAAGAAGGCACCCCGGAGTGTGTAATAAGCTGAGCATGACATGCTATAGGTGCAACCAGAAGGGACATTTGGCAAACGAGTATAAGATGTCGAAGCCGGGAGTTACATGCTATAAGTGTTGAAAGACTGGACACATAGCTAGGGGGTGCAAGTCAACCGGACTAGTCATAGCTCTGATGAACGTGGCAAGTACCAGTGCAAGCGTGCCAGCTAAGGTATTGACCTTACCTCCACCACCTACAACAACTCCGCAAGCAACAGCAAGGACATTTGATATTAAAATGAAGGACGCTGTTCAGAACTCTGAGGTGATAGCATGTACACTTTTACTAAATAATGTCGAAGCTGAAGTATTGATTGATTCAGGAGCAACGAGATCTTTCATATCAGAAACTTTTGTTGATAAACTTTAACGTGATAAAATGGTTATGAACGAGGTAGTAAATATGGTAATTGCAAACCAAGAGAAGATTCATGTGAGTCAACTCTGTCCGAAGTGTGAGATTGATATTTCAGGGTATAAATTTTCAGCCGACTTGATACTCTTCAAGTTGGGAGAGTTCGATATAATTTTAGGTATGGATTGGTTAGGGAAGAATAACCCCCAGATTAATTGTAAGTCCAAGAAGGTGTATTTAAAGACGAAGAGTGGAGAGAAAGTAATATTTAAGGGATAGAGGAAAAAGTAACTGTTTCTTACAATTGTTCAGGCTAAGAAGTTACTTAGGAAAGGTTGTGAGTCGTTCCTAGCTTATGTAGTGGATTCAAAAAAGGACAACCCCAGCATAGAAGATATTCCCGTAGTCAATGAATTTCTAGATGTGTTTCCAGATGAACTACCAGGCTTACCACCAGATCGATAAATTGAGTTCGAGATCAACCTTGCTCCGGGCACAAAAGCAGTTTCGAAGGCCCCATATAGGATGACACCAGCAGAAATGAAAGAGTTTGTGATTCAGCTACAAGAATTGTTGGATAAAGGAGTGATACGGCCAAGTACGTCGCCATAGGGAGCACCTGTTCTGTTTGTAAAGAAGAAAGATGGAAGTTTGCGATTATGTATAGATTATCGGGAGTTGAAGAAGGTGACGATTAAGAACCGTTACCCGCTACCAAGAATAAATGACCTATTTGATCAGCTAAAAGGAGCAAAGTGCTTTTCAAAAATTGACTTGAGATCGGGATACCATCAATTAAAGATCAAAGAAGAAGATATTCCAAAGACAGCATTCTTGACCGGATATGGACATTATGAATTCTTAGTAATGCCTTTTGGATTGACTAACGCCCCAGCAGCATTTATGGATCTGATGAATCGGGTATTTAAAAAGTATTTGGATAAGTTCGTAGTGGTGTTTATTGATGACATCCTTATTTATTCAAAGTCGGAAGAAGAACATAAGCAGCATCTATGGATAGCATTGGAGATACTCCGACAAGAGAAGTTGTATGCCAAGTTTTCTAAATGTGAGTTTTTGTTAAAGGAAGTTCAATTTTTGGGACACGTCATAGGAGATGAAGGAGTTAAAGTAGATTTGGCAATGATTGAGGCGATTATGAGTTGGGAGAGGCCAAAGACACCTACGGAAGTGCGAAGTTTCCTAGGATTGGCAGGATATTATAAAAGATTTGTCAAGGATTTTTTGAAAATCGCCACACCATTGACTAAGTTAACCAGGAAGAATCCGAAGTTCGAATGGAATGTATAATATGAGGATAGCTTTCAAGAGTTTAAGCATAGGTTGGTAACAACTCCGGTGTTAGTACTACCAGACGACCAAGGAAACTTTGTGATTTTCAGTGATGCTTCACATAAAGGATTGGGATGTGTGCTGATGCAACACAATAAGGTGATCACGTATGCGTCAAGACAGTTAAAACCGCATTAATCGAAGTACCCTACGCATGACTTGGAACTAGCCGCTATAGTATTCTCATATAAGATTTGGAGACATTACCTCTACGGAGAAAAGTGTGAGATCTACACGGATCACGAGAATTTAAAGTATATTTTCACTCAGAAGGATCTCAATATGAGGCTAAAGAGATGGTTGGAATTGATTAAGGACTATGATTGCTCGATATATTATCATCCGGGAAAGGCAACCGTTGTGGCCGATGCTTTGAGTAGAAAGGAAAGATTTAATATGATAGCAACACCAAAAGAATTATCTGAAGAGATTAGGAGGTTTGAATTGGAACTTTGTGATTGTGGAATAGTTGAAGAGGTTTGTCGTACAATGACTTTTCAGCCAACGTTATTGGAAAAGATAAGGAAATGTCAGGAAGAAGTGATGAAGAAAGAGAAAAATCAACTAACTGGAGAAGAGGTTGGTACTCAAAAGGATGAGCAAGGTATACTAAGGTTTTCCTCAAGAATTTGGATTCCTCATGTACATGAATTGAAGAATGAGATATTGCAAGAAGCCCATAATTCAAGATTTTCAATCCATCCGGGAAGCACCAAGATGTATCGAGACTTGAAGCAGAACTTTTGGTGGCCAAACATGAAGCGAGAGGTGGCATAATGGGTTGTGAAGTGTTATACTTGTCAGAAAGTGAAGACAGAACATCAATGACCAAACGGATTAATTCAGCCCCTGAAGATTCCAAAATGGAAATGGGAAAATATTGCTATGGACTTTATAGTGGGACTACCGCGAACGAAATCTGGACATGACGCTATATGGGTTATAGTTGATCATCTTACGAAGTCAGCGCATTTTCTTCCAATTAATGAGAAGTCGTCATTGGACAGGTTGGTTCATCTGTATGTGCGTGAAATCGTACTAAGGCATGGAGTACCCGTATCGATAGTTTCAGATAGAGATCCCCGATTTAACTCGAGATTTTGGAAGCAATTTCAAGAGAGTCTTGGCACGAAGCTGAACATGAGTACGGCGTATCACCCGCAGACTGATGGTCAGGGCGAAAGGAAAATTCAAACAATCGAAGACATGTTGCGCAGTTGTGCAATCGATTTTGTAAGAAGTTGGGATGACCACTTGCCATTAGTAGAATTCTCCTATAACAACAGCTATCACTCCAGTATTGGCATGCCACCACATAAAGCTTTATACGGAAGGAAACATAGATCACGGATAAGTTGGGATGAAGTAGGAGAAGGAAATATTCTAGGCTCAGAATTGGTAAAACAGTTGCATGAGACAGACTAAATTAATTCTAGTGATTGTGCGTTTGTGTGAATGGAATTTGCTGCGTTATAAGTTGCTTTATGTAGAATATAAATTTTTCAAAGCAAGAGTTTTATTATTTGCCTTTATTTTTGATTTATAAGGAATATTCTAAACCTTTGAAAATTTTCTTTTAAAAGTTATTTCATTCCCAAATTTCAATAGTGATCTCATAAAATTTCTAAAAATCCAAGTTATTTTATGGTATAAATTTTATAATTTTTGAACCTTTATTTTATTTTATAAAAATAAATCTTTGAAAGTTTGTTTGTTAATAATTAGCACATTACATGGAAACCCTTGCATGGAAATCACTCTTCCATTCTATTAAAGGGAAAAGGAGACATTTCCAACCCCACTAACTCACCTTTTGTTAGCCAAATTACCATTAACCTTGCATGCAAAATGGCCTAACTTTAGCTAGAGGTTATTCTTGTACATTCTCATTTCCACTCATTTCTTTTAGTCAATCAAAAGCATAAAACCAAGCACAAAATATGAGAATCATTTCATTCACTCCATACTCCACCCTCATCTCACCTCGCTCCCCTCCCTCTCCTTCTTGCTTTCGGCCGAGAACCCCCTCCCCACTCCCTTCTATTTTTTTTCATTCCATTCTCATCTTCCCTAGTGTAATTCCCCTACCTATATTTATTTTATATACTTCCCAAGAGTTTTGTGATTGGGAGATGAAGTTTCATAGTTGCATGTGTAGCTTTTGTGTGATCTCCAAAGAGAAACTCTTGATTCTTGTGAATTCAAGAGCTCCCTATGAGATATATTTCATATATATTTTAAAAAAGTGTTTTATGGAGAAACCATGCTTTATAAACCTTTGCATGCTACTGAAACTTTACTATATAATCATGTTTAGCCTTGCATGCTAGTTTTAAGATGTAAAAATGATGATCAACCATGTTGTGTATGCTACTCTTCTCGAAATCATGTTTTCATGTTTAAAAGTCTATAAATTCGAATTATTTGTGCTCGTAATAGATTGTCTCCATGATATATTTCTTAATAATAGTTAAGAGAAGATACATTTCATGATTATTAAGGTTGGGTAATAGGTTCAAGTCGAATTTGCAAGAATTTAAACTCTTTGTTTAGCCGAAACCTTGTTAAGTGTTTTCCATGAGTTGCATGTTGTATTTTTTATTTGCATATCGGTGTTCTAGGGTATGGATGATCTCCACTCCTGTTAAGGTACTATTTTAGGATGTTGATGCACTAGGTTTGATTTGGTAAAGGTTGGATGTTTGGTTAATAAGTGGGAGTTAAGATGGAAAGGGTTTAGTTAGTGTTTGTATTTTTTCAGTATTTTTGCACTAGTTTGTGGGGAAGTTTTGAATGGGCATTTGTTCTGCACTTTGAGGACCAAGCCACCAGAAGCTAGAACTAGGAGCATACAATAGGTTTTAGGTGATTGTTGGAGGTTTGTAAGACGTTTGGTTAGGTGCACGAGTGGAATCACAAAATCTGTCCAGCAGGGGACAGTTTTGTTGCAACTTAGAAATGGGAAGTTTTGACCATGTCATAGGTAGGCCCTCATTAGTCCCTGTTGGGCCTTAGTTATAGGGAGTGTCAGAGGATTTTTCCAGCCATAGTTCATAGGATTTGAGTTAGAATAATGTGTCACAAGTTAGGTCAAGTCAGGACCTTTTCTGCCCAGAAAAACAGGGGAACCATGGACTTTAAGCTTAGGCCTAGGGAGGCCCAAGCTAAGCCCTTGAGCTACATCAAGTTTGGGAGTTGCCTTATGATCAGAAGAGTCTAGTGTAGAAGTTTTGGAGGTAAAATTTTAGTCTAAGAGTGTATAATGCAACCAAGAAACCATAGGTGTCATTCTGAAATTTACCATAGTAAGCACCTTCACTTACCACATAGTTTTAGAGCACCTATGAGTGAGGCCTAGGTTGACCACCATATTTGCAAGATAGCATAAATTCATTAGAGTGAAAGGTCCAATTCAGGGTCAATAGGATTTGGATGGTTTAGTAAAGGCACATCGAGTTAGGAGGCCAAAATTTGGAGATTTTATCTAGTTTAGCAATCAACTGACTTAGGTTGTAGAGCGAGATCATCCAAGCCTAGTGTTGTAATATGGTGTGTATGATATTATTTGGTACATAAATATGGTATGTGAGAATATGTGGCTATGTGTACTATTATGTTTATAAGGTGATTATAAATTGCGTGCATATAGGCCTAAGTGCCATTTGTGTTTAATTTCGGGTTGTAAATAGGTAGAGTTGGTGAGGATATATTATAATGAGGTTATTATTAATTGTGTAGGATCTCGAGATGAGGGTAAACTTGCCATAAAGGTCGAGTAAAACTTCTAGTTGCTCCTACTTGCCAGTCCAGTCCAGTCCAGTCCAGCCTTCTCAAGGCAAGTTATTCAACCTACTTTTTTAGTTTACACAGCGAATGTGTGATAACTAGTTCTTATATATATGATGCGAGTATCCTGATTTATCTTGTTATACCTGGACCAAGTGATTCTCAAATCTTTTTTCGTATTATATAGAAATGCCATGAACCCTCAAGTACTTATTGCAAGTAGATAAAAAGTCATACCATGCTAGTATACCAAAGTAATTGTGATGCCATGATAAAATAGAGATTTGTTATCATACTTTATTGATTCTTTTGATTAACATGCTATTGATTACTGAGAAATCCGGATATTGCACCCTAATGCTTTGATTCAACTCTTGTAAGAACCTCGATAGAAACTTTATCTTGATACCTAAAAGCCAGTTATTCTTTGAAGTTGTTCACGATTGTTTGATAACCCTATCCTTAACCTGAAGCTTGATACCCTGATATACCTTGAGTTGATGATCACTTTCTTTGTATTTTAACACCTATATCATACCTGGAACCAATATTGCTTATCTTCTTGATATTTTAATACCTATACCTTATCTGGAACCATTACCTTAAGCCTAATAAGGCTTTGTTCTTTCATATTATCCGATATCCTTGCTAAATCTCCTTGTCAAAGTCCTTGTAAATAGAAACCTTTCAATTACCCTGATAGAATAAAGTCTAGTGGATCATGGCCCTGATATTTAGTGAACATATTTCCAATGTTTCAAAGTTGATCTATAATCCCTTGATAAAGATGTTTATTGTTTAAGAAATTTATTATCAATCGAAATCAGTTTTTGAAATGATTAAAAATTTGGATTTTCAGTCCCAAAGGGGGATAAATGTTTTTTTTTAAATAGTGGATCTGGACTGAGACACAAGTCATTTCCACACTTAAATTGTAGGCTTAAAAGTTGCCTAGGGATCCCATTAATGTTTTAGATCCCAGCGAGGTTCGGGATTACTTCGCGGCTGATCACCGGCTGTAATCCGTAGCGTCATAAAATGGTTTTTGATTAAGAAATGGTTTTGGAAATGTTTTGATACAAACAAATGATGCCATCACCCAAAAGTTCGTCTCTTATTATTATTAGCTCTATCTTCACATTGTTATTCTTTTAAATATATCTCGATTTATGTTTTGTACCGTATTGTTTAGCACTTGTTGAGCATTTGGCTCACTACTTGCTTTCACCATGATATTACAGATATTACAACTAGCAGATATGATTAGATTCAAGCAGACCGCACGTAAGACTTGTGATGCCGATGCGTATATTCAAGCTCAGGTAGAATAAGAGATAGTTTTGTGTGAGGACTCGATATTAAAACCCGTTGTAATAGTTAATAGTGTTGGGTTGTTCCAAACCCTTAACTGTAAGATCTTGGATTCAGTTGTATTTACTTTCTTTTATCTATTGTAATAGTTTTATATTATGTATTGTTAAGTTGGGGGAGTGACAAGATGTCGATTGATTCGGCTCCTTTTTAATAAAATATTTTAATATTGGAATGGTTATTGGTTACAGCGTAGGTGATCGAGATATCGGTCCAGCTGTAATATCTTTCAAGGCGAATATATGCCTTTTCTGGCGCCCTATAGGTACCGTATGGCTGCGGGAATGGGTAGTACCTATATTTACTGTATGGCTGCGGGGTACCAGTGCTGTTTCGTGACTGATAATCAGGAACAACATGAAATATAATTGGTTCCAATCTAAACTGTTGTTTCTAAATTGTTTTGATAATCATATAATAAATGATTTATCAACTGTTTCTGTTTTGGATTAAAGGTGAAATGTTGTTTTGATACAGTTTTTGATTGATGCTGATACTTACGTTGTTGTTAAATAGCAAAGGTGGTATTAGTATATATGATTGATGTTGACTTCAGTATGGGATGTTATGAACATCAAAGTTCGTATTGATATCTAATTTGATATGACAACAAAATTAGTATTAATTTCAAGAGTTCGGTTTTGAATAAGGTTTATGATTCAGTCTATAATCATTGGTTCATGTTATTGTTGTTTACGATAATTCCGTGAACATAGTTTTATGAGTTTTATTCTCGTCAAGATTCAAAGTATTGCTGAAGCATTTCGCTCGAAAATATCAAAAAGAGTTTTGAATACATTGAGAAACAATTATCTGATTCTTTAATAAATTTTCACTTTAAGCAATTATGATTTTAAAATGTTCTGCGTTATTGCAGATGTCAATTTTATATCAAAATGACCATGTATTTGCTACAATGATCTTGCTGAGCATTTCTTTCGCTCATACTTTCCTATTTTCAAATTTAACCTCCAGTGAGGATTAACTTGCGCTATTTAGCCGCGTAATTCGAGGAATCAAAAAAGAAGCTCTTGGAAGGTGGTTGGTCCAGGGTTTGCGGTCTAGTGTAAGTTCTGTTATGAAAAGTTGTTTATATTATATTATATTATAATTGTGTTATTTTATAGTTGGGCCTAGTATACTTCTTTTTGAAGTTATACTAGCGGGTTAGTATTGAATTGGAATTTGTTGAAAAGAGTTTTAAAAGGAAGTGAAAATTATTTATGGAATTTAGAATTCTTATTTCTAGAACTGTAACCTTAAAAGATCTTGGATTAGTTTGGGGTTATAAATGATAAATATCTTCTCCTGGAATTTGTTTATTGATTAAACAGGTTATTTTGGATTAAGATTTCATAGTGACGACCAAATCCCCTGACCCCAGATTTGGCGGCGTTACATTTTGCTTAGTTGTATAGATTCTATTCAACTTGCTACACTTAGTTTATATATCACCAAGTTACATGATAAGAAGACAAGATAATAAGATAAACTATATTTAGTCTAACTTCATGCTGCTATACTTCTCTTTCCAGCATATTTGAATATCATCTGTTTAGCATGGAAATGGAGATGCTTCTTTGTTCTCTAAATCCTTCAAACAGGCTGCCACATTCCATTTGCATACAACCAACGCATGTGACTGTCAAGTCACTATCAACTGCGCTTTTGAATTTGAACATCCGTTGGAACTTAGATTGATCATCTGTTGGAACTTTTTCTGGTCATCCGTTGAAACTCATGTGGATCATCCGTCAAGACTTATGTTGATCATCCGTTGGAGCTTTTTTGATCATCCGTTGAGACTATCTTTTTGGAAGTTAACTCTATTTAATATATACAATATTACAAGGTATCTAATATTTAAAATTCACCATCCTATCTTAAATATCAATCTAGTAGTTAACAAGACTTAGACAGTCTACAACATCTAGTTCACTAAGCCATTCAAGTATGCAGAAATGTGCTGCTAGTCTTATTGTTACATAAGCTACTTTCTCTACGGATGTTGATATAGATCATCCGTTGAAAGCTACTAATTCTCTTAACTAAAATCTACTAAGTGTTTTGTTCAGGTTATCATCTAGTACACAACATATTCCTAATATTGTTTATTCAATTTCAATGATAATACTTGTAATGTTGCACAATTAGTTAACAATTTATATGTTCTAAGATGACTCAACTCAAACATTACCTCTAGCATTATTGTTTAAGCCATGTTAATGAGAAACGCATTTATGAGTTACATACAATTGGATACTTGAATAAGTTTCATTTTGATCATACAAAAGATGTGAACTTTGACTTATTGGAAAAATGACTAAAGCTTTTTTTACCTGATCATGTGAAAGGGCCACCGAACGATTCAAACTTATACATAATGATGTATATGCTCGAATGCATATGATGGCAAGGGGTGGCTTTTACTACTTCATAACATTTACTTATGATTTTAGTAGATATGGATATATGGTTCTTATGAAGAACAAATCCAACCCATTTGAAATGTTTAAAGAATATAATGCCGAAGTAGAAAAGCAAACAGGGGAAAGTATAAAATTTTTACGATCAAATTGTGAAAAAGAATACTTAAGCCTCAAATTCAATAGTTTCTTGAAGGAGTGTGATATTGTTTCTCAACTTACTGCTTCTGGAACACCTCAATGGAATAGATATTGTGAGAGGAGAAATCACACCTTGTTGGACATGGTGGGACCGATGATAAGTCAAGTGGATCTTTCAATCAATTTTTGGGGTTATGCTCTAAAAATGGGTGCATATACACTTAACCATGTTTCGGAAAAATTGGTTCAAAAGTCTCCATATGAGACATGGACTGAGAAACGCATATCATGGCATTTATGAAAATTTGAGGACGTGAAACGTTTATGAAACATTTAGCCTCTGACAAGATTGGACCAAAATAGATAAACGTTATTTTGTGGGATACCCAAATGAGACTAAAGGGTAGAGTTTTTATAATTCTTTCCGAGAATAAAGTGTTTGTTGCTCGAACCGTTGTATTTCTTGAGGGAGAACTACATTCTAAGAAAATCAGTTGGAGGAAAGGATATACATCAAAATGTTGAAAGTAATCTTGTTCAAGAAACACAGGATATTTGTAGATCTAGTAGGATTCACCATGAGCCCGAGAGAAATTATGGATTTCTCTTGAATCAAGATGGTGATGTGATGCTTACGGATAATGATGAGCCTCTCACCTACCAAGATGCTATGAATAGTCCAGACTCTAAAAGATAGCTGGAGACCATAAAATCCGAAATGAAATCCATGTATCAAAATAAAGTATTGACTTTAGTTGATCCACCGAAAGGGGTATAGGGTGCCAGTGGGTTTTCAAGAAGAAAAATGACATGGATGGTAAAGTGCAGACCTATAAGGAATGATTAGTGGAAAAAGGTTTCAAATAAATTCATGGTATAGTCTGTGATGAGACTTTTTCACCAGTTGTTGTGATCAAGTCCAACAGGATTTTTCTAGCAACAGCTGCTTACTTTGACTATTAGATTTGGCAAATGGATGTCAAAAACTGCTTTCTTATATTTGAGCCTTGAAGAGGATGTATATATGATACAACCTGAGGGTTTCTCGATCCAAAGTTTGCTAAGATAGTCTGTAAGTTGCTTTTATCTATTTATAGATTGAAGCAAGCCTCAAGGAGATGAAATATTCATTTTGATGAAACAGTCAAAGAGTTTGGATTTATTCATAATGAAGATGAACCATGTGTTTATAATAAGGTTAGTGGGAGTCATGTGACATTCCTAGTATTATATGTAGATGACATATAACAAATAGAAAATGACATACCTTCTCTGCAGGCTGTTAAGACTTGGTTGAGAAATAGTTTCTCGATCAAAGACTTAGGCGATGCTATCTATATATTAGGGATCAAGATCTATAGAGATAGATCAGGGACATTAATATACCAAGAAAGAGTACATATATTGATAAAGTATTACATTAATTAGGATGCTAGAGGCACAGAAAGGATATATTTCGATGTCTCATGGAATAGTTGTAAAAAACCCGAATTTTTTATATTGGTAAAAGACCTTTATAAATAGTAATCTTGTAGGATAATAAAAACTTTTGCAACCACACCATATAAGAGAATATAATTTAAGTTTCCAACTTTATATTATGGTTATACATACTAAATGAGTGTATGTAAAAGTCGTTAGTTTTCGAAGAAAACCAATAGTTCAAATGATATTATTTTACGAGCCATCGAGGAATAAGAGAATTAAACTATGACCAAGAAAATCATGAGAATTAAAATTTCATAACTTATAACCAAGTACGAGCACTGGAAATGGTAATGATTTACGATAAGCGGAATTATTCGATGTAGCGTTTACGAGAATTGATTTAAACGTACGTGAACGAATGCGATGTAATGTAGGATGGCAAGGGACCAAGTAATAACCTAGGAAAATTAGTTATTTATAAATTTATCCAACAAGTAATAACTTATAAAGCTAGCTACAAAAATAAATAAATAACAAATTATAATAAACATGAATTCAAGGAGCTTATCATGCAAGTTTTGACAAATGAGACACCTAGCTAAGTCTAGCCTTTGAAAATTGGGTGAATCTTGTCCTACACACTTTCTATATTTACAAGAAACCTATTTTATACCATACTTCCAAGAAGAAAGCCATGCAACTCTCTCTCTCTCTCTCTCTCTCTCTCTCTCTCTCTCTCTCTCTCTCTCTCTCTCTTCAAGAACACAATGCTGATTTTAAAGAACACCAAGGAAAGAAAAATTCAAATCTCATGTTATGCTCATTCAAAAATCCCCAAATTTTAACTAAAGATTCCTCATATAATTTACAAGTTATGTACAAAATTTCATGGCCATTGGATTAGTATAGCATATTCAAATCCTTGCTCAAAGTTGATGATGAATAGTAACTCCGAAAATTTCTTTTTGTTTTCTTGATTTTCTATGAAAGTTTAAGACTCCTAAACCTAAACCAAGGACTCAACAAGCATCATCCATCAATAATAGATCCTCCCAAGCTACCAAGAATGGTATAAAATGTCATCCAAACTTTTTTTAAGCTTTAAGTTTCAAGAAAAGTAACGATCTTCGATGTAAGTATGGTTTTGATGGTTGTTTTATTGATTTCTTGAATATTAGTTAGTTAGATTCTAAGGTTGATGTTGTGGTCTCAAAAACATGATGTTCTTGAGATGATTAAGTAGTTAGGAATTGGTATGATGATTTTGGTTGGTGATTGGTAGTTTAGAGTGAAAACGAAACACGGATCATAAATGTAACGACGATAAAACGATCGAATCACGATATTATGTTTTTTGAAAAGATGCAGAAAGTGTAAAATGTGGTTTATTGAAAAATAAGACTTGATAATGATATATCTTGTTGTAAGGATCATTTAGGAACTTAAATATTTAGTTTTGATTTACGGTTCAAAAGTTAGGTCTGTTTTTTGTGAAAATGATTTACGCGACAAAAACTGCTACGTATTACGAACTTTATAAATATAAATGATCGACTTAAGGGTATTCCAAAATTATGAAATTTTTACAGAGAGTGACTAATGGATAATAGTAAGTTCCATAACAATTTCAAGTGAAAATATTAATTTTTCAATTTTATAAAAATGTCGGAACCGAGGTCGCGCGGAGTGAGAATACCGAACATAACCCACTATCTCTATTATCTTTTAAATGTGGTCTAGATAACTCACGCGAAAACGGTGTGTCAATTGAGTTAACGGTTTGAGAGAAATCAATGTTTTGATGAGAGCGGTATGAAAAGTAAAACTCCGTAGTTGACCGAACTTCTAAAATACTTTTCACCTATTTAAATTCATTTTATCATAATGAAACTTTTATGATAAATATTACAAGCACTCAAGAAGCTCCTCGAGTTGGTTTCGTATTCAAGTATTAATTGTTTTCAGATTTTATAAAGTATAAACTCAAAAATCATCTCAGAGATGTTTTGGACGATTAAAAGTCCGTAGCTATTTTATTCTACGGAACTCAATGCCCTCTTGCGAAATATTAATTACCTCGAATTTACTTAAAATGATTTCTAAAGATCGTATTCCCTCAACTATATTTACTTACTCGATCAATGAATAGTATTTAAAATATTCATTTAAATAGGAGAAGTATTTAATTATTTTATTTTAAAGTCAATTATTTAATATTATTATAAATCAATATAAAATTCTTTAATATAAATTAGTTGAGAAATATTATTTTAAATATTCTTTTAATATAAAATTATTCGAGGTTTAATTATTTAATAATTATTATTTGATTATTAAATATTTATTAAATGATTTAATATCGTTCAAACATCATAAAACCTATTTTAAAATTTTTTATGAGTTTCCGAAAATCATACTAATACATTCAGATCGTCGAAGAATATTATCTCGACATACTTTAAATAATTTGACTAAAATGACAAAAGAAACTCCCCCTTATTTATTTATCTGTTGACAACAGTCACCTCACATTATCTTAGTAATCCCTCCGAAAATTCTCAGAAGTACATATATATATATATATGAGAAGCAAAACAATTGGGGAATTTCGATATTGTTCCAGTTCCAGAAATATGATAGGATTCTTGCAGGACAAGGAAGAGGTAGAGATCTAGTACTTTGTGTACTGGGGAGACTACTAGTACCGTAAGAGACAGTACCATGTGTACTCAAGGACCTACGAAGTGTGTGTATACCCAGAATGGGACACATAGCCCGTATGTGGCCAAGGTGATAACTGGGAGTAAGGAAATCATCCTTCTACAAGTAGAAAACAATATTATTTTGTTGTACGACTGATCATCGTATAGTAGGGCTCCGAAGACTGTCCTATTCTTCTAATTGGAATTGAGATGCAATACCGCAAAACCAAGCCTAGGCGTTAGGTTTACCATTAAGATATTTGTAGACTAATAAGTCAATCAAAAGCATTGTTTCAAAAAGAGGTGTATATCACCAAGAAAATTATTCTTTTGAGTATATAATACTATCTAGAGCATGGTAAAGATATTTTGATATATATATAAAATATGATTTGATTTAAAGAGAAAAAGGTGTATACCACCAAGTTTTCAAATCATCATATTATACGATGAAGTATTATTTTAACAGTTATTTTCCAACTGTTTTGATTATTGTGGCTAAGCATTATTGCTCACTCTTGCTTTCTTTTAAATGTCACAACATAAAAAAATTACCAGTATACCGGCGTGGGACTTAGTTACTTGAAATCGTGGGGTCAATCCCTTACATCTTTGTCTCAGGTGGACCAGAGTATTCAAATAGGTATAAGATGTTAGTAGTAATTGTTGTAACTTTATATAGAATTTATGAATAATTGTTGAAGATCCTGTAAAGTACATTTGAGTTGTAATAAAAGAAGATTACATCGTGTACATCATTTCTAAGGCTATAACTTGTGTGCGTGTGTACGTGTGAAATTGGGGGTCTGTGATATAGAGTTATTGGATTATTGAGTAGATACAGGTTACACATGATTGGAGGATTGCCTGACGACCCAGATTCCTGTCCCCGGATTTTGGGGCGTTACAATAGTGATGTCAAAGGATAATTTTCCCTAAATCATTATATGATAAGGTCCATTTGAGAAAGTTCCATATGCTTCAACAATTGGATCTATAATATGTGAAATGATATGTATTTATCCTGATGTTTCGTATGCTTTGAGCATGACGGGCAGATACCAGTCTAATCCAGGTGAGGGTCACTGCAGAGTTTTGAAGAATATTTTTAAATACTTAAAGAGGACTAAATATTTATTTTTGGTGTATGGAAAAGATAGGGAACTAGTTGTAAAGGGTTTCATTGATGCTAGTGGCTAAACCTAATTTTTGGACGGACAAGGATGATTATATGTCTTTGTCTGTTTTATGTTTTTTTTAATATAAGTGATGTTAGCTAAAATAGTTCATAGAAGGAACATTGATGATTCTATAATGGAAGCCGAATATATTTATGTTTTCGAAATAGCCAATAATATGACGACCACTGTGACGGCCTCAACCCCGGGGTCGGGAGTTGACGTCACCAAACACATTTACCAAAATATGAAACAACAAGATTATTATTAAAATATACTAACTTGACCCCAAACCAAGATTCGATCCAGGTTCAAGTATGAAATAGGTTCACATTATTACAAAATCATTTATTCAACATCTAACACACTCTAACTATATTCAGCAACTCATCAGACCTCATGGTCTGATACAAACTACCTCATAGGAGCCGGGTCCTGAAGGGGCGGGAACACGGGTATGTCTGACTCATCTTCTAGGCATCTGCGAGATATACATAACAGTTTGCAAGGGTGCGCATAATTGCTCAGCAGTACCAATATATGAATAACGGAATAAAACAGTAATGTAACAATAATAGGAACATAGATGTAATCATGTAATCAACATTATATAATGAAAATCGGAGATTAGTGGATATCACTAACTAACATGCTTTATCAAAACAACATAATAGTGTGCTGTGTAATTACCAGAGTCCAATTTTAGCATGCTATTCATATTTATAAAACCATTCTATCAACTACTTATACCCTTACGAGAATCACAAATCCAAATCAGATACGTAACGGATATGTGAAGACAACTGATCAGGCTATCAACACCAGACGGCTCTAACTGCCATCCCATTTACCTGTTCCGGAACTCAGAGACTAGGTAGGTCTCTGACCTGCTGGACTAATCGGTTATAGGGTGCGCGCAACCGAATTAGCCTCTTACGTCACCTCAATAGGCCTACTCCGGCCCCTATGTATCCCAAATCTGATCATTTTATCCAGTTTTCAAAACACTTGTACCTATCTCATTTCAAAATCATTCGTTTTACCAGCACACATATAAAATCCAGTTCGCAAATCATTTCATTCGAAATAGGTACCTTTCAAAGTTACTTTTCCCCAAAACAATTTGAAAACAGTGATTTATAACTACAGGGGATACGTAACTTAAAACATTTTTGTTCCATTACGAGCATAAAACATTTAGCTATTCATACGTACTGAACCATAAAAGAATGGTCAGGGGTACTTGCCTTGTAACGCTTTACCAAACCCTAAATAGCTTTTACACTGATTTCGATCCTGGGAAACTCGACTGGGATCTACAAATACATAATTACCTATTTAGTTATACCGACATGCTTGATATCATCAAATCCTTATAACCCAATCCGATAACCTGACTCATATAGTTATTATACACATAATCATGTAATCACGTAATCCGAACACAAATAGGGGTAACACGTATAATATAAGTACGTACGTTTACAAATACATTTTTAGAAAATTTTGGCAGCAACTCCTTTGTTTATAAGACTACCCGTCGATCGCAATCGACGTCCAAATTTCACAACAATCCACAATCTCAATTCGCAAGACCATTTCACAATTCCAAAATTATTTACATACAAAACTGGTTATTCGAATTATTTTATTTATTTATAAAACTTAGGACTCAAAACAACGTCATCACCGTCCACCGTTGACTCACCGAAGTTTATCGTCAACGGCGGTATAATTTATTGGCGCCCGATATAATACGGGTTCCCAAATAAATTACACCGATTAAAATACTTTTCTCGCAAAGAAAATTTTTATATCAGGAATATTATTCATTTATTTTCCTGCAAAAAAGAAAAGAAAATTAATTTTATAAAAATATCAAACCCATCTGCATAAACAGGCCCAACAGTAAGGCCCGAAACACCCGGCCCAAACTGCAACCCAAACCACAAAGAGCCCAACAACATCACAGCCCAAAAACACAGTCACCACTGTCACCGCACACACGGCCTTACAGCCGGCGCACACACACACAACACGAACCACACACACATCACGGAACACACACACACATACATCACGGAACACACACACACACATATCACAGAACACACACACATCGCAAAACACAACCATATATCACAATAGCACATACAGATATATACATACATGTATATATATATACAAGCAATTGAATCACAATAGAACTGAGGCAAGCCGGAAATATTACCGGAAGTAGAGCTACCGGAGATAACGCCGGAAATGAAAGGAAGAAACGGAGGAAGAAAGAAAAGAAACCGAGAAATGAGAGAAGAGAGAACAACAGGGAGAGACAAGGCGCGTGCCACAGGGGAAGGGGGTGTGGTTTTTTTTTCTACTTCTCTAAAATTGCAACACCTGGCAGCCTGTTTATTGAAAAGTAAACACGTAGCAATTACGATAAATATGAAGGTTTAAAGGCCCAATTTGTCCCGATAATTTGAAATTAACAAATTTAGGTGTACAAAAAATGATTTCAGAAAATTACGAAAATAATATCAAAATGTCATAAATATCCCGAAGTTTACAAAAACATAAATTTTGAAATTTTTAAAACAATTTTTAAGGTACACTTTGTACCCGATTTTCAACAAATAACGAAACGACGTACGGGTGAAACGAATCCCGAAAATTTCCAAAATAATTTTAAAATTCTCAGAATAATACGAACTTAATAAAATATAAGTTTCATGATTTTTGAAAATTTCCATAATTAAATATGGATTTTATAATTAAACACACTCAGAAAATCATTTAAAAATAAATAATTAATGAAATATTGATTTCTCAATTTTATAAAGTTCTAAAAATAATTATTGAAATCATAAAATTATAAAACCAATTTTAGAGATCATCCGAATATTTATGGAATTAAAACTGCAATAAAATCACTTTTACAAACGAAATAGAATCGTATAACTCAGTAATAAAGCAAACAATTCAATCCCACATATCAACAAATCACAAATAACTAAATAACAATCAATAACTGAATTTTCTTCCGATCAATGAAAGGTATTCGTTGGAAAAGCTAGTTAAGTTATACTTGGATGAGATAGTTACCAAACATGGAGTGCCTGTGTCTATAGTGTCAGATCGAGACCCGAGATTTAACTCTAGGTTCTGGACTAAATTCCAAGAGTGCCTAGGAACAAAGTTGAATATGAGCACCGCTTATCATCCTCAGACAGACGGCCAAAGTGAAAGAACGATTCAAACTATAGAGGATATGTTGAGAGTATGTGTTTTGGATTTTAAGGGTAATTGGGATGAACACCTACCTTTGATTGAGTTTACGTATAATAATAGTTACCATGCCAGTATCGGGATGTCTCCTTCGAAGCTTTGTATGGACATAAGTGTAGATCACTGTTATATTGGGATGAAGTAGGAGAGAAGAAAGTGTTAGGTCCTGAGTTGGTTCAGCAAACCAAAGATGCAATAGTGTTAATTCGGAAAAGGTGGGAAGCAGCCCAAGATAGATAGAGAAAGTATGCAAATTTGCATAGGAAGGATATGGACTTCGAGATAGGAGCTCTGGTGTTACTAAAGGTATCACCTTGGAAAGGGTTAGTGCGTTTTGGTCAGAAAGGAAAACTTAGCCCCAGATTTATAGGACCCTTTGAGGTTTTGAAGAAAGTGGGGAAGGTTGCTTACGAGATAGCGTTACCACCGCAGTGGCAGCACATTCTTAATGTGTTCCACGTATCTATGTTGAAACCCTATATCCCTAGTTCGAATCAAGTCATAGAATATGAACTGATTGAGCTTCAGCTAGATTTGTCCTATGTGGAACAACCGATCCAAATCCTAGACCGTAAAGAGAGAGTCCTTAGGGATAAGTCGATCCCCATAGTGAAAGTCTTGTAGAGAAATCCTCGAGTAGAAGAGTCTACTTAGGAATTAGAGTCAAACATGCTTGATAAATATCCTCATTTATTTAGCTAAGTCAGACTCTGGGGACAGAATCTTTTTAAGGGGAAAGAATATAACGACTCGTGTATTTTTTTTCTTTTTATTTTAATAACTAAAAGTGTATTAAAGGTTTAAATAATTAAATAAATGTGTGTATTGATGTTGGTAGCAATTATTGATTGTTATTTAGTTATTTGTGATTTGTTGATATTTTGGATTGAATTGTTTGCTTTATTATTGAGTTATACGATTCTATTTCGTTTGTAAAAGTGATTTTATTACAGTTTTAATTCCATAAATATTTGGATGATCTCTAAAATTGGTTTTATAATTTTATGATTTCAATAGTTATTTTTAGAACTTTATAAAATTGAGAAATCAATATTTCATCAATTATTTATTTTTAAATGATTTTCTGAGTGTGTTTAATTGTAAAATACATATTTTTTTATGGAAATCTTCAAAAATCATGAACCTTATATTTTATTAAGTTCGTATTATTCTGAGAATTTTAAAATTATTTTGGAAATTTTCGGGATTTGTTTCACCCGTACGTCATTTTGTTATTTGTTGAAAATCGGGTACAAAGTGTAACTTAAAAATGTTTTAAAAATTTCAAAATTTATGTTTTTGTAAAATTCGGGATATTTATGACATTTTGATATTATTTTTGTAATTTTCTGAAATCATTTTTTGTACACCTAAATTCGTTAATTTCAAATTATCGGGACAAATTGGGCCCTTAAACCTTCATATTTATCGCAATTGTTACGTGTTTACTTCTCAATAAACATGCTACCAGGTGTTGCAATTTCAGAGAAGTAGAAAAAAAAACCACACCCCCGCCCTTGTGGCACGCGCCTTGTCTCTCCCTGTTGTTCTCTCTTCTCTCGTTTCTCGGTTTCTTTTCTTTCTTCCTCTGTTTCTTCCTTTCATTTCCGGCGTTATCTCCGGTAGCTCTACTTTCAATAGTATTTCTGGTTTACCTCAGTTCTAATATGATTCAATTTCTAGTATATATATATACATATATGTATATATCTGTGTGTGCTATTGTGAAATGTGTGTATTTTGTGGTGTGTGTGTGTTGTGTGATATGTGTATGTCTGTTCTATGATGTGTGTGTGGTTCGTGTTGTATTGTGCGGTGACAGTGGTGGCTGTGTTTTTGGGTTGTGATGTTGTTGGGCTCTTTGTGGTTTGGGTTGCAGTTTGGGTCGGGTGTTTCGGGCCTTACTGTTGGGCCTGTTTATGCAGATGGGTTTGATATTTTTATAAAATTAATTTTCTTTTCCTTTCTGTAGGAAAATAAATGAATAATATTCGTGATATAAAAATTTTCATTGCGAGAAAAGTATTTTAATCGGCATAATTTATTTGGGAACCCGTATTATATCGGGCGCTAGTAAATTATACTGCCATTGACGATGAACTTCGGTGAGTCAACGGTGGACGGTGATTACGTTGTTCTGAGTCCTAAATTTTATAAATAAATAAAATAATTCGAATAACCAGTTTCGTACGTAAATAATTTTGGGATTGTGAAATGGTTTTGTGAATTGAGATTGTGCATTATTGTGAAATTTGGACGTCGATTGCGATCGATGGGTAGTCTTATAAACAAAGGAGTTTTTGCCAAAATTTTCTAAAAATATATTTGTAAACGTACGTACTTATATTATACGTGTTACCCCTATTTGTATTCGGATTACGTGATTACGTGATTATGTATATAATAACTATACGAGTCGGGTTATCGGATTGGGTTATTAGGATTTAAGGATATCAAGCATGTCGGTATAACTGAATAGGTTATTCTGTATTTGTAGATCCTAGTCGAGTTTCCCAGGATCGAAATCAGCATGAAAGCTATTTAGAGTTTGGTAAAGTGTTGCAAGGCAAGTACCCCTGACCATTCTTTTATGGTTCAGTACGTATGAATAGCTAAATGTTTTATGCTCGTAATGGAACATAAATGTTTTAAGTTACGTATCCCCTGTAGTTATAAATCACTGTTTTCAAATTGTTTTGGGGAAAAGTAACTTCAAAAGTTACCTATTTCGAATGAAATGATTTGTGAACTGGATTTTATATGTGTGCTGGTAAAATAAATGGTTTTGAAACGAGATAGGTACAAGTGTTTTGAAAACTGGATAAAACGATCAGATATGGGATACATAGGGGCCAGAGTAGGCCTATTGAGGTGGCGTAAGAGGCTAATTTCGTTGTGCGCACCCTATAACCGATTAGTCCAGCAGGTCAGAAACCTAGCTAGTCTCTGAGTTCCGGAAGAGGTAAATGGGATGGTAGTTCGAGCCGTCTAATGTTGATAGCCTGATCAGCTATCTTCACATATCTGTTACGTATCTGATTTGGATTTGTGATTCCCGTAAGGGTATAAGTAGTTGACACAGCGGTTTTATAAATGTGAATAGCATGCTGAAATTGGACTCTGGTACTTATACGACACACTATTATGTTGTTTTGATAAAGCATGCTAGTCAGCGATATCGAGTTATCTCCGATTTTCATTATATAATATTGATGACATGATTACAGCTCTGTTCCTATTATTGTTACATTACTGTTTTATTCCGTTATTTATATGTTGGTACTGCTGAGCGATTATGCTCACCCTTGCAAACTGTTATGTATATCTCGCAGATGCCTAGAAGACCAGTCAGACATACCCGTGTTCCCGCCCCTTCAGGTAACGGCTCCTCTGAGGTAGTTTGTATCAGACCATGAGGTCTGATGAGTTGCTGAATAAAGTTAGAGTGTGTTAGATGTTGAATAAATGGTTTGTAATAATGTGAACCTGAATCATACTTGAACCTGGATCGGATCTTGGTTTGGGGTCAAGTTAGTATATTTTAATAATAATCTTGTTATTTTATATTTTGGTAAATGTGTTTGGTGATGTCAACTCCTGACCCCGGGGTTGAGACCGTCACAAATAAGACTGTTTGGGCATATGCTCGGACGATATCACCTTATTAATGAGATTAAAGATCAAGGAGATATATATATAAAATGCATAGTAATGATAATGTTGCAGACCCATTGACTAAGAGTTTATCGCAGAAGAAGCACGATGGTCAAACTAGTTCCATGAGTATTAGATACATGAGTGATGAGCTCTAGTGCAAGTGGTAGATTGTTAGTGTTTGTACCCTAGAGACAACACTATAATGTTTTAGTTTAAAACATTTATATTATTAATGTTTATGTTCTATCAATTATTCCTTCTATAATTTATTATGGCTTAATTTATAATGATATAAATGTTAGATTAATAAATGTCCTTGGAATATGATATTAATTCTATATCTCTAAGTATGTAACGTAGAAATGAGATTATGACAATAGTATCTATATCCTTCAAGTTCCCTAATCGAGTTTTATTATTAAGGGACAATAAAATGCATTAAGACTAGTGTGTTTGTTGACTGATGGTCACGACTCATTGATCATAGGTATAGTAATACTAAAGTCAAAAAACACGGGAAGATGTAAATATACATGGTGCTGGACAGACCCAATGTAAGATTCTACATGTCTGTTGTGTCATAAGTAATCCTCACTGTGATAATGATGTAATGGTCCTTAGACTTGAAGTCATTATATTTTTATACGAGAATTAATGTACTTTAATTACACTAAAAGTTACCTTTGATCGGGTAATGATTGAAGTGTATTTCGGGTATATTATGAATCGTATGAGAAATATGAATGATCTAGAAAGGATTTAACCCTGCTAATTTTAGGAGTGATATAATTGGCCTCTTGTGTGAGCTAGACTATGAAATCCATGGTCGCTCTCAAATGTTGATTTGATATAATAGTCTACTCATTGATCGAGAAAACTTGGATTAAACTATGACGAGGATGACACATTACATGCCTCTAGTTTAATCTATAATATTTGGTTAAAGGGATTATAATGCATTATACATTATCATGAAAGGTTTAATCAAATCACCACTTTATTTATTATTACTTGGGTAGCAACGATGTATTACTAGATGCCGCTCATTGTTTATAAATTTAATATGAGATATTAAAATTATTGCCAACGTAATAATAACGTACAGGGTCACACACAAAGAACGCTTGAAGGAGAAATAATTTAAATTATAAATTTAAATTAATTAAGTAATTTATTTTATTTATGATTTTAATTAAGTATAACTTAATTTATTAAATAAATAAAATAGAGAAACTACTTAAACTAATTCTGAAATAAGTTATTAATTAATTAAGTGTGACTTAATTAAATAATAAATCGGGATTTCGGATTAGTATTAAATATAATTAGATTAAAATTAGAAAACTCATTCTTCTCTCTATATAAACTCTTTGAGGGCTGATTTATAGAAGTATACAAGGTTAACAAAACCCTAGTCGTTCAAGGGGAAAGAAAAAGAGAGGTAGAGATGAAATTTTTGGGACACATCAATCCTTTAAGAAAAGCATTTGTATGGATACCATAGAGTGTATCTCGCTCTCTCAATCCTTCAAGAAAAGCATTTGTATGGATACCATATACCGTAGCTCGCGAGAGCGAGATACGTGGTGATTCAACAAGGTTTGGAACTCCATTAATCCTCCATTAATAAACTTTTAAAACTTCTTTAAGGTAAAGATTCTTACTATGAATTAAATATCTATTTTCGCATAGATCCTGCATAGAGTTTCGATTTTATTCTAGTTTTAATTTAATTTTACATCGTTTCCGTTGCGTTTATATGCTCGACACCCTTCAAAAAGTTAATCTAAAAGATAACCTATTTTTTGTTTATATAATACACAGCTGCTCCATAAATTACAAGATGTTATAAAGATAGATATCTTGTTTCTATACATATCCTAATTAACAGCTATGATCCAACAAATAAGGAACCGATGTATCAATCTCTTCTCGAACACATGGACTATATCAATTAGTAGATGCTAACTGAATCTTGATATTCTGATATAAAAGTACATCTTGGCACCTGTCTTCATCCTGACGCCATACAGATCCTGACACACTACAGATCCTGACGCCTTGTAGTTCTCAGCAAATACTGAAATTGTCCATCCTTCATCATAAGCATTATCTTGTCTTTGGAATCTGAACCATCATGCTTATCAATGATGATCTTTATACCTTCGAGTCTACTTAGATGAGTAACTATAATTTGTCCACCAGGTCTGTCATCCAGAGTGAAGCTTATCATCTTGGGATTTATAAATGCAGCTTCCTGACGACCTATTCCAGCTCTTGCATACAAATCCACCATCCTGAGATCCTAAGTTCTTCTTAACCATGATGAAGGAGAAAATTCATCATATAAAATGTGTTCTACTGTATTTGCTTCTTCCACTCTACCAGGTAAAATATTCATTAGACTAGAACAGCTAACCTCATTAATTTTATACCATTTCCTGTTCTTAAACTTAAATTGAGGTAGCTTTTGGATAACTTCGCCATTTTAGGATTATCAACACACCATCTTTCCTTGCCAAACTTCTTGAGCATCTGTAACGTCCGGGAAATATTATGTAATTATTTTTGTCAATAAGTAATTATTATGTGATTTTTATGTGAATTTTGGTGAATTATTTGATGATTGATATAAATATTTGGGTGTTGATATCTGATAAAATTAGGATATTTTAATTTTTAATTATCCAGAATAAACTATAGATAGTTTTGGTATTTTTTTGGTATTTTTTGGATTATTTTATGAATTTTATAAGGATTTATAGAATTAATAATGATTATTTTTACGTAATTATAAAATTCCTTTTTAGAATCGGAAATCGTTCCACTTCGACCGTTTTTGCGTTTTTACAACCCGAAACTCTTCCGAAAACTCCTTCCTAAAAATGAAAGAAATGAAAAAGGCGAATCATAATATAATCTGATAATTCTGAACACTTTCCGTGTTTTGACTTTTCCAATCCGAGATACGGTTTGACCCGTACGAGTCCCAGCGTATTAATCCTTTTATAGATCAATTAAAATCCGTATTCTTAAAAGGCGAGATATTATCACCTTATTTTCGTATAAAAAAGTATTTTATAGGAAGCTCTATTTTGATAATTATCTAAGTCTGGTATTAAAATCGTATCGTCTTTTAGTTACTTAGCGGCTAAGTAACCCATTTTCGAATCTGATATGTAAATGTAATCATCGAATTATTAAATAAATAAATATGAGATGGGTTTGTCAGCTGTGTGTTGCTTTATTATTAATTATGGGTAATTTGTTCGGTGCGAGGATTAATTTTATGTTTAATTATTGAGCTATATGAATTCATTTTTTCTTTTAAAATGATTTTTATTGAATATTTATTCTTATAAATGCTAAAATTATCTCTAAAATTATTTTGTTGCTTTATAATTTTATTTATTATTTTTGGGAGTTTATAAAATTTAGAAATCAATATTTTATTTATTAATTATCTTTAAATGATTTTCTGATTCAATTTAAATGTAAAATCATTATTTAATTCCAGAATGCTTAAAAAATCATGAAAATTCTATTTTATTAACTCTTGAATATTATGAGAATTTTAAAATTATTTTGGGATTTGTTCTGATCAAATTTACGTGCACGTTGATTCGTTTAATTGTTAAAATACGGATACGAGTGGCATTTCAAAAATGGATTAAAAATTATAAACAATATATATATTAGTAATTTTATATACTTCAGGATTTTTAAAACTATATCCGTGAGTTTTCGACTTATTCTATCCGCTAAATTCTCGTTAAATTCTGAAATTGGCGAAGTGAGAATTGTCCCGAAAAAATAGCAAAGTTAAGATAGGACAGGCGCAAGAAAAGATAAAAATGGGGCAGGGGTTACTCGGGTTAACCCGTTTCTTCCTCTTTACAATTTTAATTCTTCCTCCTAATCCCTAAATTAATCTCTCTCTCGCTCATCACTTCCCACTCTCTCTCCCCGTCGATTTTCTTTTTCTGTCTCTCTCACTCTCTATTACCTTCTCCTCTCCTATTTCCTTCGTTTATTCCCCTGTGTCGTTATTTTCTCCGGTTCTCAATTGCCCCGCTCGCCGCCGCGTTTTCCGGTGAGAGGCAGCGCTATTGCTTCTGTTTATTCCATATATATATATGTTGTATATATATATGGCGTGTGCGTGTGTTGTGTTGTCGTGTTATGTTGCCCCTGTGGTTTGCCTGATTTCTTTGTTTTCCGGCCGCCCGCGCGTGGTTACGCGTGTTGGTGGTGGGATGTTTTCCGGTTGTTGTCTCGGTTATGTTGGCTGTTGCCTGTTACTTGGTTCCTGTTAATTCGAATTGATTTTGTTTATGTTAATTTATTAATTGATTTTCTGCAAGGAAATAAATGAATAAATATTCGTGAAATAAAAATAAATTTCCTGCGAGATATTTTATAATTACTTGGTGAAATTTACTTAGGATGCCCGGTATTACGGGAACCCGTGGATTTTACCGCCGTCGGTGATGAGCCTCGGCGAGCCGATGGTAGGAAATGATGATTTTTATCTGAGTCCTATGTTTATAAATTATAAATAAATAAAATTAGTTTGTAAAATTAATTTCGAAACGAAAATACGGATAATATTAATTAAAAATGAAATTGTATCGGTGGTTGGGACTTGTGAAATTGCGAATTGTGATTGGATGTTGTTGCTTTGATTGGATTGACGTCGATTTGATCTCGATGGGTAGGCCGATAAACAAAGGAAACGCTGCCCGATTTTCGGGAAAACAATTCTGAAAATACGGGAACGTAACCTATAATTATCGGAGATGTCGAACGAAGAAATATAATTATATTATACAGAACCTAATTATAGGTTGTGATACGATATTTTATAAATAATCAATTACCTTACTATTTTCAAACCAACGAGTATACGCACTTTCCGAAAACGAACACCGAACCGAGTTTCGATGATGTGAACCATAATTGCTATGTGTAATTCAATAATACATATAAATATGAGTTGGGTTATGAAACCGTATGGGTAAAATTGATAGGGGTGTTATGTTAAGCGAGGCGACTATCTAGATTAGGGTATTTTAACCCTGAGGTCCTAGTCGGAAGACCCAAGATTTGACGTTAGACTAGGAATGATCTAGTGATTAACCATCAGACTCAACAAGATTCCAATCGAAGGACACGAAGGATAGGATTGTATCCAGAATAGGATAGTGGTTTGACGATAAAGCCAAACGTTCAAGGCAATCCAAAAGTCAACCGATAATAGTGGTTAAAGCTTCTCGAGGCAAGTATTCCTGAACATTCTTTTAAAATTCTGCAAATATTTCTTCGTTCCTATTCTAAGTTCAGAATAGTTAACTATTTTATATTTTGTTGTAATTACTCTTATTATGCATGTTCCTTTCATCATTGTTCCTATATTATCGATTGCTCTCTTGAGCAAATATCCATTCTTTCGGGTTATTTGTGAACCCTGAATTGGGATGTTTTGAAATCAAAATGATTTGACATCAAAATACTCTACGGGCTGGATGGTTATTGTAAGGGCCAGTGATGAGCTGGATCCTATGGGCCGGGGATGGACCAGACCCTTGGGCGATAGTGCCTAGGTACCTAAATGGATCTATACAATTGGGTATAGATTTACACTGTATCCTGACTAATCAGCAGGGTATAAGTGTGAACTAGTGTCCACTCTAATTTATTGTTGATCGCCATTAACGGCATTCTTTCTCGAAAAGTTTTGTGATTCCAAAACCGGACAAAACCCTGATTCAAGAGATGAATCTGGGGAATCGCTTGTCACTTTTGGTTCTATAATTAAATGCTGGTAATAGCCAATATTTATTCGCCCAACTCCTTCAAATAAATAGAATTGTTTAAAATTGTTTAAAGCTTTAGTCCAGAAATTTTCCTTTGAAACTAATGCTTGAAACTCAAATTATATACTTGCTGGGCATTTTTAGCTCACTCTTGCTTTGTAAATTCTTATTTCTTCCAGAAATAAATAAGGATGAAAGTGAATAGCTTTCGTTAGACATCATAAGTTAGAGAGATCTCTGTTGTGAGGGGAGGAAGATGTTAGAAAAATATGACAAGGACGTTAGCATAAAGGTATTTACACTCGTATTGTAGTTATTGTGAATTGTAGAAGGTTAGATTTTTGTTTCATACCATAACCTGTAAACGATCTGGATTCAAGGGGTTAATTAAATATTCTTTTATTTATGTAAAGATTGTTTAGTGACACCAAATCTTGACCCTGGATTTGGGTTGTTACAAGTTGGTATCAGAGCTACAGGTTATTGTTCAATAAAATAAGAATAGGTAAGGGTAAGATAGGAGTGATAGGCCATATAAGATAGGAAAAAGCTAGGAATGCTTATGTTAAGTTGAGTTGAGTGCGAATTAGGGTTAGCAGGTCCGATATGGAATTAGTAAGATATGATTGTTGAGAAAACTATGAGATGAATATAGCAACGCTCTAGATATATTATGTTTTCGGTCCCTACAGTAATGAGGAGTTGACAGCTTGACGGAGATTGGGTATGTTACCCTATTTTTTAGATGGTTTTAAAGAAAAATGGAATTGAGTCTTGTGAGAACTTCGTGCAAGAGAGGCTAGGTGATTTTTCGTACGATTTAACTTGGCATTAGGTAGTAGGATGAGCTGCATGCCGAAGGCAACGGGTTGATGGAAGCTGATGAAGGGCCAAAGTTGCAAGCTGTAAAGGCACCACCATTACGAGAAGGTTCCATCACTTAGTGGGCATTGCGCAAGGGATGATATCTACTTTATCAGTTATGGGGAAGACTAGCACAAAGGTGCGACTCTATCTGCAGACAAAATATCGAATTTCATTAGTGATCGTAAGTAAAACGTCCAGGACGATGACGAGAATATCAAAGACGGTGGCAGACGTCAGCATTGGGTTAGAGTTTTGTACAAAATGGTATACAACGGTAACCTAAAGTTTCGTCGACTAATAAGTGCGAGCAGAATCCAAGGAAAAGTAGAAGATGTATCAAAGTGGAGAGACCCTTATATGGGCATTCTTTTAATTAGACATTTCATTAGTGGATTATAGGAATAACAAGTAACTTATATAGTAACAACGACCAAATACTTGATTTTCAAAACTTTAAAATGAGTTTTTGAAAAAGATTTTCTTAATTAACTTTTAGAAGATCTTTGCATAAAATGAGTTTCACAATTTGGTTGTCGAATTACTATTTAATTTCTTTTTATTATAAACAGAAAATGACCTAAAAAGAAGAATGGATTTAGACTTAGTGTTGTTAGTTCGAAGGACCAAATAGACCCACTAGCAGGAAGAAAGTTTAAAGTTTCTCCGTGAAAGATGAATGTAAACTTTGTTTAATAATATTAATAATTGAATCAACATGTTAAAACATTAATTACCCAATTAATGAAATTATTAAAATTTAACAAGATTCGTGATTCGAGCGATTAGAGGATGATTGAAGGAAATATAAGACTTTTCCAAAGGATTAGCGAAGAATAATATCCTGATCGACGAAGATGAGGCGTTGCGTGATCAATGGTTATTCTACACGGCATAGATGAAATCGGAAGCGGTGATTATAAACTTTGTGGGAGTACAATTATGATCGAATTGTTAAAGTATTTAATGTGAAGGCATTTCCAGACGACATTCCGAAGTTATAATGTGACGTAAATCGTGAGTCTCTTATTCGAATGATTCCTGAAGGCATACGTAAGTGAAGCGTGGACAGTGATCAACGAGAGCATATGTTCTTCTTGATTCTTGAATGTGTATGAGCTTCTGTTATTGATAAATCATAGGAGGCGAAACGAAAGAAAATCTATTGTATTCCTTCTGAATTATTTCTCTTCTCAAAATATTGTTTCCTGAGTGAGACAAACAGTGTGGTATTGTGACGCTTTATCAAAATGACAAAGAGTCAGGTGGGACGCCACATAATCATGTGTTGTATGCCATATAGTATGAAAGACTGTCCATCTTGAGTACAAATATGGTTGTCTAATTCATATTTAAATCCTTCCTCATTCTTCTTCCTTCAATTTATTGACTTATAGATTCTCCCAATTGATTTGTCCATTGTTATTCCTTATCCAGTTTTTCAATCAAAATCATATTCACAAACTCTCCTCTTGCGTAACGTCTGTTCTTTGACGATTTCAAAAGAAATGGAATAGTTCCATGTAGCAGGTAGAAATCACATGTTGAATGTAGGTATGATTGCAAGACGATAAATGGTGGACATATACGAACAAGGAAAAAATGGATACATTGATAAGTGGCATTTTATACCACTTAGAACGTCTTATAATGACTTGTATTAATGTCTTGAAATCAAGTATTTTGTGTATTTGATGCGTTTTTCTAGTGTTTTTGTATTTCAGGGTATAACTTGCGTATATAGGAAGAATTCATCAAAATAAGCCTAGGGAAGTGCTTGGCATTGGTTGTGGGAAGTTAGGAGCAGAATTCAGCAAAATCGGGAGCAGAATACAGGATTTTTCCAGAAGGTGCTGGGGCGCCCGCCCAGGAAGCTGGGGCGGCCGCCCGGGGACGTAAAATTAAATACTAATTTTTGCAATCCTTATTCTGATGGACTTCTGAGATGGATGGTTCTTGTGGGTTCTATATAAGTAGTTTTCAGAGATGTTTCACAGTGTGGTGGTATTAAGCACGGAGCAAGGAGAGAAGAAGAAGACTGTTTTAGCACATCGCAACGAAGAAGAGGAAGTATAGGTTTCTTGTGATTCTTTTATTCGTTGTATCAGTGGATGCTAGTTTTCTTTACTTTGAACCTTATTACTCTTGTGACGTACTCTGGTTTTTAATAAGTATTTTTATTAGGTTATATTGTGTGTTATTTCCATGTTTTCATATGAACCCATGGTGATGTTGAGTTCTATCATGTGCTAATCGTGATCATGGGGTCGTAGCGGATTTACTATGGAGTTCTTTAGTTAGTTGTTTAATACCTTGGTGTGTGATGATTGTATGATATCTAGCATAGGTTGTGCTTATTCGTTTTATGTGCGTCACGAACATATAAGATAGTGTGTTAATCCCTTGTGAAGCGATAATGGATCTTGAGATTTAGAACTTGCCATGCTAGCATAGGTTCATGTATGTGTATGTATGATTAGTGGGTAACTTTAACCGTTTTACTTGCCCTGTGTAATCATAATGAATAACTTGCGCTTAAATCGTTATGTTGTCAAATTCTGTAGACATATAGGGTCTCAACATAATTGATGCATATTCAACTTCTATCTTAATTGTGGATGTTTGGTAGAATGGTATTTGTACAATTAAAGTTGGCTTTTATCAGTTTCGTGTTGTTCGATTAATATCATCACCGTTACATTCTAAGGGTAATAACAATAACTATTGAAGGGAGTAGTAATGAAGTTATGATCTCATGTGTGTTTGATATTGTTAATTCAAGTGTTATTTAAGTGTTTTATTCTCGTAGTTAATTGTAGTTAATAATTAGTTAATCAACCTAAAGAGTTATTGTCTTGACATTGAGAAGTAATCATACATTGGTGAGTGAGTGTTGATTAAATAAATTTAGTCTGAGCCTCTGTGGGAACGAGCTAGAAATTATTCTATATTACTTGCAAACACGTATACTTGCGTGAATTATTAGCGCGTGTTTTGTGCCTAACAAGTTTTTGGCGCCGCTGCCGGGGACTCGGTGTTAATTTGTTTAGTTTATGTACTTGCCATCAGTGGTCTTTAGGACTCATTGATTAAGATTTATTACTTATCATTTCCGGTTGTATTTCAGGTACTCTAACGAGCGTTTAGGCAAACACGTTCTCGCACTCGCAAGAGGACTTCAGATACGGCTGAGGAGACAGACTCAGTTCTTGATATTCCGGAGAAGATAGATTTTGAAGATTCGGATAAAGAGAGTGAGCAGAAAGAACCGATAATCATGGGTGATCGTATAGTTCCAGCAGATCCAGCTCTTATGGTCTTTTCTCGGCCTAAAATTGATGACATTCAGTCAAGCATCATTCATCCGGCTATTGAGGCCAATAATTTTGAAATCAAGTCGGGCACTATTCAGATGGTGCAGAATTTCATTTCTTTCGGAGGTGCTGCGACTGAAGATCCCAACATGCATATCAGGAATTTTGTCGAGATCTGCAGTACTTTCAAATATAATGGTGTAACTGACCACAAAGATAGATGCCTTGGATACAAGACTAACAGCAATGGAAGCATCTCTTACAACAATCCATCTACACCAAGCTCAACAAACAGACTTGCTTCAGAAACTGGTGGCTCCACAGACCTCCTCCTCTACTCAGCTTGATGATAACAAAAAGGGGGAGAAAGAGAGCTCTAGGAGTGAGGGGGAGCAAAAGGTGCTCAACATTCAAGTCAGTAAAGCAATTGTGCCAACAATTGCTTTCACAAAGCCACCAGCTAAAGATAGCATTGATCTAATTAATGAAGCAGCGGCCACTTTGAGAGCAGCTGAGAAGAAGCAGTTTAGTACAATAAACTGGGAGAAAATTGATGAGGATATTCAAAAGAAATTTGGTCTAGCAAAGAAGCCAGAAAAATCAGCCATTCATCACTCTCAAGTCAAGAAAATTTCTGTGAATGAAATGAGCATGAACTATCTGGAAATAGGCTAGACATCCTGCATTAAGTCTCCAAAGGCAGATCTAATCATGAAGCCAAAGGTGAACTACCCAAAATCTTCACCAAAGATCAGATTAAAATCTGATTCTCTTGTATACTATAAACCAAAAGATTGAGTTCCTTTCAAATATTTCATAATTCTTTTGACAGCTTCCAAATGAGGTTCTCTAGGCTTTGCCTGAAATCTTGCACACAAACAAGTTGCATACATAATATGGCCTACTTAAAGTTAGATACAATAAAGAACCAATCATACCTATATAAACAATTATATCAATCTCATTACCTTGATCAAGATCCGGTTTTGTAGCTGTAGCCATGAGAGTTGTTGATGTTGTGCTTTCTTGCATGTTAAATATAGTCAACAAGTTCTTTGTATATTAAGACTGATTGATAAAAATACCTGCATCAGTCTGTTTAACTTGCAATCTCAGAAAGTAACTCAATTCTCCCATCATGCTCATTTGATACCTTGACTTCTTAAGATCAGAAAATTTCTTACACAATTTGTTGTTAGTAGACCCAAATATTATATCATCAACATAGATTTATACCAAAAGCTGATCTTTACCCTTAATAATATAAAATAAGGTTTTATCAATTCAACATCTTTTAAAACCACTTTCAATCAGAAATTTGGAAAGTGTTTTATACCAGGCTCTTGGTGCTTGCTTGAGTCCATAAGTTCTTTGTCAAGTCTGTAAATATGATTAGGAAATTTTGGATCAATGAATCTTGTTGTTTGCTCAACACATACTTCCTCTTCTAGTTCTCCATTAATAAAAGCACTCTGGACATCCATTTGAAATACATTAAATTTCTTATAAGCAGCATAAGTTAAAAAGATTATAATAGCTTCTAGTTTTGCAACAAGAGCAAAGGTTTCATCACAGTCAATGCCCTCTTGTTCAGAGTATCCCTTTGGAAAAAGTCTAGCTTTATTCCTAGTCATGGTTCCATCTAAATGTGTCTTGTTCCTAAAAACCCATTTTTTACCAACTACTGACTTATTCTTTGGTCTAGGTACAAGCTTCTAGACTTCATTTTTTTCAAATACATTAAAATCTTCTTGCATAGATGTAATCAAAATAACATTTTTGAGTGCATAATCTACTTTCTTTGGCTCCTCCTTAAAAAGAAAATTGTGATACAAACATTCATGCTCAGTTGCACTTCTAGTTTGAACACCAACATCGAGATCTCCAATTATGAGATCAGGAGTATGATCTTTTGTCAACTTAATTACTCTTGGAAGTTCAGTCCTACTTGTGACGGCCTCAACCCCGGGGTCAGGAGTTGACATCACCAAACACAATAAACAAAATATAAATAACAAGATTATTATTATTAAAATATACTAACTTGACCCCAAACCAAGATCTGATCCAGGTTCAAGTATAATTCAGGTTCTCATTATTACAAACTCTTTATTCAACATCTAACACACACTAACTTTATTCAGCAACTCATCAGACCTCATGGCCTGATACAAACTACCACAGAGGAGCCGGGTCCAGTAGGGGCAGGAACATGGGTCGGTCTGACTGATCTTCTAGGTATCTGCGAGATATACATAATAGTTTGCAAGGGTGAGCATAATCGCTCAGCAGCACCAACATATGAATAACGGAATAAAAGTAATAATGTAACAATAATAGGAACAGAACTGTAATCATGATATCAACATTTCATAATGAAAATTAGAGATAACTGGATACCATTAACTAGCATGCTTTATCAAAACAACATAGTAGTGTATTGTGTAAATGCCAGAGTTCAATTATTGCATGCTAATCACTTTTATAAAACCGCTGTATCAACTACTTATGCTCTTATGTAAATTACAAATCCCAATTAGATATGTAGTGGATATGTGAAGACGGTTGATCAGGCTATCAACACCAGATGGCTCTAAATGCCATCCGATTTACCTGTTTCGGAACTCAGAGATTAGCTAGGTCTCTGACCTGCTGGACCAATCGGTTTTATAGTGCGCGCAACCGAATTAGCCTCTTACGCCACCTCAATAGGCCTACTCTGGCCCCAATGTATTCCATATCTGACCGTTTTATTCAGTTTTCAAAACACTTGTACCTATCTCATTTTTAAAATCCTTTATTTAACCAGAACACATATAAAATTCAGTTCGTAAATCATTCCATTCGAGATAGGTACCTTTCGAAGTTACTTTTCCCCAAAACAATTTGAAAATAGTGATTTATAACTACGGGGATACGCAACTGAAAACGTTTCTGTTCCATTACGAAAGTAAAACATTTAGCTATTCATATGCACTGAACCACAAAAGAATGGTCAGGGGTACTTGCCTTGCAACGCTTTACAAAACCCTAAGTAGCTTTCACGCTGACTTTGATCCTAGGAAAACTCGACTGGGATCTACAAATACAGAGTACCCTAATTAGTTATACCAACATGCTTGATATCCTCAATCCAATAACCCAATCTGATAACTCAACTCGTATTATTATTATTTTACACATAATCACGTAATCACATATCCCGAACATAAATAGGGGTAACACGTAGAATATAATTATGTACATTTAAAATATATTTTGAGAAAATTCTGGCAGCATCTTATTTGTTTATAAGACTACCCGTCGATTACGATCGACGTCAATAATCGCAACAATCCACAATATTACTCCACCATTTTATACAATGTACATCCCAACACCAATCAAAATTAATTATTTACGTCCGAAAATATTTTACGTAATCATTTTATTTATTTATAAAATTTAGGACTCAGAACTTCGTCATCACCGTCCGCTCGTAACGAGTCATCGCGGTACGGAGGCAAAATTTCTGGGGTATCCGATAATTCGGATTCCAACCAAAAATTTCACCGATTTTTAAAATTGTTTTTACTGCACGGATATTTTATTTCACAAAATTAGTCAATGAAATCCCTGCAAAAACACCATTAATTCATATTAAACCAACTGCACAATAATCAAGCCCACAATTAGAGCCCATTATTAAACCCAACTGCCAGGCCCAATAATAGGCCCAACAAAAGGCCCAATAATCAAGCCCGAACTGCAAGCCCAACAACCCAGAAAGCCCAACACAGAACCAAGCCCAACAACCAATAACACAGCTGCACACACTGCACATCCGCCTTCCACCGTACACACGGCCTCACGGCCATCACAACACACACACACGACATAATCACACACACACCATTACACAGGGCACACACACACACATATATATATATACATGCATAAACCAACTGAGCAACAGAGTCACCAAGCTCACCGGAGCAAAATCACTGTGGCGGAAAAACCGAAGTAATAGGGGAAGCCGAAGAAGAACGCCGGAAATAGAGAAAGAACGGGAAAAAAAGGAACGGGAAGGGAGAGATACAGAGGGAGAGAGAGAGATAAGGAGAGATGAGAGAAGAGAGAGATTAGAGATTTCGAGAGAAAGAGAGAGACAACGGCCGAGCAACACAGTGAAAAGGGGAAACCCCCTTTTAGTTATATTTTTTTCCTTTCTCCTGCTTATAACACGTGGCAATGCAAATACTGAGAAGCTAACACGTTGATTTTGTGATAATTATAAAGATTTAAGGTCGGCTTTGCCCCGGGATTCAAAATTAACGGGTAAAGGTGCACAAAAAACAATTCCCGAAAATTACAAAAATAAGATCAAAATGTCATAAATAACCCGAAGTTTATAAAGACATAATTTTTGAAATTTTTAAAACAATTTTTAAGGTGTTCTTCGTCTCCGCTTTTAAACAAATAACGAAACGACGCACGGTGAAATGATTCCCGAAAATTTTCAAAATAATTTTAAAATCCTCTGAATATTATAAACTTCATAAAATATGAGTTTCGTAATTTTTATAGATTTCCATAATTAAATATGGATTTTACCATTAAACACAATTAGAAAATCATTTAAAGATAAATAATTAATAAAATATTGATTTCTCAATTTTATAAAGTCCTAAAAATAATTATTGAAATAATAAAATTATAAAACCAATTTTAGAATTAACCCAAGTATTTATGGAATTACAATTACAATAAAATCACTTTTACAAGCGAAATAAAATCATATAACTCACTAATAAATCACACAATTCAATCCCACATAACAACAAATCATAAATAATTAAATAACAATCAGTAACCGCTGCCAAAATCAATACACATATTTTATTTAATTATTCAAATCTTTATTACACTTTTAGATATTAAAATAAAAGAAAAATACACGAGTCGTTATATCATTTCCCCCTTAAAAAGATTCTGTCCCCAGAATCTGACTTAACTAAACAGATGAGGATATTTATCAAGCATGTCTTACTCTAATTCCCAAGTAGACTCTTCTACTCGAGGACTTCTCCATAAAACCTTCACTATAGGAATCGACTTATTCCTAAGGACTCGTTCCCTACGGTCTAGGATTTGAATCGGTTTTTCCACATAGGACAAATCTGGCTGAAGCTCAATCGGTTCATATTCTATGACTTGATTTGAATTAGGGACATAAGGCTTCAAAATAGACACGTGGAACACATTATGAATGTGCTGCCACTGCGGTGGTAACGCTATCTCATAGGCAACCTTTCCTACTTTCTTCAAAACTTCAAAGGGTCCTATAAATCTAGGGCTAAGTTTACCCTTTTGTCCAAATCGTACTAACCCTTTCCAATGCAATACCTTTAGTAACACCAGAGCTCCTATCTCGAAGTCCAAATCTTTCCTATGTAAATCCGCATACTTCCTTTGTATATCTTGGGCTGCTTCTAACCTTTTCTGAATCAATACTATGGCATCTCTAGTTTGCTGAACCAACTCAGGACCTAACACTTTCTTTTCTCCTACCTCATCCCAATACAACAGTGATCTAAACTTTCGTCCATATAAAGCTTCTCAAGACGGCATCCCGATACTAGCATGGTAACTGTAATTATACGATAACTCAATCAAAGGTAGGTGTTCATCCCAATTACCCTTAAAATCTAGAACACAGACTCTCAACATATCCTCTATGTTCTGAATCATCCTTTCACTTTGGCCGTCCGTCTGAGGGTGGTAAGCGGTGCTCATATTCAGTTTCATTCCTAGGCACTCTTGAAATTTAGTCCAGAACCTAGAGTTAAATCTCGGGTCTTGATCTGACACTATAGAAATAGGCACTCCATGTTTGGTAACTATCTCATCCAAGTATAACTTAACTAGCTTTTCCAATGAATACCTTTCATTGATCGGAAGAAAATGCACTGACTTAGTCAACCTATCAATGATTACCCAAATAGCATCATGATTCGCTCTTGTCCTTGGCAATCCCACTACAAAATCCATGGCAATCTCTTCCCATTTCCATTGGGGAATCTCCAAAGGTTATAACAATCCACTCGGTCGTTGATGCTCTGCTTTCACCGTTTGACATACATGACACTTACTTACCCAATGTGCAATATCCTTCTTCATTCCTGGCCACCAAAAATTTCTATTCAAGTCCTGTTACATCTTGGTACTACCAGGGTGGATAGAAAACCTAGAGCTATGCGCTTCCTGCAATACCTCGTTCTTCAATTCTGTTACATTAGGAATCCAAACTCTGGATGAAAATCTATACAAACCTTGGCTATATTTTTGAGTACACAACTCTTCTCCTGTTAAAGTATCCAACTCATGTTCCATAACTCCTTCTTGACACCTTCTGATCTTTTCCATCAATGCCGGCTGGAAAGTAACTTCATATAATTGCTCTTGACTTTCGCTAGGTACTCGAACCTCAATTTCCTTTCTTTCCAAATCTTGTGCTAGTTCTTCCGCCATTTTAATCATATTCAACTTTTCCTTTCTACTCAAGGCATTAGCCACCACATTGGTTTTACTGGGATGATACTTAATCGAACAATCGTAGTCCTTAATTAGCTCCAACCACCTTCTCTGCCTCATATTCAAATCCTTCTGCGTGAATATTTACTTCAGGCTCTTATGATCTGTATAAATATCGCATTTCTCTCCATACAAGTAGTGACGCCATAACTTCAGAGAAAACACTATAGCCGCCAACTCAAGGTCATGAACTGGATATTTCTGCTCGTGAGGCTTTAACTGTCTGGAGGCATATGCAATCACTTTGTCATGCTGCATTAACACACAATTCAATCCTTTCAAGGAAGCATCACTATAGATTACAAAGTTCCCCATCTCATCTGGCAATGCTAACACTGGAGCCGTCACTAATCTCCGTTTCAATTCCTGGAAACTTTATTCACACTTTTCCGTCTAAACGAACTTCTCATTCTTCCTGGTCAACTTGGTTAATGGGGATGCAATCTTCGAGAAATCTTTCACAAACCTTCGATAATATCCAGCTAATCCAAGAAAACTTCTTATTTCCATTGGTGTCTTCGGTTGCTCCCACTTTGATACGGCTTCGATCTTTACTGGGTCTACTTTGATACCCTCCTTACTCACCACATGTCCAAGAAACTGTACTTCCGTCAGCCAAAACTCACACTTAGAAAACTTCGCATACAATTGCTTTTCTCTTAACTTCTGAAGGGAAATCTGTAGATGCATTGCGTGATCTCCCGGATTCTTCGAGTATATGAGGATGTCATCAATAAATACAATGACAAACTTATCCAGATACTCCTTATATACCCTATTCATCAAATCCATGAAAGTCGTTGATGCATTCGTCAATCCAAACGACATCACTAGAAACTCGTAATGGCCATACCTTGATCTAAATGCAGTCTTGGGGATATCTTCAGGCTTTATCTTCAGTTGATGGTAGCCAGATCTTAAGTCAATCTTTGAAAAGTAACATGCTCCCTTAAGCTGATCAAACAAATCATCGATTCGTGGCAAAAGATACTTATTCTTTATCGTCAACTTGTTCAGCTCTCTGTAGTCAATACACAATCTCATACTTCCATCCTTTTTCTTCACAAACAGCACTGGAGCACCCCACGGGGAAACACTGGGTCGAATAACTCCCTTATCCAATAATTCCTGAAGTTGCTTAGCCAGTTCTTTCATTTCCATCGGGGCCATCCTGTATGGAGCCTTAGAAACTGGTTCAGCTCCATGTATCAAATTAATGGAAAATTCTATCTCTCGATCAGGTGGCAATCCTGGTAACTCTTCTGGGAAAACGTTAGGGAATTCTCTAACTATGGGAATCTCATCCAACATAGGGGTCTATTTCTTTGTATCCACCACATAAGCCAAGTACGCCTCACATCCTTGCTGCAGCAGTCTCTTTGCTTGCATTACTGAAAGGTACTTTTTATCTTGTCTCTGTCCCTGGTAACTGATCCTTTTATTATCTGGGGTGTACATAACAACTCTCTTTTTCTTACAGTCTATATTCGCCTTATGTAAAGACAACCAATTCATACCTAAAATAACATCAAAGTCTCCCAACTCGAAAGGTATTAAGTCAACAGGGAACATATACCCTGAAATCTCTAGGGAACAACTAGGACAAAATTATTTTACAGGCACTTTATCTTTATTAGCCACTTCTATGATCAGAGGTTCATCTAGGTCTTCTAACATTAATTGCATTTTATTCACACAATTTACAGATATAAAGAATTTGGATGCTCCCGAATCAAACAAAACGTTAACAGGTACGGAATTAAGAGTAAGCGTACCTGTAACCACATCGGAGTCATGAACTGGAGACTTCTGGATCATCTTGAAAGTCCTAGCTCTAGCAATACTGGTTGCTGGTCCTTGGGACACACTCCTTCCAACATTACCATGTGTCACTGAATTGCAATTCCTAGCTATGTGTCCCACTTTGCCACAATTAAAGCAAGTAACTCCTTGAATCTCAAACTTACATTCCGTGGAATAGTGACCTTTCTGTCCACACTTAAAACAATTGATGTTCTCTCGGCACTATCCACTGTGCCTCTTCCCACACGTCTTACAATCAACCACTGGCTTACTCATCCCCGTCGGGGCAGAGTTAACTCAAGTAGTACCGGGTTTAGCTTGGGGAAAATTCTGCCTTTTGAACTTCTTATTCTTATTCTTGCCAAACGAACGCTGGAACTTCCGACTGGCTATTCCTGATTCTGACCTAGCGGGTCCACTTTCAAATTTCCTCTTCTTCTCACCCTGCTCTTTTGCCGCTAACTTTTGATCACTCTCTATCACTAAGGCAGCCTGGACTACCGAAGTATAGGTCTTAAGTTGTAAGGCTACAACTCCACTCCTTATTTCTGGCTTCAACCCTTGCTGAAACCGCTTCGCTCATTGAGCTTCTGAACTCGCATGTTCCGGTGCTATACGGGCCAACTCTGTGACGACTAAGAATTTTACGACATAATTAGTCAATAAAGTATGTGTTATGTGATGTGATTATAATTATGTGATGAAGTGCTGATTAATTGTCTTTTATATACACTAGAGTTTAGGAGCGTGGATATAAACGTTTCAATTTAAAGAGTCAGCTTAGAAGTATAGCTGTGGTGTCGGGCCGTCAGGTAGAACGGACCCCATCCTAATATGGAGTTAAAGAATATAAAATGTGAATTATGTGTGATTGAATGAAATGAATGAGTAATAAAGTATTTTTTCCTAAGTGACGTGTTGATTGATAATGAGAATAAGAAGCGTAATCGAAACGCTGAGCGTCGGGCCGTCAGGCTGAATGTGACCCGGTACGCGTAAAAGATGATAAAGATTAAAGAGGGATAGATTCTATGATCAGACCTGAGTCGTTATGTGATTATATATGTGAGATTGTTGTCTGTGTGCATGGCTATGTGATCTATGACAGTTTTTGTGAATTTTAAAGGAATTACGTGATTTAAATAAAGGTTTAATTAACCTTCGTGCATTTTTATAAAATCATCCGAGTAAGATAAAAACATGGGATTTTTTCTGTGATCTTCGTAATGGTCCTAGAGACTTTTTAAAAAATGATGAGTGAATTTAATCATTGGTCTTTGCATTTTTAAATTGATTTTATGTGAAAAATGTTATTATTAAAGCAAGTTTGCGAAATTCATATAAAATCAACCGTTCGCTCAAAATCTTATTATGAGTAATGGTTAAAAAGCTAATTTTGAGGTCTACGTATTAAAAATGTCATTTTCAATAATTATCGACTTCCCGAGAGAGATATATTTTATATTTGAATTTTGTTACATTTGAGTAAAAAGAAAAGGAATGTGTGAGCTAAAAAGGAATTAATAGATTACCACTTTGCCCTTGTTTTGGTGGAGAATAAATTCATTCACCCCCTTTTTTTCTTTTTCTTTTCGTGCACTCACTCTTTCCCTCTCTTCTCTTTTCTTTCCTCTCTCTCGAATACTCTCTCTCACTCTCTCTCGGCTCTCTCATCTCTCATCTCTCTCACTTGCATGCAACCTTCAAAACCTACTCAAACTCAAAGATATTGCTACCTTTAGTTGTTATTTTCGGTATACTCTTCGATTCCTATTTGCATATAAGTAATTATAGAAGTTTTGTTGGTTAATCACTATGGTGGTGTTCAAGGAAAACCATTTCTTGAGGCATAACCATGAGAGTGAATTCAAGCATGTTTGGGGGTCATAAACTCGAGAGGAGACCCGTTATGGGCTCTCTCAAGTTCGACCACCACCGGCCATGATCCAAAGGAGAGCCGGTGGAGTTTCCATGATATGATCATTTGATTTTAACTTTGCATGTTATGGTTTCTTAAAAACTTGAAAAAGGGTTTTGTTTCTTTTATTGAAAATTGAGTATGTGATTGATAAAATGGTTGTATTGATTGTGTTAGGAAGTATATGGATGTGTGTAAATGATTGTTGCTTAGAAAATCAAAAATTAAGGCTTGCATGTGAGTTTATCATTCGTTTTTATGCTAATTAAGAAGAGAAATTTGATTTTGTGAGTTAATCTTGGTGAACACTAAGTTCATATGGCCTAAAAGTGATTGCATGTTAGTTTTAAAGAAAATCAAGATGTGCATGCTATTGATTAGTCCTTGAGTTGTAGATCATGTTCTTGCCGAATGGAAAATGAGATAAAAGGGGTTAATTGTTGATTGAGTAAATGCATGTTGGTTGAATGAGTTAATTAAAGTTAGAATCGCTAGGTGATGCATGATTTGGTGTTTAAGTGAATGGAATGATCTAGTTAAGGACTAAAATAAGTGGGAAATGTGATATATAACCTTGCATCTTAAAAAACCATTTTTGCATGTTGATTTATGGAAAAACCCGAATGGGTATTAGGAGTAAAAAGAAGGAATTAAGTTGGTTCTTGCCAATTATCTTAATGACCATGAGAAATTGATTGCATGATAAAGGTTGGATGGTTTTTATGTTCGAATTTTAATAATTAAAAGAAAGTGTTGATTTCGATTCTTAATGTAATTAGGATTCGGATTTTTAATTAAAAAGGGATGAAGTTTAAGTGCGTAAATGACTCTTGTGATTTGCATTAGTTGTGTTTGACTATATGAGGTTAAAATTGAGTATACTTGGTTGTGTTTTGTATGTATGGTTCGAATTAAGGAATAAAAGAAAAAGGAAATTAAATCTTTTGTTATGAAGAGCTATAAGTGATAGCTATGGTCGTAAAAGAGTTATATTAGTGTGATTTGAGAAATAGCCAAGGTTAAGCGAGTACGCTTTGATTGTTAAGTATATAAGGATATAAAAGGTACGAGAAAGGGATATGCTATGTGCTATGCGCTATGCGCTATGTGCTTATGTGTATAAGCTATATTCGTATACTCGAGTCAAAGATATAGTCGAGTTATCATATAGAGTGATCGTTCCGGGAACGAGAGTTGAGAATCTAATTAAGGTTTTGGTTTTATTGTAGATTCGGAGCGTGAGGGCATTCAGGCTAGGAAAGGAAAGGATTTACTAGGTGGCAGTAGTTCAACCTTCAGGAAAGCAAATCCAGGCAAGTAACTCTGATTACTTGTGTAAATGGTTATAAAGAGAATGTTGTTCATACCATGTAGAGTATTGAACTGTTTAAGTATGAAACCCTTGTTTTATGAAACCCTGACATTGATTTGATGAACCCTTGTTCTTGATAATCTGTTATTGATAAGCCTATTGATTTCACCCTTTGATAATCTATCTTTTCTGTTCAAGTTACCTATTAAGCCATAAATTATATTGGACCCTTTGATTATCCTTGTTAACCATATTTAATGATACCCTGTTTCTCTTGATCACCCTATTGATCCCTAAATCAATGCTGATCCTTCTAATTTAGTGCCTTGTTATCCTTGATACAGAATTCTTGTGAATTGTTCCTTGCGTATCTTTGAATTACTCCCTGAACTTTGTTTCCTTAAAATCTGATTTAAGAATGAGTTTCGACTTGAAAGAGTCCGAATGATTTCAAATGCTTGGTAATGATAAAATGAATTTTAGAAAACCTATTTGTTTTTTTCCAACTCAAGGTTTTCCAAATGAATTCCTGATGGATTGGATTGGGAAGTAAGAGGCTAGTGGGACTAGTCCAGTCATGGTAAGAGGCTAGTGGGGCTAGTCCAACTTAAGGCTGAAATTATGCCGAGTGGTACCTTAAAGACCGGAATGGAGGTCGATACGGGCTGATCACCCGTATATAATGAAAAGGAAAGATAAAATGATCCAATCAAGGGTTCTAAATGATTATTTAAAAAGGGAACTGAAACTTTCTGTTCAGTAAATTGATTCTTGAAAATGAAAATGGTTTATATTGCTTTGAAAAGAGTTGATTATGTTATTGTGGAGCTTAAAGCTCGAGAACCCTGATTCTTGAAATTGTTGATCATATGATTGATTCTATATATATTGAAATACTGTTGCTTTCCTCTATCGAAAGATCTATTCTGATCCTTTAATGATTTGTGATGAATGTCGGCTTTCGTCCTGCTTTGAGCCTTGTTCCTTGAAAGCCCACACTATTCTTCAGATACCTTTCCTTAACCCAAATGCTGGGAATCTGCCACTTAGATCAAATAAAGTAGAATGCCCTGAGTTTGTTAAAGCATATTGTGAAATTGATATTGTAGAACTGCTATATAGTTACTTGCTGAGTTTTATACTCATTTGTTTTATTTTAATCTAACCATGGCAGTTAAGCAAGAAGATGGTCAGGCTTAGGCGCACTGCTCGTAAGAGCGTACCTGGTGGTCCCTACCGTGTTGAGGGCTTCCGGTTGCCAGAGCAGGTAGTGGTATTTATGAGTGAGCTCGTGCCTAGAAAGAAGTGTATAAAGATACAATGGGTTATCTGTCGGTTCCCAGCCGGAATCGATGTTGGTTATTTAATAATATTTTGGGTTTGTAAGTTGTAATCTTGTCTCATAATTTATCCTGTTGATCCTGTTAGTAGTTAATCGGGGTTTATGCATATTTAATTATTAGATTAGAGGTGTGTGAGTCCTCATTTCCTAACTCCGAGATTGAGGGCGTCACAAACTCCGTAAACTTCGCTTCATATTCCGTAACACTCCTATCTCCTTGTTTCAACTCTAACAATTCCATCTCCATTTGACTTTGGAGACAGTCCAGAAAGTATTTCTCCAAAAACAATTCTATAAATCTGGCCCAGGAAACTGGACCTTCTCCTTCTAGAGCTCGCGTAGATTCCCACCAATAATTCGAATCATTCCTTAGAAAATAACTAGCATAGTCAGTCTTTAAATCCTCACTCACCTTGGTGAGTGCAAATGCCTTTTCCATTTCCTTTAACCATATCCTGGCAGCAACATGATCTACTTCTCCTTTAAACTCTGGGGGCTTCACTGCTTGAAAAGACTTAAAACTAACACCCTGATTTGCCGCTCTCATCTCATGCTGCTGTTGGATTTGTAGTTCCTGCAGTTGGATTTGCTGTTGTTGTTGCTGTATGAGCTGCTGTTGCTGTTGTTGTTATTGTAATTGTTGTTGCTGCTGCTGGAATTATTGTTGCTGTTGGGCCAGCTGTACAGTCTGCTGACGCAACAAGTTCATCAAGTCACTCATGGAAGGATCCCCAGCAAATCCGTTATTGGGTTGAGAGTTTCTTTTTGGTGGCATCTCCTGAAATATAACAGTTATATATAAGAAAATGGATTGCTCTAACAGTTTATATTTATGCATCAGGAGAGCGTTGACACTAAGACAATATTCTCATCCCCATTTTAATTGGATTCGTCCTGAGTGAATGATTACAATCTAAAAATGCCAGCAACAGAAACAACAACAATAATATCAACAATAATAGCAATGCACAATATATAAAAACTGAAAAATAAGATAAAGCAGCGGAAATACCATAACCAACAGAATCCAACTAGTACAACTGAAAATCCAACTAAAAAGAACCATCTGAATACACACCAAAATTGGCTGTCATAGCAGCCTCGCCTACTACAAACTATCACAACATAATGTACATATACAAAGTAAACAACTACAGTGTTAGGTCACACACACTGTAGAAGGGGGTTGAATACAGTGTATAACACAATCAAATCGAATTCAAATAACACAAGTAACAGAAAACAGACTTTATTCAATACAATAAACTCTTTTACAATATGGAACTGTCCTCTCTCAATGATGAACAAATATCACGAGAACTGCTAGAGTTACAATGAATAATATTCTCGATAATGATAACACTTTTAGTGTAAACCCTATGTATGTGTTTATATATTACACAGTTACAAGATAATCGCTAATTGATATGGAATATAATTCTGCTTCCTAAAATATATCAATCAGTTATCTTTTCTTCCAAGTATTCCATTCTTCACAGAATTCCTTCTTCATGCATGTCTTTTCTTACGTTTGTCTTGATCTTCTTTCCTTTCAATCAGCCGCCTTCCTTATCTGAAAGTTTCCTTTAAGTCCTGATATTATCTCCTGATAAATATCTCCTGAACCTTAAGTACTGATAACTTAAGTTCTTACATTAGTATAAGTGCTGATTTCAGTTAAATACTGATCTGTCCTGTTTAAGTAAGATCTGAAAACTAAACATAAATCATATTAGACATGACCTTATCAAATATATCTAACAATCTCCCCCAACTTGTAAATTAGCATAATATACAAGTTTAACAGATATTTGATGATGTCAAAAACATTAAGTACAAATGCATTAGAAATTGACTAGATAACTACAACTTACAGTCCTTAAAGCTTTACCAACTTTAACTTCTGATAACAACTTCAGTCTGTATGTACATCAGAATTTAAGCAGTTGTAGATCTTGACTTGGCTTCATTTTCTGATCTCTTTGATGTCAGGAGTTGTTCTGAGATAGTTCTTTAACAAACATCTCTCAACATATCTAAGTTCATCAATCATCCTCCTTTTAGCATCTTTAAGTTCTGCAGTATCTTCACCAGTTTGGAAGATAGCATATCTGAGATCATTAATTTTTGCTTTTCTCAACTCCTGATCTAGTCTTATGACATAGGCTTTGTCAGACTCTAGATTGAATTCAAGTCCCTTAATACCAAGATATGTTCTGATCTGTGCAGTATTAGGCTTCATATCAACAATATCACCCTTGTGATCTCTGTACTTGGGACAATATGTGATGTTAGACTTTACAGAATAAAGCCTTTTCTGTCTCTGAATTTGAGTCTTCAAATAACTTGCAACACTTTCTATTATTCTGTCATTCACTTGAAGTTTCTAGTTCCTCAAAATACTTCAGTGGTATAGCATTTTCCCTTATATGGTAAACCATTCCATCTGTCATGAAATATAACAAGATGTGTTCTTTCAAGTAGGTATGGTAAACCATCTGTACAGATTCTAGTTGATTCAATCTTTCAGGAGTTGCTCCAATACCTGGTTCACTTAAGGAAGTTGAATTATTGGTTGTGTTATGTACTCTTCTTTCATCAGCACTACCCAATCCATATTTATCTCTTGCTTCCTTTCCAGTAACCACTCTTGCTTCAAAACCACTTGCTGCAGTCTTCAAAGGTTGAGTCTGTTTGGCTTTAGTGAATCCTGGTAGGAGTAACTTTGAGGATTTAACATGAGCAATGTCAGAGGTTTCCTTTGACTTATCTTCTGATATCAAGCCAACTTGAGCTATGTCAGAGGTTGCTTGCTTCATTGTTATATCAGAACTAACTAACTCTTGACTCTGAACAACTTGAGCCATGTCAGAGGTTGTCTTAGAAATCTTCCTTGAAGTCAGGGTAAGATTAGCATCTTCAACAGAAATTTCTTCGTCCATAGGAGGCACATAAACCTTTATAGGTTCACCAACTTTTTCTTTTCCCTTGGACCTTGGATCTATCTACAATTGTGATTTGGCCTTGGTTGCCTATAGATTTGTCCTTTCTTTTATCACAATGCATTTAGCCTTAGGAAGTTTCTTTTTACCAACAGAAGCTTCAGATTTAGAGTTGACTTTTTCTGACTTAAGTCTAGCTTCTTCTTCCATTAGACTCTCAAAGTCCATTCCTAGATTTTCTTTCAGAATTAACTGTCTAGAAATTTCTTCATCAAGATCCAAAAGTTCATCAGAACTTATCCTTTTACCAGTATCAGAAGTTATTCTTCTCCCAGTATCAGAACTTGTTCTATGACTTGTAGTTCCAGTTCTACTTGATGAATGATCTTTACCTTGACCATGACCCCCACCCATTCCAGAGTTTCCCGGGTCATTATCATCATCCTTTTTCTTCAGTGTCTTATCAGGTTTGCATTTGGACTTAATTATTTTCTCCCCCTTTTTGGCATCAGCAGGTAAAAGAAGAGAGAGAAGCAATTCCACTGAGGATTGGATCTCATTGAGTTGAGACTGCTGAGAAGCTTGATTTTTCAAAATTTCATCAATCTGAGACTGTTGCTTCTCTTGGGTTTTCTCAATGTAGGCTACTCTGTCAAAGGTAGGTTTGAAAAAGTTTTTCTTTTCAAGTTTCATGGTTGTTTCTTTCCTGATTAAAGCTTCTTGAATTTTATGCACCGCGACATGAGTTGTTGAGTGTTGACCTTGAAGATGTCTAGTACTCAATACAGTAACTCATAGCTGTGTCTTGAAATCATCATTAATTAGCATCTCATCAGCTTTTTCCAAGTGCTTAGCAAGAATTTTTTCATATGGAAAAAAGGTGAATGTGTTCCACTCTTTAGTCCACTCCTGTCCTCTAGGAGTTTCACTCCAAGGTATTGGTGCTTCCCCTGTAACAAACTTCTTGACTATCTCAACTTTATGAACAGTTTGTTGAGGTGCATGTCCTGATGGACCAGCTCCATGAGCATCTGCATGTGTAGAAGCATCACCAGTATCATCAGCATTTGCAGCATCAGAACTGACAGAATTAACATCCTCTGATAAAAGAACAGTATGAGAGGCTATGAAGGCTTCAACATCATCCTCTAAGTGCTGATCTATAACACCCCCAAATCCAAGGTCGTGAATTCGGGTCGTTACGATCACTTATTAATTAAATATTTCTCTTTTCACAATATTACATGACCTTTTATTCAAACTCACACACACAGGTTATATTCTTGGAAACAGTATCAAATAAATCATCTCCACTAATCTACCTGACGGGGCTGGCGCACAAAAAGCCTACAGAACTCACGAGCGTTCCTTACCCGCCTACGGACAGCAGTCCTGGTCTGATCCATGCTGGTAGTCTGTTGTGATATGATATATAAAAGCAAGGGTGAGCATTATAGCTCAACAAGGTATATATCCCCATAATTAAGTATGTAAGGATAAATAAAACCAATGATTATACTTTGTATCTCCAAAGCGTTCTGAAAGTTTATATGCTTGTCAAATTTATAATATTCTCAAAATCAACTACAATAGTATATCCATTGGATACTTGTATTCATCTCTTTCTCAAAATCATTTTATACACGTACTCATTTTATTTCAAAATCTCAAGATGTTACTCGAACCAAGATTCTCAAATGGGTGTGATATATATTCATCAACATCCCAATTTAAAACTCAGCCTTATTGGCAGATTTCTCAAATGGATTTGATATATATTCATCAATATCCTTGTTTAAAACTCAGCCTTATCGGATCTCAGTTGTATATTTCACAACAGTTCTTCCAAAATGGAAGAAAGGGATTATACTATAATAAACCACGTATCGGTGATCAGACGAATACGAAATTTTCTCTACTAGTAGAAGGAATACAAACCTAGCCACCTTTGGGCTTATCAAGACATTACACGATGGTTGCCCATTTCCGTGCAAGTCCGAAAGTCAATGGTCACAGAGACCATATAACTGTATACTGCGCCACTCCGTGCTTGGTCACTACCCGATACCTCTCCGTGCCGGGTAGGCCACATTCTAGTCCCAAAACAATTATATCATTTACATAAAATCCTTTATCAAAGGAATAGATCGTTCTGGGTTGACCTTTAATCAGATGATTTATTTTTCAACTTTTAACTCAATTGATCTTTTGGAGTTGTCGGAGTTTTGAACTTAAAATCATTTTCAAATCCCTATCTATAGTATGGTGACACATATATTACTCACTTGTTCTTTATTGAACGAGGAAGCAAAACTCTTATGCTTATAGACTAAGTTCTCTAAGGTTTTGATACGTTTCAAATGATTAATCTCTTTCAAGAGTTTTGAATAATTTAGAAAGTGCCTTTGGGAACTATGTCTATTTTTAAATAAGTTTTTAGAAGTCCGAAGATATTAAATATCTAAGGTCTCATGATAATTTAAGAGGGATTCAATGAACTGATAAAATCTTATAAATAAATCATCTCTGTATAAGGTTCAAAGAATTGATAAAAACCTTATATATAAAATATCTCTGAATATGGTTCAATGAATTGATATAATCTTAAGTACAAAGTATCTCTAATTAAGGTTCAATGAATTAATAAAAAACCTTAAATACAAAATATTTCTGAATAAGGTCCAACGGATGGAGACACCTTAATCAAATAATCAAAACAGGATTTGGTATCCTATAACTGCTCTTTAAATAGTTAAATCTTTATTAAATAACGTGAAATGATTTATAAACTATTCAGTATATTTTTAAATACTTTCTGGATATTTAATAATCCCTTAAGTATCGTTTTATAAAATAATCAATCAAGTAAGGGTGTCCCTTAAATGAATAAACCCATATTTCTCAAAGTTTAAGTCAAAATCTCATTCGTTCGCTTGATATATATATTACGCGAACGTACTTTATTTATCGAAATAGAAATATTTCGCGTCCGGCTCTCTCCGGAATTAAATCGTTATTAAAATATCTCCGACTCCCATTATCATATATTATATTTGAAATACGTTTCAATTTCTCATACTCGTGTAAAACGAAATTTGTTTTCGTAAACAATCGCATAATTCGTATGCATTGATATCATAGACAAACATATATATTTGAACTATAAATCATGGCATCAGTATCACAACAGTATATATATAGCATGGATAGTATGAGATAGGGTTTCGAAAACTTTCCTCGAGTAATAGAAGTGGTATTGTCTCTGGTGTTTGGTTGGCGATCTATAAACAAGAACCAACCGTCTAAGTTAGTACGCGATTAACGTCTCGCTTTTATTAAGAAACTTTCGCAACTACTCAAGTATAACGAATCTCCGATCGTCACATTCTCAACACTTATATTCTCACATTATAACATGGTCGACTTTTGAAATCGATCGTTCGCTTTAGAAAGTCCATTTCGAGTTTTAAGCTCGAACGTGAGAAAACGCGCGTCAAAACTAGGTTTTTATGCGTTTCTCGCTTGCGCTCGCTTTACCAAAACATTTTTATAAAATCGAAAAATTAATATTTTCTCAAAATTCTTTTTGGACAGTCTACTCTACTGTCATATCTATTTTCCATAATTTTTCCAGAATCTCGAAATTATTCTAAGTCCTTCAAAATCACCATGCAAGTGGACTTAAGTACTGTTGGCTAATCGCAGAAATGTTTTACATTAAAATGACCATAACTCCTAAACCGTAAATCTCCTCATGATGATCTACACATGTATAGAAACTAAAAAATAAGATCTATCTATTCATGTCTAGTGGTTTTCAAATTTTAACCATTTTTATGGCCGAATGTCCTGCAGAAAACAGATCAAGTGCAAGAATGCCATAACTCAATTTCTACTACTTGATCTTAACACAATCACTACCTATATGCTCTATCTAGTACCACATACATGGATTACAACTGAACATCTCAAGCCTTTAGCAAGAACATAATCAATACAAACTCAAACAAAACAATCCTTTGGATGTTAACACTACAACAAACATAACTCTTAAATCCAACCATAAAACCTTAAAGGGTTGAAAGTTATACCTTCTTGGATACTAGAAAGGTTAGTGCTAGGATGATTGAGGCTTGGTTTGCTTAGAAAACACTTAGAAGGGCTAGATCCTTAAGAAACAAAACCAAGAAACAAGTTAGAATTTCGGAATTACCTTTCTACACCTCATTCAAACATTTTTATAAAATTGAAAAAACATAATTTGAGCCTGGAATTTGGTACGAATCTTACCCATGATATAGAGAAGCTATGGTAAATATTTAATGATATTTGAATGAGAATATTTTGAGTTATGAATTTTTCTTTCTCCCTTGCTCAGAAAATCCGAACTGCTGGAATGAAAAATGGGAGAGCTTTAAGTGAGGGAAAAGGGGTTGTTTTCTTTTGTGGCTAAAGTGTGGGAGTGTATAACGAATATATGGGATGTATGCAGCAGATTTGACAATAATTTGGCAAAGGTATGGGTTGGTTTGATTGTGTGGTGAAGTGAGAAAAGGGAGAAGTATGGCTTGTGTAGTTGTTTGTCTCCCATCACTATTCAACACTATTCCACTAACTATTCTAGTTAACTTCTAATCATCTAGTTACACTCCTAACTACTAGTTAGGACTTGGTTATGCATGGCCAACTTGTATGGGATTTAATTTCTCATTCGTTTTTTATCGTAAATGCAATCGTCGTTCCATTCCGATAGTTTCCACGTATAACGACTTGTTTCGTAGCGATTTCGTTTATCGCTTATAATCCTATAACCAATTCCATTCCTTCTCTTGATCATAGAAATACCTTGATATATTATTTATTTCACGTAGTATTCCTGGTTCTACGCCATTCTTTACGGATACGAAAACACGCAGTATAATCGTGAATCTTTGAATTCCGTTGGCTTTTACATTCACTTATTTTCCTCGATAAACAAGAATATGATCTCGGATTCTCAAAATTCCACTATTCATTTTATGATGATCCCCATACGTATTACCTAATCAGCTCAAGTTACTATTCACAGAATTTTTAAAATATTACAAAAATCAGGGTTCTTAAAGTCTCCCCCCCTAAAAGGATTCCGTCCCGGAATCAACTCACAAATAGATGGGGGTACCTTTCTCGCAGGTGTCTCTCTAATTCCCAAGTCGACTCCTCGACCTTGGGATGTCTCAACAAGACTCTGAATATCTTGACACTCTTGTCCCTGAGTACTTGCTCTTTTCAACCAATGATTTCAACTGGTTGCTCAATGTAGGACATATCTAGTAATTACTCATGTTTCACTATATTCTTGGTATCCGCATTATACTTTCTCAATACTGGCACATAAAAAACACTATGAACCTGTTGAAGGTTTGGAGGTAAAGCCAATTCGTATGCCACAGTTCTATTCATCACAGAATCTCAAAGGACCCATATATCCGGAACTCAGCTTCCCTTTCTTTCCAAATCTCATCAGTCCTTCCCATGGTGACACTTTCAAAAATACCTGGTCACCCACTTCATACTCTCTGTCTTTTCATGCTAAGTCGGCATATTTACGCTGTCGGTCTTGGGCTGCCGCGAAGCATCCTCTGATCAACTCAACTATGTCCCTCGTTCTTTACACCAAGTCGGGACCTAGTAACTTTCTTTCACCAACTTCATCCCAGTACAAGGGTGAATGGCACCTCCGACCATACAGCGCCTCATGTGGGGGCATTTCTATACTCGCATGATAACTATGACTGTAGGAAAACTCTATCAAAGATAGGTGTTCATCTCAATAACCTTAAAAATCAATTACACAATTTCTCAACATGTACTCCAATGTCTGAATGATTCACTCACTTTGTCCATCGGTTTGGGGATGGTATGCAATACTCACATTCAGTTTGGTTCATAAGCATTCCTGAAAGCTCCTCAAAAAAATCTGGAGTTGAATCGGGGATCTCTATCAGATACGATAGCTACAGAGACTCCATGTCTTATCACAATTTCCTTGATGAAGAGCTCTGCTAATCTATCCACCATGTAGGTTTTCTTGATTGGAAGAAAGTGTGCTGACTTGGTCAGTCGATATATAATTACTCATATTGCATCACGGTTAGCCTTAGCTTGGGGAAATCCTACCACAGAATCCATGGCTATTTGTTCCCACTTTCACATCGGAATTCATAAGGGTTGTAGGAGTCCCCTCGGTCGCTGATGTTCCACCTTCACTCTTTAACAAGTCAAACACTTACTGACCCAATTGGCCACGTCTCTTTTCATGTTGGGTCAACAATAATATTCCTTTGGATCTCGGTACATCTTGGTACCTCCAGGATGAATTGAATATCTAGAATTATGTCCTTCGCGTAAAATTTCATCTTTTAATTCTCGAACATTCGGAATCCAAATCCGGTTCGCATATCTCATAATTCCCTTCTCATCTTTCTCACATTTGACTTCTTCTTAGTCAAAGATTCTCGCTCTTCATTTGTCTTCTCTTCCTGAAAATGTCCCATCTTTTCTAACAATTCTGGTTCTAATTTGATCTCAAATAGTCCATCAGTCCCTTTACCGGTGACTTCACCTCTATCTCCATCTCCTCGAGTTCTCTCACTAGTTCCTCCGACGTTGTCAACATCTTGAGTCTCTCTTTACTACTAAGGGTATCGGCCACCACATTGGCCTTCCCTGGGTGATATAAAATCTAACCGACATAGTCTTTCATTAACTCTAACCATCTCCTCTGTCTCCTATTGAGTTCTTTCTGAGTAAATATATACTTAAGGCTCTTATGGTCAGTGTAGATCTCATAATTTTCTCTGTATGGATATTGTCTCCAATTTTTCAAAGCAAAACTATTGCTGCTAATTCTAATTCTTGAGTAGGGTATCTTACTTCATATTCCTTCAGCTGCCGTGAGGCATAAGCAACCACTTTCCCATGCTGCATGATCATGCATCCTAATCCTTTAAGTGACGCATCACTATAGATCACAAAATCACCCTTTCCATCGGGTAATGCCAGCACGAGGGTTGTTACCAAACTCCTTTTCAATTCCTGAAAACTTTCCTCACATTTTTCATTCCACACAACCTTTTCCGTTTTGCAAGTAGGCCTAGTCAAAGGTCCTGATATCTTAGCGAAATCCTGTACGAACCTCTCATAAAACCGGTTAATTCCTAAAAAGTTCCTACTTCCGTAGGTGTGGTTATTCTTTCTCATTGGAATACTGCCTCAATATTGGTAGGGTTAACTAACACTCCTTCACTGCTCATCAATTGTCCTAAGATCTTAACTTCATTTTGCCAGAATTCGCACCTTGAGAATTTGGAAAACAACTTTTCTCTTCTCAATGCTTCTACCACTATCCTCAGATATTCTGCATGTTCTTCTTCCATTTTAAAATAGACTAAAATATTATCAATAAAAATAATGACGCACACGTCCAGATACTTTTTAAACACTCGATTCACAAATTCCATGAAAGCTACAGGGGCATTCTTTAGCCCGAACGACGTCACCAAGAACTCATAATGTCCATACCTCGTGCGAAATACGGTATTTATCCCCCTGTTTTAATCTTCAGTTGGTGATATCCCGTTCTTAGATCAATTTTCGAAAAGTGTACCACTCCTTCAAGTTGGTCAAACGAATTTTCAATTCTAGAGAGAGAGTATCTGTTCTTAATAGTCAGCTTATTCAGTTCCCTATACTCTGTGCACAATCGCATACTGCAATCCTTCTTTTTGACAAACAACATTGGTGTGCCTCATGGTGACACATTAGGTCTCATCATTCCTTTGTTCAACAGTTCTTGCAACTGTGAAGTCAATTCTTTCATTTCAACCGGGACTAGCCTATATGGGGCTTTTTGAAACTGATGTCGTTCTTGATGCTAATTCGATAGCGAACTCTATCTCTCGGTCAGGTGATAATCCCGAAAGGTCTTTGGAAAATACATCCTCAAATTCATTAACAACTGGTATGTCATGTACATCGGGGCTTCTCTCTTGGTACCCACCACGTATGTTAAATATGCTTTGCTATCTTTCCTCAATAATTGCTTCGCTTGAGCAATATTCAAAAATTTATGGGTCTGACGCTGACCCTTAATCACAATTTCCTTGCCGTTAGGCATTCGGATTTTAAATTTCTTTCCTTTATAATCAATCTGAGCAACATTGCTCGACAACCAATCCATTTTTAAGACCACACCAAATTCTCTCAGCCTGAAAGGAATTAAGTCCAACTTAAAGTCCTTCCCTCCTAGTTCCCACTTGCAGATTAGATGAATCTCATTAATTGGAACAACCTCTCAATTCACTATTTCTATTCGCAATAATTCTCGCATTGGAATCACATTAAGTTTTAACTTGGCCAAAAATCTCGCGATATAAAATACTTAGTTGCTTCAGAATTAAACAGAATATTTGCAGTAACCAAATTGAGTAAAAGGTTACCTGCTATCACGCCCTAGCTGGGTTGGGGCAGTTGTTAGAATAATGTCCTGGTTGGTTGCAATTAAAGTACCTCAGTAGCTCTTTTCCCAAATTACATACCCCGGGATGTTTCTCCCCACATGACTTATGATCTGGTAGGGGTGACCGAAACTGGTTATGAAACGTAGTCTTATATTGACCACCTCCCTGGGCGATACTCTTGCTTAACGGTTCGCTAAACCTGATACCCACTGCGGGTTGGGACACCGCTCCCCTCTCAGTCCTAATTGGAAACTTCTGTTTATCCCTCTGCCGCCTTGGCTTCCGAACTCCTCTTCTTGCTCTCTTCCTCTTTTTAACTTTGCTCACTCTCTGCCTCTACAATCGAGGCCTTTTTGCACATAGTCTGTTATCTCAAGTAATGACACTCGGTCCCGAATCCATTGTTTCAGCCCTTGCTGAAATCTCCTTGCCTTTTTCTCTTTCGTGTTCACAAACTCCGCCACGAATCTCGACAGTTCAATAAATTTGGCTTTGTACACAGCCACCGACATCTTATCTTACTTAATCTCTAGAAACTTCAACTCCATCTGAGCCTCCATAAACCTGGGAAATACTTTTCCCCATGTGATAATCACATCAGTCTCCAGGGTTCCTTTAGGTTCCCACTAATAATTTGCTTCTCCTTTCAACATATAATTGGTGAACACAGTCTTTTGCATCTCTTCTATGGGCACTATCTCAAAGCTCTTTTCCATTTCTTTCAGCCAAGCTCTGGCCTTAACAGGTTAGCAGTCCCTTGAAATTTCTGGGGGTTTTAACAACATAAAGGACTTAAAGACATTAGTAACTGGAACATGATCAACCTGGGTTGAGGGTGACAATTTCAATTCTCTCGAAGAAGATTCATAACTTGGTCCATGGGGTTTCCGCTCTGTCCTTCCCCCTCGTTAGTATCTATAGTTTCTTCTTCATTGTAATCCTCTAAGCCGAATTCATTATATTCGATTTCCTCGTGTTCTTGGTTATTTTGGTTTACCAATTCAGCAGGGTTTGCTCTAGTTTCCCAATATGTCGGGGTGGCATCGTTATGCTAATATAAAAGATCACCAATGTAACATTATTCGCGTCTCTACTCATTATGTTAAAGTCGCTTAATAACTCGCTTTGTCACAAATACATTCTTCATTCCTCTTTAGTTACTCGCAACGTTGTGCCCACGCACCTGATTTGATGCATTAACAAAAGACGACATCCTGTCGAGAATATACACGTAGCTCCTAGTGATATCCCTCTCTTGGAATTCTGTGTCAGACTTATTGGTCTTCTCCTCCAGTAGTTCGGAGCTTGCTGCGTTGATTGCAGGAGCATGAAATTTTTCAGAAATTATTCTGTCGATTCTCGCTTTTAGTGCCGAACCATAATGGCTTAACGGACGAAATGATTTCGTATTATCGCATAGCATTCTCATCTTGGGACACGCTAAAATCTTCCTTATAGGACATAGATTCCTCAATGGTAGTGAATACCCTTCTTGGTAGAATCGCTGTTCGTCATGTATTGAACCCTTATTATCGGAACAATACTTTCAACCAATTCAGGTAACGTAATAACCTTAATAGTAAAAGAATTAAGCATCTTGATTCTTGCCTAATATGTCTCCTCTAGGACACTCTATAAAGAGCTATGAGTGGCAAGACTCGGGTTTTCCAATCAACCCATGGTATTGGGGTATCGTCTTCATCCCGCTTTCTCCGGGGACTTAGCTCCACTTCTATATCAACATTATAAAAAAATCATGTACAATTTTCTCTTTTCCTCATTCTGTCGATCTTAAACGATTCCATCAATTTCCGTATAACACTTCACATAAACACTTCAACATAACTCCTGGTAGTCCATGAACAAACTCTATCGGCTCAACCAATGGACTCTCTTTTGCATATAACTTTTAGAACTCTTTTCTCTGAGTGCTACAACTCATTCTCTTCCCTTAATGCTGGCTTTTCAATCGACTGTTAGTAACTCAACCAATGCCTCAACTCTTAAGGCTAAGGTCCCATTGGGTACTACCGTCGCGACTACTCCATAGTAATCTGACTACGAACTCGATGAGAGTTCTTGTTAACTTTTAGATCCTCAGTCTACCCATTGTACTCTTACTGTTTCCAAGACTTATAACCTTTGGCTCTGATACCATTTCTATAACACCCCCAAATCCAAAGTCGTCAATTCGGGTCGTTACGATCACTTATTAATTAAATAATTCTCTTTTCACAATATTACTCGACCTTTTATTCAAACTCACACACACACAGGTTATATACTTGGAAACAGTATCAAATAAATCATCTCCACTAATCTACCTGACGGGGTTGGCGCACAAAAAGCCTACAGAACTCACGAGCGTTCCTTACCCGCCTACGGACAGCAGTCCTGGTCTGATCCATACTGGTAGTCTATTGTGATATGATATATAAAAGCAAGGGTGAGCATTATAGCTCAGCAAGGTATATATCCCCATAATTAAGTATGTAAGGATAAATAAAACCAATAATTATACTTTGTATCTCCAAAGCATTCTGAAAGTTTATATGCTTGTCAAATTTATAATATTCTCAAAATCAACTACAATAGTATATCCATTGGATACTTGTATTCATCTCTTTCTCAAAATCATTTTATACTCGTACTCATTTTATTTCAAAATCTCAAGATCTTACTCGAACCAAGATTCTCAAATGGGTGTGATATATATTCATCAACGTCCCAATTTAAAACACAGCCTTATTGGCAGATTTCTCAAATGGATTTGATATATATTCATCAATATCCTTGTTTAAAACTCAGCCTTATCGGCTCTCGGTTGTATATTTCACAACAGTTTTTCAAAAATGGAAGAAAGGGACTATACTTGAATAAACCTTGTATCGGTGATCACCCGAATACGAAATTTTCTCTACTAGTAGAAGGAATACAAACCTAGACACCTTTGGGCTTATCAAGACATTACACGATGGTTGCCCATTTCCGTGCAAGTCCGAAAGTCAATGGTCACAGAGACCATGTAACTGTATACTGCGCCACTCCGCGCTTGGTCACTACCCGATACCTCTCCGTGCCGGGTAGGCCACATTCCAGTCCCAAAACAATTATATCATTTACATAAAATCCTTTATCGAAGGAATAGATCGTTCTGGGTTGACCTTTAATCAGATGATTTGTTTTTCAACTTTTAACTCAATTGATCTTTAGGAGTTGTCGGAGTTTTAAATTTAAAATCATTTTCAAATCCCTATTTGTAGTAGGGTGACACATATATTACTCACTTGTTCTTTATTGAACGAGGAAGCAAAACTCTTATGCTTCTAGACTAAGTTCCCTAAGGTTTTGATACGTTTCAAATGATTAATCTCTTTCAAGAGTTTTGAATAATTTAGAAAGTACCTTTGGGAACTATGTCTATTTTTAAATAAGTTTTTAGAAGTCCGAAGATATTAAATATCTAAGGTCTCATAATAATTTAAGAGGGATTCAATGAATTGATAAAATTTTATAAATAAATCATCTCTGTATAAGGTTCAAAGAATTGATAAAAACCTTATATATAAAATATCTCTGAATATGGTTCAATGAATTGATATAATCTTAACTACAAAGTATCTCTAATTAAGTTTCAATGAATTAATAAAAAACCTTAAATACAAAATATTTCTGAATAAGGTCCAACGGATGGAGACACCTTAATCAAATAATCAAAACAGGATTTGGTATCCTATAACTGCTCTTTGAATAGTTAAATCTTTATTAAATAACGTGAAATGATTTATAAACTATTAAGTATATTTCTAAATACTTTCTGGATATTTAATAATCCCTTAAATATCGCTTTTTAAAATAATCAATCAAGTAAGGGTGTCCCTTAAATGAATAAACCAATATTTCTCGAAGTTTAAGTCAAAATCTCATTCGTTCGCTTGATATCTATATTACGCGAACGTACTTTGTTTATCGAAATAGAAATCTTTCGCGTCCGGCTCTCTCCGGAATTAAATCATTATTAAAATATCTCTGACTCCCATTATAATATATTATATTTGAAATACGTTTCAATTTCTCATACTCGTGTAAAATGAAATTTATTTTCGTAAACAATCGCATAATTCGTATGCATTGATATCATAGACAAGCATATATATTTGAACTGTAAATTATGGCATCAGTATCACAACAGTATATATATAGCTTGGATAGTATGAGATAGGGTTTCGAAAACTTTCCTCGAGTAATCGAAGTGGTATGGTCTCTGGTGTTTGGTTGGCGATCTATAAACAAGAACCAACGGTCTAAGTTAGTACGCGATTAAGGTCTCGCTTTTATTAAGCAACTTTCGCAACTACTCAAGTATAACGAATCTCCGATCGTCACATTCTCAACACTTATATTCTCACTTTATAATATGGTCGAGTTTTGAAATCGATCGTTCGCTTTAGAAAGTCCATTTCGAGTTTTAAGCTCGAACGTGAGAAAACGCGCGTCAAAACTAGGTTTTTATGCGTTTCTCGCTTGCGCTCGCTTTACCAAAACATTTTTATAAAATCGAAAAATTAATATTTTCTCAAAATTCTTTTTGGACAGTCTACTCTACTGTCATATCCATTTTTCATAATTTTTCCAGAATCTCGAAATTATTTAAGTCCTTCATAATCACCATGCAAGTGGACTTAAGTGCAGTTGGCTAATCGCAGAAATGTTTTACACTAAAATGACCATAACTCCTAAACCGTAAATTTCCTCATGATGATCTACACACGTATAGAAACTACAAAACAAGATCTATCTATTCATGGTGGTTTTCAAATTTTTACCATTTTCATGGCCGAATGTCCTGTAGAAAACAGATCAAGTACAAGAATGCCCAAACTCAATTTCTACTACTTGATCTTAACACAATCACTACCTATATGATCTATCTAGTACCACATACATGGATTACAACTCAACATCTCAAGCCTTTAGCAAGAACCTAATCAATACAAACTCAAACAAACACAATCCTTTGGATCTTAACACTACGACAAATATAACTCTTAAATACAACCATAAAACCTTAAAGGATGGAAAGTTATACCTTCTTGGACACTAGGAAGGTTAGTTCTAGGATGATTGAGGCTTGGTTTTCTTAGAAAAAACTTAGAAGGGCTAGATCCTTAAGAAAGAAAACCAATAAACAAGTTGAATTTCGGAATTACCTTTCAGCACCTCATTCAAACATTTTTATAAAATTGAAAAACAATAATTTGAGGCTAGAATTTGGTACGAAGCTTACCCATGATATAGAGAAGCTATGATAAATATTTCATGATATTTGAATGAGAATATTTTGAGTTATGATTTTTTCTTTCTCCCTTGCTCAGAAAATCCGAACTGCTGGAATGAAAAATGGGAGAGCTTTTTTTTTTGACAAAAAAAATGGGAGAGCTTTAAGTGAGGGAAAAGGGGTTGTTTTCATTTGTGGATAAAGTGTGGGGGTGTATAATGAATATATGGGATGTATGCAGTAGATTTGACAATAATTTGGCAAAGGTATGGGTTGGTTTGATTGTGTGGTGAAGTGAGAAAAGGGAGAAGTATGTCTTGTGTACTTGTTTGTCTCCCATCACTATTCAACACTATTCCACTAACTATTCTAGTTAACTTCTAATCATATAGTTACACTCCTAACTACTAGTTAGGACTTGGTTATGCATGGCCAACTTGCATGGGATTTAATTTCTCATTCGTTTATTTATCGTAAATGCAATCGTTGTTCCATTCCGATAGTTTCCACGTATAACGACTTGTTTCGTAGCGATTTCTTTTATCGCTTATAATCCTATAACCAATTCCATTCCTTCTCTTGATCATAGAAACACCTTGATATATTATTTATTTCACGTAGTATTCCCGGTTCTACGCCATTCTTTACGGATACGAAAACACGTAGTATAATCGTGAATCTTTGAATTCTGTCGGCTTTTACATTCACTTATTTTCCTCGATAAACAAGAATATGATCTCGGATTCTCAAAATTCCACTATTCATTTTATGATGATCCCCATACGTATTACTTAATCAGCTCAAATTACTATTCACAGAATTTTTAAAATATTACAAAAATCAAGGCTCTTACATGATCTGCTTCCAAGTTCTGATCAACATCCATATTTTGATGCTCACCTATAGTCTAATATTCAATGTCTAGATGCAGAGAAGGTGTTGTAGACAATTCTGGAGTAACATCAGCATCAGGAATTGGCATTGTTGACGGATTGATTGGAGTTGGTGGAGCTTCTAAGTAGAGAACCTCAGGTACAATTAGGTTTTGAATATCAATCTCAGCACTTGTGCATGGGTCTGCAGTAGGATACTGGTTCATTTACAGGAGAAATAGGTGGTGTAGATACTGTATCTTGAGCAGTTTCCTGAGTTGGTGACAATGGAGGTGTAGATGCAGTAGCTTCAGCAAATTCTGACTCCTTTGAGATCAGAGATTCCTAATCTCCTTTCTTAGCTGCTTCTTCCTCATCTTCTGAAACTGGCTTAGCCCTATCCCTGTGTGCTCTCTATTTCTTGTATCTCTTTGAAGGTGGAGATACATTGGGAGTTTCATCAGAATACATCCTTCTAAGCCTTTTGAGAAGCTTAGAACCCCCAATTCCAATATCCTTCTGAGAAGAGATCTTCTCAGCTTTTTTGACAACAGGTTCTGACACAGGAACCCGTTCCTCACTGTCTGACTCATCTCTCAGAACAATCCTCCTTCTCTTCTGTTGTGTCTGAGGTACAGTCTTTGTCCTCTTGGGCTTTGAAGATGAAAGCCTCACAGTATGTGCTGGTGATGTAGTCGAAGAAAAAGCTCCATTCCTTCCTGATATGTGCCCTTTTCAACTATCCAAGCTTGGCCAAACTCTTCTCATAACCCAAATTGGCCATGAGCTGCTGTAGAACAGGTTCCTCCGCTATTGAAAAAATGCAGCCTTCTGGTAAGTGGAGAGCTTTAAGAACTGCTCCAGGAGTTACCACATGCTCAACATCATTCACTTCAAAAATAATGCTTGGAGTACCAGTAGCACCACCATTATTAAAATGCCCAATCCGCCAGAACGTCAGAACATGTTGGCTTGAAATGACTTGAGGTTGGGTCAACGCATACCCAATCTCACCGTGTGCTAGAAGATCTTGCACAAAGTGCAAATCAGATGGAGCTTCAGCATTGTTCAAGATTGCAGCATAGTTATTGGGTACAAACTTGGCTCCATCTATAATCAAATCCTTAGGTGCCATGAGAAAAAATTGAGAAATTAGGTTGCCTATAAGGTGTTTAATAAAATGTCTGTATGAAAAAGCATCAGGAGATGAGAGAGAATAGAAGTAAAGAGAGAGAGATAAGATGTGAAAGTAAATAAAAGATTTTACAATCTTTTCTCTCTTTTACTTATACACGGTAGAAAAAGTAACTGTTGGACACCTGTCAGACATGCAGCAGTAAAGGATAATTAATGGGCACGGGAATACAGTAATCATTACTTATCACATGCAGTTTTTCAAGGAAAAACTGTTTCACTTACCAAGTCATCCCATTAATTAAGGTAGTTCAGTTTTATTTTAAAATTTAAAATTGTTCCCACTTAGTAAATTATTTTCACTGCGAGACCAATATTCTGAAAAAATATGACCAATGAGAGAATGATCATAAAGAAACCAAGTAAACAAATATTGCCACGTCAGAATCAGAACTTGATTTGTATCAGAGCTAAAACGGTCATCAGAATATGGGTAAATCAGGATTTAAAACTGCATCAGAATATCAAATGACTCAGAGACAAAATCTTGCATAAATATAAAATTTCATTAATATATTGAGCAAATACATTTCATGAAATTTAAATTACATCACAAAATTACAAGATTTTCCTAAGCTACAAATCCTAACATCAACAGCTTTTGTCCTAAACTAAGAAGCCTGACAAAGCTGACGGTGAAGAGAAGCAGGTAGCAGAAATTATGTCTTCTTCCTACTCTCAACAAAAAGAACAGCAAGACGAATAATACGCTCCTGCTGTCGAAGATGATGGAGATGTAGATCTCTTTGGACTGTCAACAGGTCACGTTTAATGATCTCTGGAAATTGAATCCAGAGATTATGAGGAATGTTGTTGATATGGTATGGAGTTGGAATTCCATTTTGAAAAACATGTACAGTCTCATCGCCATAATTGTAAAACCATCCAAACTCAGCCATTTTAGTTGGTATGAAAGAAAAGAGAGTGAGTTTGCGAGAAAGTGAAGGATGTGTTGGATGGAATGAAGTGTTGGTTTATATAGCCAATGGAATGTCAGGAGACACAAGGAAAATTTAATGATTATAGGTAGAAATAATTCTATCTCGTCTCCCTAGACTGAGGAGAATAATAACAGCCATTGGAAGTGTAAAACAGGATTTAATGCGCACATGAAACAAGTAAAAATTACTGTGTATAGACATGTACCACTAACCCAAATAATATTGACTGTTAATATCTCTCCCAAACATATTCTGATTTTAAATAAGACTGCTTCAGATTGTAACCACAAATAAGTCAAGTAAAGAATTAGAGTGTAATATCAGAACTTAGACTTATATCAGAACTTAACAGTCATCAGAACATGATTTCTTAACTCGAAAAATGAATGCTTATTTATGTAATTCTTCACACAAATTCTGATTTCATTTCTTCAGAACTTAATCATCAGAACTTCCATCATAACTTGTCCTTAGAATTTATGTAACTGACACTTAAAGTTTCATCTAAAACAACCTTTATCACCACAGTAATTTTCAACATTCATATGGAGTGTATGTGTGTGCTGTAAGCTAAATATCAGATAAAGATTAAAGTCTGATTCACTTCAGTACATCTTAAAAATAAGGCATAACTAAGAACTTTGTTCAAAATCTTCCATGATTCTAAAGTCTACTTTAGAATGAGTTCATGCATGAGTCCACCTCAACTGTTTTGTGCTCATTTTATGCATCTTTTGAAATTCCATTTTACAGTGGCTTCTCAGTGTAAGTGAATCACGACTGCTTATCAGAATTTATGCTATTATTAGAGTATTTCTCCAGTTATCATAGAGTGTGAAAAGTCACCAAGAAAAATATTTATTTTTGCTTTTCTGATGCATATTACTTCATACCAACAATGCACTTGGGTCTTCCCTTTCACAGTTTTTACTCTAGATCTCAAAGGAGTACCTGATTTTTATTCCTTTTTTTTTCTTTTGATAAGTGAGGTTTATCAGCACTTAGTACATCCATCAGATTTACTAACATCAGAACTTAACAGATAAGAAGCATTATTCTAGTTTTTGACTTAGTAATAAGATAGACAATGTAAACTTAACTAAGCTCAATATCAGAATTTGCTTGTGTCAATAGATTTCCACATAAACAATTACTTCAAACATGGGATTTGTTAGTATATTAAAGACTACTAGTTCAGCATCTAGAATAGTTATCCTCATTGGATTGAATAATCACAGAAACATTTATATCACTATCAGAGTTCAGAAATTCACATCAGACCACAATCAGTACTTAAGCAAATTTTCAATTAGGCACAGAATACACAAAGATAGTAATATCTGTAAATACTAATCATAAAGTCTGATGCATCAGAACAAAAGCTAAGCAGATTTAGAGAAAGAACCTAAAACCATTCCAAGTTCATTTACCAATCTTGTAAAAGTAGCTTCACACAGTGGTTTTGTGAAGATATCTACTAGTTGTTGATCTGTTGGAACAAAGTGCAATTCCACTGTACCTTCATCCACATGTTCCTTAATGAAGTGGTACCTGATGTTGATGTGCTTTGTCATTGAGTGTTGAAACGGATTACCTGTCATACCAATAGCACTTTGATTATCACAGTAAATACGGATTTTAAAATATGTTAACCCATAATCCAGTAATTGATTCTTCATCCAAAGAATCTGTGCACAACAGCTTCCTGCAGCAATGTACTCTGCTTCTGCAGTTGATGTGGAAATTGACTTTTGTTTCTTGCTAAACCAAGAAACCAATCTACCTCCAAGAAATTGGCAGCTTCCACTTGTGCTTTTCCTGTCAATTTTGCAACCTGCAAAGTCTGCATCTGAGTAACCTATTAGTTTAAATTCTGATTCTCTAGGATACCATAATCCTAGATCAGCTGTTCCCTTAAGATACTTGAAAATTCTTTTCACAACTGTTAAGTGAGGTTCTCTTGGATCTGCTTGAAATCTTGCACAAAGACAGGTAGCATACATGATATCAGGTCTACTAGTAGTTAGATAGAGTACAGAGCCAATCATACCTCTGTAATCAGTAACATCTACTGATTTACCAGTATCCTTATCCAATTTTGTTGCAGTGACCATGGGAGTGGATGCACTTGAACAATCTTGCATTCCAAATTTCTTCAGAAAATTTCTGGTGTACTTGGTTTGACAAATAAAAGTGCCTTCTTCATTCTGCTTGACTTGAAGGCCCAGAAAATAGCTAAGTTCCCCCATCATACTCATTTGATATCTTAACTGCATCAGTTTGGCAAACTTCTTGCAAAGTTTTGTCATTTATAGAACCAAAGATGATATCATCAACATATATCTGGACCAAAAGGAAGTCCTTTCTATGGTTGAGGTAGAACAGTGTTTTGTCAATAGTTCCTCTGTTAAATCCACTTTCCAGAAGAAACTGAGCTAAAGTCTCATACCATGCTCTTGGAGCTTGCTTAAGGCCATAAAGTGCTTTATCGAGCCTATAGACATGATTTGGAAGTTTAAAATCTACAAAGCCTGGAGGTTTTTCAACATATACTTCCTCTTCCAATTCTCCATTGAGAAAAGCACTTTTCACATCCATTTGAAAGACAGTAAACTTTTTGTGAGCAGCATAAGCCAAAAATATCCTTATGGCTTTCAATCTAGCAACTGGTGCAAATGTTTCATCATAATCAATTCCCTCCTGTTGAGAATATCCTTTTGCAACCAGCCTTGCTTTATTCTTTATAATTATGCCATCACTATCAGTTTTGTTTTTCAACACCCACTTTGTACCAACAACAGATCTGTTTTTTGGTCTTGGCACTAGGATCCAGACTTTGTTTCTTTTAAATTCATTTAACTCTTCCTACATTGCTTGCACCCAATTAGCGTCTTGAAGAGCTTCTTTCACTTTCTTTGGTTCAGTCTGAGAAAGAAAAGAATTATATAGACATTCACTTGAAGTAGCTGTTCTAGTTCTGACACCTACATCAGGATTTCCAATAATTAAGTCATGTGTATGTGATTTAGTCCACTTCCTTGCAGATGGAAGGTTTTCTCTAGAACTGGATGCTCTACTATGATCCAAGCTATCTTCATCAACATTTTCTGATGCTCCCCCTGAAACTATGCTCTCTGAGTTGGATCCTTCAGAATTTAAGTTTTCAGAACTATCCGAACTTGGCTTATCAGAACTTGAAGAGCCAGTTGTATGTTCAGATGCTTCTTGAGATGTGGTTATATCTTCAGTATGCTCCCCCTGCACAGGTGCATCTTCTTTTGGCATAGTCACCACAATTTCAATAACATCAGAGTTTAATCCATCAGAGTTTGCAGTATCAGGATTTAGACTGTCAGGATTTTCAGTATCAGAATTTAAGTCTTCATTTTCGAATCTCAGCTGATCATGATCATTAAAATCTTCAAGTCCAGTAATCTTCTTATCATCAAAGGAGACATTAATAGATTCCATGACAACCCTTGTTCTTAAATTGTAGACTCTGAAGGCTTTTGTGGAAAGTGGATACCCAACAAAAATTCCTTCATCGGCTTTTAAATCAAATTTGGATAGCTGTTCAGGGTGAGTCTTAAGAACAAAATACTTGCATCCAAATACATGAAAATACTTCAGATTTGGCTTCTTTTTCTTCACCATCTGATATGGTGTCTTTCCATGCTTGTTAATGAGTGTTGCATTCTGAGTAAAACAAGCAGTCTGCACAGCTTGAGCCCAAAAATAGGTTGGTAGCTTTGCTTCATCAAGCATTGTCCGTGCAGCTTCAATAAGAGTTCTATTCATTCATTCAACAACTCCATTTTGCTTTGGAGTTCCAAGAGCAGAAAATTCCTGCTTGATTCCATGGTCTTTGCAGAACTCTTCCATAATCAAATTCTTGAACTCAATGCCATTATTACTTCTTATTATCTTCACAGAATCTTTGACCAATTTATCCAGTTGCTTGACATGATCAATCAAGATAGATGCAGTTTCACTTTTTGTGTGCAAGAAGTACACCCATGTGTATCTGGTGAACTCATCCACTATGACCATAACATATTTCTTCTTTGCAATAGACATGGCATTTACTGGACCAAATAGATCAACATGCAGTAGGTGATAAGGCTCAAGAATTGATGATTCAGTCTTGCTCTTGAATGAAGATTTTCTTTGTTTAGCCTTCTGACATGAATCACAAAGGCCATCAGGAGCAAATACTGAATTTGGCAGTCCTCTCACAAGATCTTTCTTGACTAGTTCATTTATATTGTTGAAATTTAAATGAGAGAGTTTCTTGTGCCAATTCCAGCTTTCTTCAATTGATGCTCTACTCAACAGACAGATTGCAGAGCCATCAGTACTTGTTGAAAGCTTGGCTTCATAAATGTTACCATGCATGTATCCTTTCAGAACAACTTTCCCTGTAGATTTACTTACAACTTCACAGTGTTCTTCAAAGAAATCCACATGATAACCTCTGTCACTGATTTGACTAACACTCAGCAGATTGTGTTTAAGTCCTGAGGCCAGAGCTACTTCTTTAATGATGACATTCCCAAGATTGATATTACCATATCTCAGTATTTTTCCAATGTTGCCATCTCCATAAGAAACACTTGGGCCAGCATTCTCCAGAAAGTCTGATAGCAGGGCTTTATTTCCAGTCATATGTCCTGAGCATCCACGGTCCAGAACTAGGATGTTTTCCTATTGCCCTGCAATCACAAAGACCATTAATGATTAGTTTTAACGACCCAGACTTGCTTGGATCCTTTGTCCTTATTTAGTTTGTTAACATTTGCAGCGGATTTAGCATCAGAGTTTATGTTAACATTTTTCTTATCAGCATTTACACTATCAGACTTTATATCATAACTTACACTAGAAGGAACAATGCAAACTTTCTTTAAAGAAGGTTTTATTTGATAATAATCATAGTACAAACTATGATATTCCTTACAAGTATAAATGGAATGCCATAAACTACCACAATGAAAACAAGGATTTTGTGACCTATATCTAACAGACTGACTCTTAACTCTTGACTTTGAAGGTAAGGAGTTTACGTTCTTATTCTTCCTGTAAAAAGAAGCCAGATGGCTAGAACTTCCACAATTATGACATGTTTTTCTAGGAGCATTAGGAACAGGCTTATAATCATTGCTTTTATTCATACCTTCCTTTCCATTCCTATTTTTCCTAGGTGACTTTACCTTGTTTACATTCTTAACATCTTTCAGCTTATGCTTAAGCTGCTTCTTTGTCATTAAGCCTACGTTAACTTCAGTTGTCTTTTCCTGTTTTAGTTTGTCAGAAGTTAATTCTTCTTTAACTTCTGTTTTACTAGTATCATACTTTACAGCTACAAACTTAACAGGTTTTAACTTTAGCTTTTGTTTAACGACTATAGGCTTAATTTCTACAGTTCCTTTATCATTCTTATCATCTCCATAACCTAATCCCTCTTTCCAGTTTCCACTACTTAACAAATTTTGAGTTGTTCTGCCAGAGTTAGTCCAAGTCCTGATAATCTCTCTTTCCTTTTCTAACTCAGTTTTTAGAGATTCATTCATTTTAAGTACTTCATCCCTAACATATAAAGCATCATCTCTATCTTTCTAAGTTTGACGGAACATGACTAACTCTTTTTCTAAATAATCATTCCTCTTCTTACAAGCAAGATTTTCAGAAGTTAACCTTTCACATGTTAAAGTTTGATCTCTATAACTAATGAACATGGTTTTAAGATATCTTCTCAACTCATTAATATCATCAGTATGAAAGGCATAAGTAGTTTGAGGTATCTTTAAGTCAGCAGTATCAGAAGTACTATCAGCATTTGCCATCAAGGCATAGTTCACCTCACTTTCAGAATCTGAAGTGTCTGTCCAGCTTTTCTTCTTTGTGACAAGAGCCTTGCCTTTGTCACTCTTCACTTTCTTGCAATCAGGAGATATGTGGCCTTTCTCACCACAGTTGTAGCATTTGACATTTGTATAATCTCCTCTGTCAGACTTCCCTCCTTTGCCTTCAGATTTTCTGAAATTCTTCTTATCAGAACTTGCACCTTTCCTGGAAAACTTATTTCCCCTCCTGAACTTTCTGTATGCAATCCTTGTGATTCCTTTCACCATAAGAGCACACAGCTTCATCATCTCTTCATCAGCATCCATCTCAGGCAAGCTTTCAGTTTCTGAGTCATCATCACTATCAGAATTTGATGACTTAGTATTAGACTTTGGGATGAGCGCTTTTCCCTTGCCTTTCCTTGAAGTAGCTGCCTTGGGGAATTCTTCTTCAGCCTTAAGAGAAACTGTCCTTGACTTTCCTCCTTTCCTCTTGCTTCTTTGTTCCATCTCAAGTTCATGAGTCATGAGAATCCCATAAATTTCATCAAGAGTTGTTTCTTCAAGATTATAGTTGTCTCTTATAATTATTACCTTCAAATCCCAATTTTCAGGAAGAGCTAACGGGAATTTAAGGTTTGAATCTTCAAGATCATACTCCTTATCAACCAGTGACAAATCATTCAAGAGTTTGACAAATCTGTCATATAGATCAGTCAATGACTCATTGGGCTTTGACTCAAAGTGTTCATACTCTTAAGTGAGTATTGTCTTCCTGTTCTTCTTAATCGAATCAGTTCCCTGGCACCTTGTCTCCAAGGCATCCCATATCTCTTTTGCAGTCTTGCAGTTAATTACTCTGTTTGACATTACATTATCAATGGCACTATGCAGCAAGTGTCGTACCTTAGCATCCTTAGCAATTGATGCGATATCTTCAGCAGTGTAATCACTTTTCTCCTTTGGTACAGACTTTACTGATTCACCTGCAACTGCAACAGCGAGTTTGGTTGGCTTGTGAGGTCCTTCATGGATTCTGTCAAGATATTCTGGATCAGTAGCTCCCAGAAACATAGTCATCCGCACCTTCCATATGGGATATTCAGATGGTTTCAGTATGGGAACTCTAATGGTCTCATATCGACTATGGATTTGAGTCTTTGGAGGTTCTTCAGTTTTGGTGGGCTTGGTTGGAGTTTCTGCTTCAGACATGATTGTTTTTGGATCTTAAACTGTTTGTGTGTTAACAGATCTGCTCTGATACCACTTGTTAGGTCACACACACTGTAGAATGGGGTTGAATACAGTGTATAACACAATCAAATCGAATTCAAATAACACAAGTAACAGAAAACAGACTTTATTCAATGCAATAAACTCTGTTACAATATGGAACTGTCCTCTCTCAGTGATGAACAAATATCATGAGAGCTGCTAGGGTTACAATGAATAATATTCTCGATAATGATAACACTTTTAGTGTAAACCCTATGTCTGTGTTTATATATTACACAGTTACAAGATAATCGCTAATTGATATGGAATATAATTCTGCTTCCTAAAATATATCAATCAGTTATCTTTTCATACAAGTATTCCATTCTTCACAGAATTCCTTCTTCATGCATATCTCATCTTACTTTTTTCTTGATCTTCTTTCCTTTCAATCAGCCGCCTTCCTTATCTGAAAGTTTCCTTTAAGTCCTGATATTATCTCCTGATAAATATCTCCTGAACCTTAAGTACTGATAACTTAAGTTCTGACTTCAGTATAAGTGCTGATTTCAGTTAAGTACTGATTTGTCCTGTTTAAGTAAGATCTGAAAACTAAACATAAATCATATTAGACATGACATTATCAAATATATCTAACATACAGAACTCCTAGAGGTCAACTCTGAGCTCTGTATCCCTCTGCTGCAACTCTGTCTAGCCACTACCACTACCACCAATGGAACCTAGCTCAAACACTAGCCAGTTCACTAGGTCCTGATACTGCACAGCTCTGAACTATGAACTAATGAAACGGTCAACAGATCTAGCCCTCTCTATAGCCATCTGGGTCAATGCTCTCACTCGGGCTCGCACCTCCGGGGAAGGGGCAGGGATGCCCTGGAAAGGTGCAACAGGTACTTGATCAAACTGAGCAGCAAACTCTGGACTCTGATCTCTGAGAAAGGAAGTGTTCACCGCTCAGTGAACGTGGTAAGGGATCGGTGAAGAAGTATCACTAGGGGCCACAGGAGGTACTGGAGGTCTCATCATGGAAGAACTGGGACCGCAGCCGGGAGAGAAATCCCTGACAGCAGACACAGACCTACGTACCCAACGGGGACGAGGACCAGATCCAGGAATGTCTCTCGGCACAAAAGAAGGAGCTGATGGAGGTGGCATAGGGTTCTCCTCAGTAGTAACATCCGGGGGTCTCTCAGAATCCGAACTATCCGAATCGGAGGGATTCTCCCGAGATGGAGAACTCGAAATTGCAATAGGCCACTGTCAACATAATAAATATACAGGCAAGACACAACCAGGTCAAGGCAATTCTATCAAAACATTTAATAGAGGCCAGGGTAACGCCGTTGGAACCCTCGACTGACTCTAAAGGTTTGCTCCTCTACATGAGTTGCTGACTCACACTTAAAGACTCACGTTATCACCTACTCGACACAATCCCTAACCTAAATCAGGGACTCGAACCTGTAGCTCTGATACCAACTGTGACGGCCTCAACCCCGGGGTCAGGAGTTGACGTCACCAAACACAATAAACAAAATATAAATAACAAGATTATTATTATTAAAATATACTAACTTGACCCCAAACCAAGATCCGATCCAGGTTCAATTATAATTCAGGTTCTCATTATTACAAACTCTTTATTCAACATCTAACACACATTAACTTTATTTAGCAACTCATCAGACCTCATGGCCTGATACAAACTACCTCAGAGGAGCCGAGTCCAGTAGGGGCGGGAACATGGGTCGGTCTAACAGATCTTCTAGGCATCTGCGAGATATACATAACAGTTTGCAAGGGTGAGCATAATCGCTCAGCAGTACCAATATATGAATAACGGAATAAAAGTAATAATTTAACAATAATAGGAACATAACTGTAATCATGATATTAACATTTCATAATGAAAATCAGAGATAACTGGATACCATTAACTAGCATGCTTTATCAAAACAACATAGTAGTGTGTTGTGTAAATGCCAGAGTTCAATTTTAGCATACTAATCACTTTTATAAAACTGCTGTATCAATTACTTATGCTCTTATGTAAATTACAAATCCCAATCAGATTCGTAGCGGATATGTGAAGACAGCTGATCAAGCTATCAACACCAGACGGCTCTAACTGCCATCCCATTTACCTGTTCCGAAACTCAGAGACTAGCTAGGTCTCTGACCTGCTGGACTAATCGGTTTTATAGTGCGCGCAACCGAATTAGCCTCTTACACCACCTCAATAGGCCTACTATGGCCCCAATGTATCCCATATCTAACAGTTTTATCCAGTTTTTAAAACACATGTACCTATCTCATTTTCAAAATCCTTTATTTAACCAGCACACATATAAAATTCAGTTCGTAAATCATTCCATTCGAGATAGGTACCTTTCGAAGTTACTTTTCCCCAAAACAATTTGAAAACAGTGATTTATAACTATGGGGATACGCAACTTAAAAACGTTTCTGTTCCATTACGAAAGTGAAATATTTAGCTATTCATATGCACTGAACCACAAAAAAATGGTCAGGGGTACTTGCCTTGCAATGCTTTACAAAACCCTAAGTAGCTTTCACGCTGACTTTGATCCTGGGAAAACTCGACTGGGATCTACAAATACAGAGTACCCTAATTAGTTATACCGGCATGCTTGATAATCTCAATCCAATAACCCAATCCAATAACTCGACTCGTATTATTATTATTTTACACATAATCACGTAATCATATCCCAAACATAAATAGGGGTAACACGTAGAATATAATTATGTACATTTACAATATATTTTGAGAAAATTTTGGAAGCATCTTATTTGTTTATAAGACTACCCATCGATTACGATCGAAGTCAATAATCGCAACAATCCACAATATTACTCCATAATTTTATACAATGTACATCCCAACACCAATCAAAATTAATTATTTACGTCCGAAAATATTTTACGTAATCATTTTATTTATTTATAAAATTTAGGACTCAGAACTTCGTCATCACCGTCCATCGTCCGCTCGTAACGAGTCATCGCGGTACGGCGGCAAAATTTCCGGGGTACCCGATAATTCGGATTCCAACCAAAAATTTCACCAATTATTAAAATTGTTTTTACTGCACGGATATTTTATTTCACAAAATCAGTCAACAAAATCCCTGCAAAAACACCATTAATTCATATTAAACCAACTGCACAATAATCAAGCCCACAATTAGAGCCCACTATTAAACCCAACTGTTAGGCCTAATAATAGGCCCAACAGAAGGCCAAATAATCAAGCCCGAAGTGTCAGCCCAACAACACAGAAAGCCCAACACAGAACCAAGCCCAACAACCAAGAACACAGCTGCACACACTGCACAACCGCCTTCCACCGCACACACGGCCTCGCGGCCATCATAACACACACACGACACAATCACACACACACACCATTACACAGGGCACACACATATATATATATATATACATGCATAAACCAACTGAGCAACAGAGTCACCAAGCTCACCGGAGCAAAAGCACGGTGGCGGCGAAACCGGAGTAACAGGGGAAGCCGGAGAAGAACGCCGGAAACAGAGAAAGAACGGGAAAAAAAGGAACGGGAAGGGAGAGATACAGAGGGAGAGAGAGATAACGAGAGATGAGAGAAGAGAGAGATTAGAGATTTCGAGAGAGAGAGACAACGGCCGAGCAACACATTGAAAAGGGGAAACCCCCCTTTAGTTATATTTTGTTTTCCTTTCTCCTGCTTACAACACGTGGCAATGCAAATACTGAGAAGCTGACACGTTGATTTTGTGATAATTATAAAGATTTAAGGCCGGCTTTGCCCCGGGATTCAAAATTAACGGGTAAAGGTGCACGAAAAACAATTCCCAAAAATTACAAAAATTATATCAAAATGTCATAAATAACCCGAAGTTTATAAAGTCATAATTTTTGAAATTTTTAAAACACTTTTTAAGGTGCTCTTCGTATCCGCTTTTAAACAAATAATGAAATGACGCGCGGTGAAATGATTCCCGAAAATTTCCAAAATAATTTTAAAATCATCAGAATATTACAAACTTCATAAAATATGAGTTTCATAATTTTTAAAGATTTCCATAATTAAATATGCATTTTACCATTAAACACAACCAGCAAATCATTTAAAGATAAATAATTAATAAAATATTGATTTCTCAATTTTATAAAGTCCTAAAAATAATTATTGAAATAATAAAATTATAAAACCAATTTTAGAAATAACCCAAGTATTTATGGAATTACAATTACAATAAAATCACTTTTACAAGCGAAATAAAATCATATAACTCACTAATAAATCACACAATTCAATCCCACATAACAACAAATCATAAATAATTAAATAACAATCAGTAACCACTGCCAAAATCAATACACACATTTTATTTAATTATTCAAATCTTTATTACACTATTAGATATTAAAATAAAAGAAAAATACACGAGTCGTTATACTACTTTCTGATGCTTCCCCTGAATTTGATGCATCATTGAAGTCATTATCATGTGAAGCTCTCCCTGGGTCATTGTTCTCAGTTCCTGATTGTGTGGGGCTTCATTTGTAGATTATTCACCAAATTGATTATGATGTTTAGTGGAATCATCTTCTCCCAAAGAACTATCATTTGTTGAATTTGTATGACTTGAAGAATTTCCATTTGACTCAATATTTCCCGACCCATCATGTTCTCGAGATGAAGCATCATGATCAGATTCACTAGAGGTGTGACTGGTTGAGTGGTGATGTTGCTCCCTGTAACGCCCCCAAATTCCGGTTTAGGAATCTTGGTCGTCACGAAATCCTTCAATCATGTATAACTTGTATTAACTTAATAATCCAATAATTTCAAATCACACACCCCCAATCATACACACACACACACACAAGTTATAGCCTTAGAAATGATGTACAACAAGTACCATCTCTTATTACAACTCAAATGTACTTTACAGGATCTCAAATAATTATTCGTAACCTCTACAGGAAGTTACAATAATTACTACTAATATCTTATACCTATCTGAATGATATATCCCACCTTAAACTAAGCTGCCAGTAGTTACGGAGAGTCTTTCATCTTCCACGCTTCCTCACCAACACACTGGTTATCTGTTGTGTTGTGACATTTAAACGAAAGCAAGAGTGAACAATAATGCTCAATAATTATATAAAATAGTTGAAAATGACTGTTAAAATAATACTTCTATACTTTATCATATAATACAAAGATTGAAATCTCGGTGGTATACACCTTTTCTCTTTAAATCAAATCAGATAATTTATATATATTAAAATATCTTGCCAATGCTCTCGATAGTATTATATACTCGGGAGAATAGCTTTCTTGGTGATATACACCTTCTCATTTTAATTCACATCGTTCATTTATTTCAAAATATCTTGCTAATACTCTCTTTAACTAAGCACCTTGGCTTTAGTTACAGTATTGTATAACAATAACAATTCCAAAATGGAAGAATGGGACATTTATTGGACCCACCGCTATACAATGATCAGTCGTATATCGCAAAATCTATAACTTTTTCTACTAGTAGAAGAATGACACCAAAATCCCGGTCATCACCCTGGCCGCATACGGGCTATGTGTCCCATTTTGGGTATACACACACTTTATAGGTCCTTGAGTACACATGGTATCGTCTCCTACGGTACCGATAGTCTCCCTAGTACCATAGTACTAGAGTCTACTCCTCCCAGTCCTTTCAAAGAATTCTATCAAATACTCGGAACTTGAATATATCAAAGTTTCCCAAATATAATACCTGTTGATAGGCACATCTCATTATGTATATATATGTACTTCCGAGAATTTTTGGGGAAGTACTATAATAAATGTGAGTTGACCATTGTCAACAGATATATATTTAAGTTGGAGTTTCTTTTGACATTATCGTCAAATTATTCAAAATAAGTCGAAATTATATCTTCTGAAAATTTGAAAGTACTCAGATAATTTTATGAAAGTCATAAATATATTTAAAATATGATTTATGATTTTTATATCATAAAAAACCTTGAATAAATATTTACTAATTATTAATAATTATTAAATTGGTAAACCATGAATAAATTTCTTTTAAAATGAATAATAAAAATAATATTTATTGATTAAATAATATTTGATAATAAGTATTATTTATTACTCAAAATAATATTTTTGGAAAGCGTTTTCTAAAACGTAATATCTTTATCACATTATAAAGGAACTAAAAGTGATGTTTTTAAATCCTTCTCTTCTCTATGTAAAAGGATTCAAAATCAACAAAACAAAACCATAATTTATATAAGGATTGATCATGGTAAAAAATTTGAGAATTCTAGTTTCACCAACTTTTGTGATGAACATGACAGCATGCAAAATTTTTCCCCTTCATACACTCCACAATCAAACGGAGTAGTTGAACGGAAAAATAGAACACTCCAAGAAATGACTAGCACAATGCTAAATGAATATCGTCAACCTAAATATTTTTGGGCCGAGTTTATGTCTACAGCTTGCCATATTCTTAATCGGGTTTTTCTACGACCTATAAAGCAAAAGACTCCTTACGAGCTCTACTTTGGCAAAACTCCAAAACTAAGCTAATTTTGAGTATTCGGAAGCAAATGCTTCATATTAAATTCAAAGGATTACGTTACAAAATTTGATCCTAAATCGGAAGAAGGTATATTTCTTGGATACTCGTTCAATAGTAAAGCTTATCGAGTATTTAACTTCAAATCACTTATGGAGGAAGAATTAATGAATGTTGCTTTTGATGAAAGTAAACCACCTCCGAAATATAAAGATCTTGTTGACCAAGAAAATGTCGAATAAGATGATATTGAAAAAGTTATTCAACAATTTGAAAATATGGATCTCGGGACTCCTGTTTATAAAAATCCATTAGAATTGGATGAAAAGGAAGATGAACTTCCCTAAGAAATTCCTACTATGAAAAGTCATCCATTAAATAATGTTCTTAAAGTTTTAAGGAAAGGAGTTGAAACGCGGTCACAAGTTCAAAACATTGTGAATTATCTTACTTTTCTATCTCAAATAGAACTAAGACCACGAAAGAGGCTTTATTAGACGGAGATTAGATATCTGCCATATAAGAGGAATTACTCCAATTTACTCGTAGTAAAGTATGGGAACTTGTCCCAAAGCCTCGTGATACCTTCATAATTGGTACAAAATGGGTATTTCAAAATAAGACGAAAATGGAACAGTTGTTCGAAATAAAGTGGGACTAGTCACACAAGGTTATACCCAAATGAAAGGTATTGACTTTGATGAAACATATGCAACTGTAACAAGAACTGAATCAATTAGAATGCTATTAGCCTATGCATGTCATAAAAATTTCAAATTACACCAAATGGATGTGAAATTCGAATTCTTAAACGAGATCTTAGAAGAAGAAGTATATGGAAAAATAACCTGACGGTTTTAAAGATGCAACACAGCCTGTTTATGTCTTTAATTTATATAAAGGTCTATATGGCTTAAAACATGCTCTAAGAGCATGTTATGAAAAGTTGAGCAAGTTCCTTCTAGAAAATAAATTTAAGATGAGAACGGATGATAAAACCTTATCTACGAGGCAAGAAAAAGATGATATATTGATTGTACAAATATATGTAGATGACATCATATTTGGTTCAACAAATGATGCACTATCTAAAGAATTCTCTGAAAGTATGAGTAAAGAATTCGAAATGAGTATAATAGGAAAGTTAAATTTCTTTCTAGGATTGCAAATAAGGCAGTCTGATGATGGCATCCATATATCTCAATCAAAATATTGTAAAGAGATGTTGAAAAAATTCGAAATGGATAATGCCAAACCCATCTCTACTCGTATGTCTACATCCGATAAATTAACGGAAGGTCCGAAAGGAATTCCTGTAGACACAAAGAAATTCTGGGGAATGATTGGTAGCTTGCTCTATATTATTGCAAGTCATCCTGATATTCAATACATTATTTGTAAGTGTGCGAGATTTCATGTAACACCAAATAAATCTCATTTATCTGCATTAAAAAGGATCTTGGTCGAGGAACTTCGACAAGGATGTAATAGATGGCCATAATTTTGACCAGAATCCTAGTAGAAATCTAGGTCATGAATCCTCATCGAGGAACTTCGACTAGGATGTAAAAGCTGGCCAAAATTTCGACCAGGACCCTAGTTGAAATCCAGGTCGTGGATCCTGGTCGAAAATAAACAGAAAATTTAAGAAATAATTAGGAAAATGGCAAAAAAAATTCTTGGGTCAGTAATAAACCAAAAAAATATTCTCTAGTTATTCTAACAATGGTAACTGAAACCAAAAGAATAATTATATCTGAGAAGTCGAATAGGTCCAAAAGCTCAAATCTATTCCGCTAAAAGGGACAAGAAACCCTCTCTTGAGAATCTTGACATTCTTTGAAGAGAGTGTGATTCGAGTTAGGAAAATATAAGTAGCCTCAAGAAAGGCAAAATCGTTGTAAATGTGTAGCTCGCTCCACACTTTACGCTAAAAATAATACCTTGGAAGGGCATATAGAAACTTAACTTTACGAAGTCCTGTACGTTTTCCTAGAAGTTGGGGGGCAAATGATAGGGAATAAGAATAACCCAAATTGCATAATAAATAGCACATTAATTAGACCTGATTTGGTCCAAAGGTAAAATCCGGTTATTAAGGCCAGGTAATTAATATAGCATTAATGGGGCTTTAAGGGCCCATAGACCGGGGATTTATTATTAAATTCGTAGGTCATAAATCAGCCAAGATTGTAGCTAAGAAAAAAGTTCAAATCGGATTCAAACTCTTAAAAGAGTATTCCTCAAGCCACACAGTCCCTTAAGGAAGTAAATCCCTACTTTCTAGGACTCCAAAGTCCATTCTAAGTCTCAGACTTGTTTATCAAGTCACCCAACCCTAATCTAACTCAAGGCTGCTGTTGAGTGGCATTTATGACACTCTATTATGCTCTAATAAGCTTTGAATTGATGCATTTGTACTCAAGTTGTTAAGTGTTTTAATGTGTTTTCTAGTGTTTTTGCATTTTAGGCATTATCTAGGTAATCAGGTGAATTAGCATTATATTGGTGCTAATTTGGTGTCAAGGTGGTGTTGACATAAAAGCTAGTGGAAGCCGGCTCGAAGTAGCAAGGAAAAAGATGAAATCTAAGTTTTTCCTATAAGGATGGCTTCCAGAATGACAGCGCGCCCGCGCTGTGTTAGCGCGCGGCCGCGCCGGTGCGAAACTTTTGAATCCTGATTCTAATGCAATTCTAATTGGAAGACTTCCAGATTGATTAAGGCTGCTATAAATATTCAAATAAGAACGTTTTTATAGGGGAGACGTACCAGAGTGCAAGGAGAGCCATAAGAAGACCGTATTAGCATAATTCAACGAAGACGAAGAAGATCTTATTTTTACTTGTGAATCTTCGTTTTAAGTTGTAACTTTGATGCTAGTTTTCTTACTTGTGAACCTTTACTCTTGTTTTGTACTTGGTTTTGTTTATTCGTTATAAAGACTACGTTTGTTATACCATGCTTTCATTATACCACGTTGATGATGAGTCCAATTATGGGCTGATCGTTATCGTGGGGTTCTAGCGGATTTATTTATGGATTTCTTTAGTTAAATTGTTTCGATGCCTTAGTGTGTGGTGATTGTATGATAACCTAGTATTGGTTGTGCTTATTCGTCTTATAAGAGTCGTGAACTTATAAGATAGTGTGTTAATTCTTAATGAAGCGACAGTGAATTTAAGGATTTAGAACTTGCCATTATAGCATAGGTTCATGTTTTATTGTTATGCATGATTCGTAGGTAATTTTACCCATCTTACTTTCCCTGTGTAATCACGATAGGTAAATTGTGCATAAATCTTTATATTGTCAAATTCTATAGACATATAGGGTCTCAATATAATTGGTGTTTATCCAGCTTCTATCTCTTTTGTGGATGTCTGGTAGTATGGTACTCGTGCAACGAAAGTTGGCATTTATCAATTTCGTGTTGTCTGGTTAGTGTCATCACCATTACATGCTAAGGTTAAGAACAATAAGGCTATTGAATGAAGTATTTAATGAGGTTAGAATCCCATGTTTGTCATATATATTAATTCAACCAATCTTATTCCCTTAAATATAATTGTTGGCTTAATTCTTATTATAAATAACCCAAGTTGTTATCGTCTTAGCATTGAATAATAACCATACATTGTTTCTTAAGTGCATGAATTAAATAGTTAAGTAACGCCAGTCTCTATGGGATCGAACTAGAAATAATTCTATATTACTTGCGAACGCGTGTACTTGCGTGAATTATTAGCATGTGTTTAGTAACTAACAAGTTTTTGGCGCCACTTCCAGGGACTGTAGTGTTAATTTATAGTTTATGTGCTTTCTATCAGTGGTCGTTAAAGTTCATTTACTCGGACATTGTTACTTATTTGTTCCTTGTCTTATTTCAGGTACTCTAGCGAGGGTGTATGCATACGCGTTTGCGTACTCATAAGAGAACATTGGATAAAGTCGAGGAAGAACTTGTGGTGGTTCGAAGGGAAGTTTTTGAGGAAGAAAAGAAGGTAGAAGAAGAAGAGAAAGTCGAGGAACCAGCTTTAGTAGAGATGGGTGATCAAGCAGAAAAACCTAAGGCTTTGATGGACTATTCTCAGCCTAAGATTAATGACATTCAGTCAAGCATCATCAGGCAAACCATCAGGGCTAATACTTTTGATATCAAGTCAAGCACGATTCAGATGATACAAAACTCAGCCCAGTTTGGGGGTTCTCCTACTGAAGACCCCAACATGCACATCAGGAATTTCATCAAGATCTGCGACACATTCAAATTCAATGATGTGACTGAAGATGCTATCAAGCTGCGACTCTTTCCATTCTCTCTGAGGGACAAGGCTAAGTGCTGGTTACATTCTCTACCAGCAGGGTCTATCACCACTTGGGAAGATCTGGCTCAAAAGTTTCTCACTAAATTCTTCCCTATGGCGAAGACTGCTGCAATCAGGAATGCTCTTACTCAGTTTGCTCAGCAAATTGGAGAATCTCTTTGTGAGGCTTGGGATCGATATAAGAAGATGCTAAGGAAGTGACCACACCATGGCATGCCTGATTGCATAATTATTAACTGTTTCTACAATGGATGGGGTGCTACTTCTAGACCCATGTTTGATGCAGCATCAAGAGGAGCCTTGTGGGCTAAAAGCTACGATGAAGCTGATGAACTTATTGAACTGATGGTTGCTAATGAGTACCAGAATCCTTCCCAGAGACTGACTCAGGGAAAGGTAGCAGGAATTCTGGAGTTGGATACAGCAACTACTGTAGCTGCCCAACTTAAGGCTTTGACGATGAAGGTGGACACTTTGGCTAATTATAGAGTTAATCAAATCGCTAGTATCTATGAGCTTTGTGCTGGTGCCCACGAGACTGATCAGTGTGCAATTTCTAGTGAATCAGCTCAATTCGTGAGCAACTTTCACCGTTCGCAGCAACCTGTGACGGCCAGTTATCATCCCAACAAACGCAATCATCCTAATTTCAGTTGGAGCAACACTCCGAATGTAGTTCAACAGCCTTATCAGCAGTATCAAGCTAAGCAATAGAGCCCCCTGGTTTTCATCAACTGTAATATGCACCAAGACAACAACTCCAGCTGCAACAAGCCAATGAAAAATCTGAATTAGAGGAGTTGAAACTTATGTGCAAGAGTCAAAGTCATTTCTATCAAGACCTTGGAAAATCAAATTGGGAAAATTTCCAATGCCTTGCTTAATCGTCAGCCTGGTACACTACCTAGTGACACTGAAGTCCCAGGAAAGAGGGAAGCTAAGGAGCAGGTAAAGGCAATCAATTTAAGGTCTGGAAAGGTTGCGAATTTTGATCAAACTCAAGTGTTGAATGAAGAAGTGGAGGCTGAGAAAGAAGTAGAGTAGTAGGAAGTAGAAGTAGAACCAAGGAAAACTACTGTTGAGCACACTCCTTCTGAGGGTAATACAGGGGAGAAACAGATCTATTATCCACTGCCTTTTCCTAAGCGGCTGCAGAAGAAAAAGCTAAACAAGCAATTTGAGAAGTTTTTGGAGGTGTTTAAGAAACTTTATATCAACATATCTTTCGCTGAGGCTCTTGAGCAGATGCCTAGTTATGCAAAGTTTATGAAATGTATTCTCTCTCATAAAGTGAAGCTAGATGATTTAGAGAGAGTCGCTCTTACGGAGGAATGCAGTGTTGTGCTGCAACAGAAGTTGCCTCCGAAGCTTAAGGATCCAGGAAGCTTCACTATTCCGTGTACTATTAGAAAAATGTCTTTTGACAGATGCTTATATGACTTGGGAGCTAGCATCAATCTGATGCCATTATTAATCTTCAAGCAGTTGGATTACATATCCGCGAGGTATTGTGGAGGATGTCTTGGTCAAGGTTGATAAACTCATCTTCCCTGCTAATTTCATAATTCTTGATTTCGAGGAGGATAAGAAGATTCCCATAATATAGGGAAGACCTTTATTTGCAACTGGCTGAACCTTCATAGATGTGCAAAAGGGTGAACTTATGATGTGAGTATTGGATCAGGATGTAACTTTTAATATGTTCAATGCTATGAAATTTCCGACAGAAAATAAGGAGTGCCTAAAGGTGGAATTGGTTGATTCTGTGGTTACTTCAGAACTTGATCAATTGTTAATGTCCGATGCCTTAGAGAAAGCCTTATTGGGAAATTCAGATAGTGAAGATGACGAAGGTGAAGAATAATTACAGTATTTGAATGCTTCTCCCTGGAAGAGGAAGATAGATATGCCTTTTAAATCTCTTAGAATGGAGGAATTGAACAAAGCTCCTAAATACCTCAAGCCATCTATTGAGGAATCTCCCACTCTTGAGTTTAAGCCTTTACCTGAGCATTTGAGGTATGTGTTTTTAGGTGATGCATCTACTTTGCCTGTTATTATTGTATCTGACCTTTCAGGTAGCGATGAGGAAAAGCTTCTGAGGATTCTGAGAGAGTTCAAATCGGCAATTGGATGGACTATATCAGATATAAAGGGAATCAGCCCTTCAAATCAGCGATTGGCCGGACTATGTCGAGCAACAAAGATGCCTTAATCCAATCATGAAGAAAGTAGTGAAGAAGGAAATTCTTAAGTGGCTAGGTGCAGGAATCATCTATCCTATATCTGACAGTTCTTGGGTAAGCCCGGTTCAATGTGTTCCAAAGAAAGGTGGTATTACTGTGGTAAAAAATGAGAAGAATGAGCTTATTCCTACTAGAACAGTCACGGGGTGGAGAATTTACATGGACTATAGGAAGCTGAACAAGGCTACAAGGAAGGATCACTTCCCTCTTCCTTTCATTGATCAGATGCTTGATAGATTGGCTGGGCATGATTACTATTGTCTTCTGGATGGCTATTCGGGTTACAATCAGATTTGTATCGCTCCAGAAAATCAGGAGAAAACTACCTTCACTTATCAATTTAGTACTTTCGCTTTCAGACGCGTTTCTTTTGGTCTGTGTGGTACACCAGCCACATTTCAGAGATGTATGATGGTCATCTTTTCTGATATAATTGGCCAGAATGTGGAGGTGTTCATGGATGACTTCTCTGTATTTAACGATTCTTTTGATGAATGCTTGCAAAATCTTGGACACGTTCTCAAAAGGTGTGTTGAGACCAATCTGGTTCTCAATTGGGAGAATTGTCACTTTATGGTGCATCAGGGCATTATTCTCGGGCACAAGGTTTCTAGTAAAGGTCTAGAGGTGGATAAGGCCAAGGTGGGGGTCATTGAGAATCTTCCTCCACCTATTTTTGTAAAGGGAATTCATAGTTTTCTTGGTCATATGGGTTTCTATAGGCGTTTCATCAAAGACTTCTCTAAGATTTCAAAGCCATTGTACAGTTTGCTAGAGAAAGATATACCTTTCAAGTTTGATGATGTGTGCCTTGCAGCTTTTGAGACTTTGAAGAACAGTTTAATCACGGCACCGGTCATAACTGCACCTGATTGGAATGAACCTTTTGAGATGATGTGCGATGCAAGTGACTATGCAGTTGGAGCAGTTCTTGGACAGAGGAAGAATAATATATTCCATATGGTCTACTATGCTAGTAAGACTCTTAATGGTTCTCAACTGAAATATACTACTACGTTGAAAGAGATTTTGGCTATTGTCTATGGTTTTGAGAAATTTGATCTTATCTACTTGGGACTAAGGTGACAGTTTTCACTGATCACGCTGCAATTCGATATCTCATCTCAAAGAATGACTCGAAGCCTAGATTGATTAGATGGGTTTTTTTGCTTCAAGAATTTGAACTAGAGATCAAGGACAGAGATGGGACTGAAAGTCAAGTCGCTGATCATCTCTCACGCTTAGAAAATCCTAATGCTACTTCATTGGATAAGATATTGATAAATGAGTCTTTTCCCGAAGAGCAACTGTTTGGAGTGCAAGAAGAAGAACCGTGGTTTATAGACATTGTGAACTACCTGGTGAGTAATATCATGCCTCCTGATTTATCTTCTGCTCAATGGAAGAAGTTTCTACATGAAGTTAAGTCGTATATGTGGGATGAGCCATTTCTTTTTCGACAAGGAGCTGACCAAATCATCAGGAGATGTATTCCTTACAGCGAAACGGGGGGGGGGATCTTGCGAGATTGCCACTCAACGACTTATGGAGGACATTATGGTGGAGAAAAGACAGCAGCTCATATTCTTCAAGCAGGATTCTTTTGGCCAATGTTGTTTAAAGATTCTCACCAGTTCTTCTTGAAATGTGATCGATGTTAACGTGTGGGTAATATGTCCAAAAGGGATGAGATGCCTCTTAGTGTGCTTCTCGAGGTTGAAGTCTTCGATGTTTGGGGAATTGACTTCATGGGGCAATTTGTCTCATCTTGTAATAATCATTATATCTTGTTGGCGGTTGATTATGTATCAAAATGGGTGGAAGTTAAGGTATTTCCAATGAACGATGCGAACGTGATGCTTAATTTTCTTGACAAGCAGATATTCACAAGGTTTAGAACTCCAAGAGTCATAATCAGTGATAAGGGGTCACATTTTTGTAATCACAAGTTCACTGCTATGATGAGAAGGTATAATGTGAATCATCGCATTGCCACGACTTATCATCCTCAGACAAATGGTCAATCTGAGGTGTCTTAGAGAGAGATCAAGCGCATTTTAGAGGAAGTTGTGTGCCTGTCGAGGAAAGATTGGTCTTTGAAGCTTGATGAAGCTGTTTGGGCGTATAGAACAGCATATAAGACTCCATTGGGAATGTCGCCGTTTCAGTTGGTTTATGGTAAGGGGTGTCATTTGCTTGTGGAACTCGAGCATAAGGCATATTGGCATTTGAAAAAATTGAATCTTGACTTGGATGCGGCTGGAAAAAAGAGGATGCTTCAATTGAATGAACTCGACGAGTTTCGACTTCAAGCTTATAAAAACAATAAATTGTACAAGGAAAAAGTCAAGAGGTGGCACGATCGAGGTCTAGTGCTCAAATCATTTATGTCGGGGCAACAAGTTCTATTGTTCAACTCTCATCTCCATCTTTTTCCTGGGAAGTTGAAGTCAAGGTGGTCAGGGCCCTTCATAATCAAAACTATATTTCCACATGTAGCGGTGGAAATTTTTGAGAATGATCCGGGCCAGGAATTCAAGGTAAATGGTCAGAGGTTGAAGCATTACTATGGTGACATGGCAAACCGCGAGGTGGTTAGTGCCGTTCTATTATCTGTTTAAGCTCAAGGTTCTACGTCGAGCTAGTGACGTAAAAGAAGTGCTTCTTGGGAGGTAACCCAAGTTTGTTGTATATTAGTAACTAGAGGAAGCAAGAAGAAAAGAGAAAATTACAAAAAAAATCAGAAAAAGAAAAAAATTTAGGGCTCACTTCAGAAGCTTGGTGCGCTCGCGCTGTTATAGCACGCAGCCGCGCTGATTTGGCAGAAGTAGCGCACGTCTGTGCTGTCTCAGCGCGCTGTCGCGCCGTGTCCCAACTCAGAAAAAAGAAATAAAAGGTAGTTAGGGGGAATGGGAATTTTGTTCCAAAATTAATTCCCAGCCGAATTTTACTCCCCTACATCCATAATTCCCTCTCCAAATCAAACCCATTACTCCCAATTTTCCCATAATCAAATCCCACTTATATTTCATATATAATTCTCTTTTCACCACCTATAAATACATACACTTATACATAAACTTTTCCACCACATCACAAATTCTCAAACACAAATCTCTCTGAAACACTTAACTCTTATTCTCTCTACTCACTTCCAATGGCACCTAAGAGACAAAGAACACAAGTCGACAGCAGCACCACCGAGTCATCAAGTATGGGTGGTGTAAGGCCAAGGTTTTCTACTCTTGAGGATGAAGAGGAGTACACGAGGCTTCTCTCGAAGCCTATTGCTAAGGAGCGAGGTTTTCTGCCATCAGGAGAGGATGGATGGTCAGCTGTTGGACATGATTCTTGAGATGGGCTGGGTTCCTATTTATGAGGCACCCGTTGTTGTGCCCATAAGTGTTGTTCGCGAGTTCTATGCGAATGCCAAGGCGGAAAAGAATGGCTTCACGGTGGTTCGAGGGAGGACTGTGGAGTATACTGCAGAGGCTATCAAAACGGTGATTGAGGAACCCGCGAGGAAGGTGGGTCAGGACACTTGGAACAATAAGACTCCCGAGGACTTCAACTTGGATCTGATCGTTGCGACTTTATATGTGCCTGAGACTCATTGGAAGTTCAAGAGGGGCACTACTGATTACTCCACGTTCCCTCCATCATGCATGAACAGGTTTGCACGGGCTTGGAACTCATTTATTTATGCTAACATCATGCCATCTTCGTATGCATGAGATTACTGTGGAGCGTGCTCGTCTGCTATGGTGGATTATTCAGGGTGATTACATTGATTTGGGGATGGTGATATATCAGAGGATTTTGAGATTTTTGAGAGGAGGTACTATAGGTGTTATTCCTTATGCGTCTGTGGTGATGAAGTTGTGTGTGGTAGTGGGTGTTCATTGGCCCGCACATGAGCAGCTTCAGCTTCCCAGTACTTCTATTGACAGTTCTATGCTGCATATCATGGTTGAGTGGGGAGGAGGTAAGCCTGATCCTAAGGGTCTTGGTTACACGTTTGATCATCTTCCAGGAGGTGTACCCCGTGATCAGATGTATGTTGGTGGTACGCAGCAAGCGAGTAAGGCAGCTTGGAGAGCTCAGTTAGGAGAGGAGGCTGGTTCATCATAGCAGCAGCAGCAGAAGATAGGAGGAGCAGATATTGGAGCTAGCATGAGCATGACGCAGTACAGGCATCTGGAAAGGAGGATGGATGCGATGCACGACATCCATAGCAGGTTCGCACGTGATCTCACCCAGGCACTTGGGACAGCTTTCAGAGACACCGGTGTTGATATCTAGTGCCCAGTTTTTGGTGAGGATTCCGTGTATCCACCTCCGGACACACCTGACACTCCACCCGTTGAGGGTGAGGAGCCTGATTATAATTATGTATGCCTGAATTCCTTACTATTATCTTCACTGAGTACAGTGAATATTTTAAGTTTGGGGGTAGTAGTTGAAGTAATATGTTTTTATGTGAGTCTCATATAGTTGCATGTTCATGATAGTTTAGTTCATATAGTTTGCATATTTTGCCATATAGTTTTTTTTATTTTTTTTATTTTTGATAGTTCTATGTTATTTTGTTCATATAGTTTTTATGCATTTGCATTATAGCATGATCCCTTAGTTAATTTTTCCAGTTGACTTGTGATATTGATGCTAGTGTAGTGATGTTGTGTTTAGAGATGTTAAGTCGTATTAAGTTGATTTGCATGCTAGAGACACTTGTATTTCACTAAGTCTTATAGGTTGCTAGAGTGCTAGATCATAGTCATGGTTTGTTGGTTTATCGAGGTGAAATCGCTTGTTTATATTTAGAATTTAAGATATTCCCTTGATAATAAAAGACATGGATATTTGAAATTAGAGAAAATTAGATTTCATTGCTAGTTGAGCGGCTAGGTGTCAAATGGCTATTAGCCGACTCATATTTATATGAGTAGTCTAGGGTTGAATGAGATGGAGCGAAACGCACTCATTCAGAAATTCGTTGGAAAAAGAAAGAAGAAAAAAAAAGAGAAAAAAAAAGAGAAAAAAAAGAAGAAAAAAAAGAGAATAAATGTTATGTATAATTGATAACGAGTGGGCTCTTTAGTACTCGAGTCATTAAGTTCTTAGGGGACTTTGTGCCTAGTGACCTAAGGTTTTTATTGTCTGGGATCCGCTAACCTAACGCTCGCTACATGGGTACTATTGTATACGTCTTTTGTGGACCTCACTCATTGCACGATCAAATAAGCATACTTGTGTTTTTTTGTTGTGAATAAAAGCATGAATCCGTATAAAACTCCAATATAGAATCGAAGTGTTCTAAATTATTTTGAGTCTAGCTTTTATTCTATTTATTAACTTGCGATTATTTTGATAAGTAGTAGCTCATGATTTTCGATCTAGTTGCGATAGTATATCTGTAAGCATCTGCACACACGCACGTCTCTAGTTTGTAAGTTGATTTGTATGATTTAATTGATCTTTATGCGAGTAGCTGCATTTGTTCATATGTTGCTCGTTGAGTGGTTGAGTTATTCTAGTGGGATCGTTGCATTCATATAGTTGCATCCATGCATTTTTGTTTCTTGTGTTTGAGTCTGTTTATGCTTGAGGACAAGCATCGATTCAAGTTTAGGGGTATATTGAGTGGCATTTATGACACTTAATTATGCTCTAATAAGCTTTGAATTTATGCATTTGTACTCAAGTTGTTAAGTGTTTTAATGTGTTTTCTAGTATTTTTGCATTTCAGGCATTATCTAGGTAATCAGGTGAATTAGCATTATTTTGGTGCTAATTTGGTGTCAATGTGATGTTGGAATAAAAGCTAGTGGAAGCCGGCTCGAAGCAGCAAGAAAAAAGATGAAATCTGAGTTTTTCCCAGAAGGACGGCCCGCCCGCACTGTGGCGCCCTCCAAACCCGTGTCAGAAGTTTGGGGTCCACAACACATACACCATATATAAACCTGTATATAAATATTATTTGCAATGACCCTACTGTACATAACCACAGATCGCAATAGGTTAAAGTATGAAAATAAGCCACATCCTTAACTTTTATTACAACGTACCAAATCCAAACTAATTTAACTTACAATTGATAATGAAATTATTCTTACAATTTTAATATCTCACTACCATATGAGGTTTCTGCTAGCTCGTTCCAACTCGAACTGAAATCCTAGCTCGCACTTTGAACTGAAGAACTTCACTATCATCCATATCCTTCTTAACTTTAAAATATATAAAAAGATTCGCAAGAGTGAGCTAACTAGCTCAGCAAGTCATATTATCAATAACTGAGGTTAAACAATGATCAAACGAGATGATTCGAAGAAATCAAGTTTCTTATTAAACAACCAATATAATTGGATATTCATTTTAACTTTTTAAAACCAAGGTTAGGCTGCTGATCAGTCACGCACTAACCCCGAGCAAAGCACACAACACTGCTCTAACTACTGGATCGAACGAACACATTGGCCTAGCTTGACCATCGATATGGTCTGACCACGAATCTGGTCCACACAAAGAAAACTATCCAATTCTAAAGGAGTTCAATATGATAAACAATAGCATTCAATAAAATCATATCATAATCATTAACAATAACACAATTGTATAAGATCATGGTAAAAATTCATGGTTACCGAAAGGGTATGTCAAAGTACATAAAAGAAGTGGCCTCCAGCCGGTAGGATAATTGGGTATTAGATGAATAGTATTTTTACAAGGTTTTAGTACTTTGATATCACAAGGTATGGATTGAGTATAAAAGTTTCCATATGTGTAAACAATTTTGTTCCAGTGTTTGGTATATGATGGATATATATTTGTGGAGTAGTATCGTATTTGTGTGGTTTAGTATCTGGTAAATCAACAAGAAATGGTTTACAAAGACTAAGGCTTACGGCTCAAAGATCAAATGATGTGGCTCAGGTTCAAGGCTGAAGGATTTAAAGTATGTACAGTATAAAACGGAGCTATTTTGGGTGTTAACAATATGTCACAAGAGAATTTAGAAATATTTGCATTGTATCTTGAGAAAGGTTTAGAAATACTTGCCTTATCATAATCGATTTCAACTTCACTTGTACTTGTCTAATGACCACATTCAACAATTACTCGTCTGCTTCTCCTATGCCTCGCTTCTATCCTCTGATCACTTGCTGTATTTTCTACATGTAAATTCTATTTTCTGATCACCTACTTCTCTTTCTTACGCCTTGCTTACTTTGCTAGGCATCATAAGTATCTATTAATATTTAACTCATACGATTCTATTCGACATACACATCTATCTACCCTTCGGTTTACCCAAATCCGATTAACGGATTGAAAGTTACGCTATAAACAAGTAATCACCGAACATATAGACCGACAGTCAAACAACAAGTCACATATAACACATAACACGTCAAATAATCAACGACATATCATTTATAAAGAAGTCTCGGGTCATAAACAGGCTTTCGGGTATTTAAAATGATTTCTAAAACATTTTTCGGAATTAAAACGGGTTGTTGGATCAATTTTGGAGTAATAAACAGGGTTCGGTTGGCCAATTCTGGCTTCGAAACAATTTTATAATAATTATCGAGCCTTGGAAATAATTTAAAATAATATTTTAAAGCTCGAAACTATTTTTTGGAATTTTTAAATCATTTTTAAATAATTAAATCTAATTGAATAATTAATTAAAATCAATTAATACTTAATTAAATTAATTAATCAATTAATTTCCGAATTAATTGACCAATTAATCAATTAAAAATTAACTGAAATTAATTAACTAATTAATTCAGATTTATTTTTGAATTAAAAACAATTTTTGGAATTAAAATAATAATTTTTAGAATTTTCAGAAATTAAAAACCAATTTTGGAAATGAATTTATAAAAGAAATCTGATTTTTAAAAATTTTTGAAACAAAAATCCCATTTCTACAAAGCTGGGAAACCTTGAGGGGCTAAACTGTAAAAACAGAAGTTAGAAATTAATTTTACAGAATTTTGGATCAAAACCGGGTCAAACTGGGTCGGAACTCCGGGTCACCAAGAACAGAAACGGGTTCTTCGTGAACCCAGATTCCGGTGACCGGAATACGGCTCCGGTGAGCCCCGATTCAGGCGAAAACAGGATGGTTTAACACGATTCAAGTGGGATTTTCATTCTAAATCACTTCAGGAGTTCAAATCAATTAACAAATGGACCAAACGACATCTGGAAATAAAAATCCGGCCAAAAACTTCAAGAACACCGTCGAAAACTTCAAATCATAACTCACTCCTCTACAGGCCTCGTCGATTCATAAAACTTATATGGATCGATTACAAATTGCATAAGGAACACAACCCACCCCTTTAGAACATCTAATAATTCTGAAATAAGAAACCCCCAAATCGAATTGAAAACATTCAAAGTAATATAAACCCTAATTTCTAAATTCCGAGAATCAAACCCAAAATTAAACATGTTATTGAACTCCAAATTTGAAGTATAATATACCAAAATGATCAGGAAAACAAGCTCCACAATATACAATCATCAAATCATTCAAACAATCATCCGTAAAAAAATTCATAATTTAAATACCAAGAAATTCGAATATAAATAATTAAATAGGAAATCACCTGACGTTTCTGGGTTGAAATTGATGGAAGATTTGGATTCTAGATTTCAGTAGCTTCGTTTTGAGTATATGTACGCCAAAATCGGATATCGATAACGCCTCTGAATTTGTGTTTGATTATGAAGAACATAATATAATTATAGTATTTTCTCTGTAAAAATTCTGTAAATACTGTTTACCAATGATTTCTGATACAAAATAAAATATGGTAGAGGTTATTTATATTTATGGGAAATTAGGATCTCGTTGGATCATTCCGGATATAAAATGGTACGTTTATTTATAAAAACTGATCCAAACGGTACCGGTTTTCGAGATAATTATCCAAATCAGTACAATTTGTACTGCAGTCTTGGTCTCAGCGCCTGATTACACGTACTACGAGGTGATAATTGTGATAGTTTAATAAAAAGCTCCTGTTTATCAAAAATACGAGTTTTATTGATTTATCGAAACGAATATTGTATCGAAAATGTTGCGCCAGGACCCGCGCAGGATAAACTGTACGCCGGATCGAAAAAGTCAAAACATGGAATATGCTCGGAATATTACAATTAGGTTAGGAAGGAGTTCTCGGAAAAGTTTTGGGTTCTAAAAACGTAACAACGGATGACGTCGGTTGGTTCCCGTTTATATAAAATAAATTTTAAATACCCGGAAAAAGATTTTATAAAATTCATATGATTCCTATATATTCATAAATCAACATAAAAAGAATTAGGAAGATATGACAATTATCTATATTTTATTTTGGACATATAAAAATTAAAATACTCAATTAATATTATTTTTGAATATCCAAACACAGATAACACTTAACAATTAATTCACAGAATAAATACTGAACACACATATAATAATTATTTAATAGCAAAAATAATTACACGATATATCCCGGATATTACATCCTTCCCCCCTTAAAAGGATTCTGTCCTCAGAATCTCCTAAGAAAATAAATGAGGGTACTTTTCCTTCATATTACTTTCTAACTCCCAGGTTGATTCTTCAACCTTTGGGTTTCTCCACAATACTCTTACTAACTTTACCACTTTATTTCTCAATACTTTCTCTCTTTCCTCTAGAATCTCTATCGGACTCTCTACATATGACAAATCTGCCTGAAGCTCTATTGGCTCATATTCTATTACATGCCTGGAGTCTGGATTATACTTCTTAAGCATCGATACGTGAAAAACATTGTGAATGTGCTCCATGTGCGAAGGTAACGCCAACTCGTAAGCTATTTTGCCAACGCTCTTTAGGATCTCAAAAGGTCCGACATATCTTGGGCTTAGCTTCCCTTTCTTTCCAAACCTCGTTAGTCCTTTCCATGTTGATACTTTCAGTAATACCAAACTTCCTTCTTCAAATTCCATGTCTTTCCTTGACTGGTCTGTATATTTCCTCTGACGATCTTGTGCGGCTATTAATCTCTTCTGGATAATTTCAACAACTTCCTTTGTCTGCTGCACCAATTCAGGTCCAAGTATTTTGCGTTCACCTACTTATCTCAATACACTAGAGATCTGCATTTGCGTCCATAAAGGGCTTCGTAGGGTGGCATCCCAATTCTAGCGTGATGACTGTTGTTGTAAGCAAATTCTACCAGAGGTAAATATTCGTCCCAACTTCCTTTGAAATCAATAGCACAAACACGTAACATATCCTCGATTGTCTGGATCGTTCTTTCACTCTGGTCGTCCTTCTGTGGATGGTAAGCCGTACTCATATTCAGTCTCGTTCCCAAACATTCTTAAAAACTCTCCTAAAATCTTGAATTAAATCTTGGATCTCAATCAGATACGATGGACACGGGAATTCCATGACGAACTATAATTTCTTTTACGTATATATGAACTGACTTGTCCAGTGAAATTCTTCCATTTATAGATAGAACATGAGCTGACTTGGTAAGTCTATTCACTATAACCCAAATGGCATCATGGTTAGCTTTTGTCCTTGGTAACCTAACTATGAAATCCATGGCGATATGCTCCCACTTCCACTCTGGAACCTCCAATGGCTGTAGCAATCCACTTGGTCTTTGATGCTCTATTTTTAACTCTTTGACATATATAACATCTGTTAATCCATTCTGCAATTTCCCTCTTCATATCTGGCCACCAATAATTTTCCTTTAAATCTCTATACATCTTGGTACTCCCTTGATGGATTGAATACCTTGAGTTATGAGCTTTCTGTAAAATTTCATTCTTCAATTCCGTCACTGGTGGAATCCAAAATTCTAGAAGAAAACCTATGAATACCTCGATTGTCCTTTTTGCGTGCACAATTTTTCACCTACTAAACAATTTATATCCTGATCCATTACCTCTTCCTGACACTTCTTTATCTTCTCTAACAATTCCGACTGAAAAGTTATACTTATACACTCTTACTCCTTTTTGGATCATGAACCCTGACTTCCAATTCCAACTTTTAGAATTCCATAGATAATTCTTCTGGTACAGTCTCTATGTTCATTCTCTCTCCTTCTTACTCATCTCTTACCACTACATTTGCTTTTCCTCGGGAGTTCATACTTCAACTCTTATGGTCCGTATATATCTCACATCTTTCTCTATACTTATAATATTTCCCAATCTTTCAAAAGGGATATTATTGTTGCTTTTAATTCCCAGTTATGAGTAGGGTACTTCTGCTCATAAGGTTTCGGTTGTCTGGATGCATATGTAATAACTTTATTGTTTTGCGTCAACACACATCCTATTCCCTTACGAGGAGTACCACTATAACTACCAAATCTCCCTGATACTTTCAAAGTGATAAAATAGGTGTTGTAACCATTCTTTCATTTAACTCCGCAACACTTTCTTCACCCTTCTCCATTTCATATAACCTTCTTGCTTTTCCTGGTTAGCTTCATCCAAAATATTGCAACTTTCGAAAAATCTTGCACAAATTACCGATAGTAACTGGCCCATGATAAAACTTCTTACTTTTGTTGGTGCATCTGGTCTTTCTTTATTCATACTATCTTTAAAGTTTTCTGCTGAATCCCCTTTTTATCTCCTTCTTATTGACTGTCTATACTAAGAATTATACTTCCTGCCATTAAAGTTTTCACCTGGTAAACTTTTTATACCGCTTCTTTCTTCTTTAATTCCTTAGCTATCATTGTATAGGTTGCATGGTTCTTTTTAAGTAACACAAGTACATCTTATCCAGATTCCTCCTTCAAGATTCTACTCATCAAATTTAAATATTACGGGTATATCAGTTCATCCAACTAACATTTCTAGAGTTTTATAACAACAGTACTGAGTTCTAAAAATTATCTTTGATATGTCCATAAGTTCAATCTTCACTTGGTAATATACTCAGTCTTAGATCAATCTTATAAAAATACCTTGCTTTGTTCATTTAATTAAACAAATCATTGGTTCGAGGTAACAGATATCTGCTCTTGAGAGTAAACTTGTTGAGCTTTCGCTAACACATAATCTCACACTTCCATCTTTTTTATTAACACATCGTGCCGGTGCACTTTAGGGGGTACGCTAGGTCCAGTTGCTTTTTCTTCTAATTATCTCCTACGTTTGCTCTGATAACTCCTTTATTTTATCTGGTGCCATTCTGTACGGGGCTTTGGACATTGGCTTCATTTCAGGTGCTAAATGAATCATAAACACATTTTCTTTATCTAAAGGAAATATTGGTAACTTATCTGGAAACATATCTTGAGACTGTAAAATCTTCAAGTTCGGTTCGCTCCGGACTCTTAGTTATAATCGCCATAGCCCTTTTATTTTGGTCACTGTAATCTTAAATCGTTCTTAACAAGTTCTTTACTTTCCTTTGTCCTTTAAACTTCTTCATATTCTCATTTGGCGTCTTCAGAACTATCTTCCATCACGACGGTCTACCTGGGCATCACACTTGAATAGTTAATCCACTCCTTAGAATAATATCAAATCTTCTTATCTCAAATGATATCAATTCTTCGCAAGTTATTGCCAGAAATATCGATTCCACCATTGGTACTTACTTATTCAATAACTACAAATTCTTTACTTGCTAGTCCTTTAGTCATAAACTTATTGACTTGACAGGATAATTCATCTTATCAACAAAACCTTGAGAGATATACGATCAAGTTGCTCCCATATCTTTCAATACTTTAATGCATAAGGTATCCGCAATAATCTTCCACGTCATCACATCCATATTCTAAATAACATATTTCTCAGGAAAATCACAATTTCGCGTTCTCAAAGACGTATTCCTTATTGAAGTAGATTCTCTTGACTCTTAATGCACTCCTGGCTAGGGCCAGTGATTTGCAACTCTCACCATATGCCCTTGTTTCCTTTCCATGCATGAGAGGTAGATGAGACTTTGCCAGCTGAGGGTATAATACATTGACTTTTGTTTGAAAAGCTCTCGCAAGGAACAACGGTACAATGTAAGAACTAGAAGGATTCACAATTTTAATAAACTTAGAGTTGAAGAGAAAGAAGAAGTAATAATTTGAATATCGATTCAACATTGGTACTTAAGATGGCCAGTCTTTCATACCGTATGGCATACAAGACATGATTAGGTGGCGTCCTACCCGACTCTTTGTCATTCCGACAAAGTGTCTCATCATAACACTGTTTATCCCAATTAGAAAGCAAAATCTGAGGGGGAACAATTAAATTTGAAAGGAATGCAAAATCCTTCATTTTGATATCATCAGAAAGAATTTATTAAGAAAAGGAGTTCATACATTTTTAGGAATTAAAAAGGAATATACGCTGTAATGTTGAGGACAAGAATGATACCATTGGTCACCATCCACATTTCACTTATATTCATCTTTCGAGTTTGATCGATCATATCCCAATTGTATCATATAACAACTTTAAAAATATGATAAAATACCTTCGCAACTAAGCATTATGGTAGATTCTTACTTGTTAAGTCTCGCGTCTGTAACGTCGCACCTACACGTATAATACTTTAACAATTCGATCATAATGGCATTCTTATCAGATAACCTTGAGTTTCCTCTTTTTAGTTTGGAATAACCATGAATCATTCAACATAGCGATTTTTTTATTAATAATATTCTTCTTTTAGAAAAGTCTAGAAATCTTCCCCATCTTCTTCGGTCATGCTCAGGCTTCCGTTAAATCAATGAATTCTTTGAACTTTGATAATCCCAGTAATTGGATGAATAGTTACTCCGTACGCTGGTTCTGTTGTTAATCTTATCAGACAATACTTGCACCTTGTTGTTAGGAATAATTAACTTCTTCATAATCGCAGGTTACCTCGTTCTCCGAATTAACAATACTGAATCTGAAACAGCATCCTTCCAGGTAATCCGAGTCTTTTAACAAACAAGAAACTCAAGTAGTAACTTGACAACCAAGGTTTAAAACTTATTTTATTCAAAAAGGCTTTTAGAAATTTTGTGATGAAATCTTTTTCGAAAACTTATTAAAAATTTTAAAAATCACACCTTCGGTTGTCCTTATTGTATGAGTTGGTTGTTCTCCTTCTTATGACCAGATACCAAGTTAAAGAAACTATCACTCAAGGGTCCATTCACTTCCATTTATCTCCTCTCCTTCATTGGGTCCATTACTTTCCTTAATCAATAAAAACTTCCGCTGTCGTTGCACGTTATCTTATTCGTAGCTTCACATTAAGGCTCCCATACTGGTAGTACTCTCGTTAACCACTTTGCAATCATTAAGTGGAATAGACTATCCAATAGTCAACAAGTCAGCTAATGTCACATCATATTGTTAAAATATATATCACATCATTACAACACCATTTTCTAATTTCAAGAAATCTTCAGATCCCTAATCTCCTCTAACTCTCTCTCTTCAACACTTATCAACTCCATTCCACAAGCTAGTCATGAGGGGCCTAATTACTAATAGCTTATTATAACCTGATAACAGCCATCCTCCGGAACACTTAAATCTTCTTTCTAAACTCCTTCTCACCTTAATTTGTATCTCAATACTCACCATTTACTGCAGCTATCGTGTCCCTTCTCGCAAATGCTGTTGTTTCATTAGAAAGGTTTTTAAAATGAGGATATAAAATATGGTTTATAGTAAACAGAAAAGATACATCCATAGTTGAATGTTCAAAAGAACAATAATAAGCAAATGAAGGTTCTTGAATAGGTAGTCTCATATCAAAAGATGATAGAATAGCGTTGAAAAACTTGGAGAGGCGCAACTGTCATAACAGAAGGTAATACCATTAATACTGATGAAAGAACAAAGCGTAAATCAAATCTGGGAGAAGATGACGATCCTTAAACGGAAAGCTCCAAACGATCAGTTGATGTAGGGAAATCAGGATCTGCCATTGCCGTTGCCTGGATATCACGTCGCAAGTTAAGAATCCCGAATCGCAACACGAACCGTGCCGGAGACCTACTATACAGTCGCACTCAACCTCACGATGGCTTATCTTTCTATTTCCTATTCCTAATCCTAACCCTCTACCCGATCCCGATAATCTAGGCTTGTTTCAGTGACTTATAACTGTAGCTCTGATACTAACCTGTGGCGCCCTCCAAACCCGGGTCAGAAGTTTGGGGTCCACAACATACACCATATATAAACCTGTATATAAATATTATTTGCAATGACCCTGCTGTACATAACCACGGATCGCAATAGGTTAAATTATGAAAACAAGCCACAGCCTTAATTTTTATTACAACGTACCAAATCCCAACTAATTTAACTTACAACTGATAATGAAATTATTCTTACAATTTTAATATCTCACTACCATAGGAGGCTTCTGCTAGCTCGTTCCAACTCGAACTAAAATCCTAGCTCGCACTTTGAACTGAAGAACTTCACTATCATCAATATCCTTCTTAATTGTAAAATATATAAAAAAATTCGAAAGAGTGAGCTAACTAGCTCAGCAAGTCATATTATCAATAACTGAGGTTAAACAATGATCAAACGAGATGATTCGAAGCAATCAAGTTTCTTGTTAAATAACCAATAGAATTGGATATTCATTTTAAGTTTTCAAAACCAAGGTTAGGCTGCTGATCAGTCACGCACTAACCCCGAGCAAAGTACACAGCACTGCTCTAACTACTGGATCCAAGGCACACATTGACCTAACTTGACCATCGATATGGTCTGACCACGAATATGGTCCACACAAAGAAAACTATCCAATTCTAAAGCAGTTCAATATGATAAACAATATAATTCAATAAAATCATATCATAATCATTAACAATAACACATTTGTATAAGATCATGGTAAAAATTCATGGTTACCAAAAGGGTATGTCAAAGTACATAAAAGAAGTGGCCTCCAGCCGGTAGGATAATCGGGTATTAGATGAATAGTGTTTTTACAAGGTTTTAGTACTTTGATATCACAAGGTATGGATTGTGTAAAAATTTTTCTGTATGTGTAAACAATTATGTTCCAGTGTTTGGTATATGATGGATATATATTTGTGGAGTAGTATCGTATTTGTGTGGTTTAGTATCTGGTAAATCAACAAGAAATAGTTTACAAAGACTAAGGCTTATGGCTCAAAGATCAAATGATGTGGCTCAGGTTCAAGGCTAGAGGATTCAAAGTATGTACAGTATAAAACAGAGCTATTTTGGGTATTAACAATATGTCACAAGAGAATTTAGAAATATTTGCATTGTATCTTGAGAAAGGTTTAGAAATACTTGCCTTATCATAATCGATTTCAACTTCACTTGTACTTGTCTAATGACCCCATTCAACAATTACTCGTCTGCTTCTCCTATGCCTCGCTTCTATCCTCTGATCACTTGCTGTATTTTTTACATGTAAATTCTATTTTTTGATCACCTGCTTCTCTTTCTTACGCCTTGCTTACTCTGCTAGGCATCATAAGTATCTATTAATATTTAACTCATACGATTCTATTCGACATACACGTCTATCTACCTTTTGTTTTACCCAAATCCGATTAACGGATTGAAAGTTACGCTATAAACAAGTAATCACCGAACATATAGACCGACAGTCAAACAACAAGTCACATATAACACATAACACGTCAAATAATCAATGACATATCATCTATAAAGAAGTCTCGGGTCATAAACAGGCTTTCGGGTATTTAAAATGATTTCTAAAACATTTTACGGAATTAAAACTGGTCGTTAGATCAATTTTGGAGTAATAAACAGGGTTCGATTGGCCAACTCTGGCTTCGAAACAATTTTATAATAATTATCGAGCCTTGGAAATAATTTAAAATAATATTTCAAAGCTCGAAACTATTTTTCGGAATTTTTAAATCATTTTTAAATAATTAATTCTAATTGAATAATTAATTAAAATCAATTAATACTTAATTAAATTAATTAATCAATTAATTTCCGAATTAATTGACCAATTAATCAATTAAAAATTAACTAATATGAATTAACTAATTAATTCAGATTTATTTTTGAATTAAAAATAATTTTTGAAATTAAAATAATAATTTTTAGAATTTTCAGAAATTAAAAACCAATTTTGGAAATGAATTTATAAAAGAAATTTGATTTTTAAAAATTTTTGAAACAGAAATCCCATTTCTGCAAAGCTGGGAAACCTTGGGGGGCTAAACTGTAAAAACAGAAGTTAGAAATTAATTTTACAGAATTTTGGATCAAAACCGGGTCAAACCGGGTCGGAACTCCGGGTCACCAAGAACAGAAACGGGTTCTTCATGAACCCAGATTCCGGTGACCGGAATACGGCTCCGGTGAACCCCGATTCAGGCGAAAACAGGATGGTTTAACACGATTAAAGTGGGGTTTTCATTCTAAATCACTTCAGGAGTTCAAATCAATTAACAAATGGACCAAACGACATCTGGAAAAAAAAATCCGGCCAAAAACTTTAAGAACACCGGTGAAAACTTCAAATCATAACTCACTCCTCTACAGGCCTCGTCGATTCACAAAACTTATATGGATTTGCAAATTGCATAAGGAACACAACCCACCCCTTAAGAACATCTAATAATTCTGAAATAAGAAACCCCCAAATCGAATTGAAAACATTCAAAGTAATATAAACCCTAATTTCTAAATTCCGAGAATCAAACCCAAAATTAAACATGTTATTGAACTCCAAATTTGAAGTATAATATACCAAAATGATCAGGAAAATAAGCTCTACAATATACAATCATCAAATCATTCAAACAATCATCCGTACGAAAATTCATAATTTAAATACCAAGAAATTCAAATATAAATAATTAAATAGGTAATCACCTGATGTTTCTGGGTTGAAATTGATGGAAGATTTGGATTCTAGATTTCAGTAGCTTCGTTTTGAGTATATGTACGCCAAAATCGGATATCGATAACGCCTCCGAATTTGTGTTTGATTATGAAGAACATATAATTATAGTATTTTCTCTGTAAAAATTCTGTAAATACTGTTTGCAAATGATTTCTGATACAAAATAAAATACGGTAGAAGTTATTTATATTTATGGAAAATTAGTATCCCGTTGGATCATTCCGGATATAAAATGGTACGTTTATTTATAAAAACTGATCCAAACGGTACCGGTTTTCGAGATAATTATCCAAATCAGTAAAATTTGTACTGCGGTCGTGGTCTCAGCACCTGGTTACACGTACTACGAGGTGATAATTGTGATAGTTTAATAAAAAGCTCCCGTTTATTGAAAATACGAGTTTTATTGATTTACCAAAACGAATATTGTATCGAAAATATTGTGCGGGGACCCGCGCAGGACAAACCATACGCTGGATCGAAAAAGTCGAAACATGAAATATGCTCGGAATATTACAATTAGGTTAGGAAGGAGTTCTCGGAAAAGTTTCGGGTTCTAAAAACGTAACAACGGATGACGTCGGTTGGTTCCCGTTTTTATAAAATAGATTTTAAATACCTGGAAAAAAATTTATAAAATTCATATGATTCCTATATAATCATAAATCAACATAAAAATAATTAGGAAGATATGACAATTATCTATATTTTATTTTGGACATATAAAAATTAAAATACTCAATTAATATTATTTTTAAATATCCAAACACATATAACACTTAACAATTAATTCACAGAATAAATACTGAATACCCATATAATAGTTATTTAATAGCAAAAATAATTACACGATATATCGCGAATATTACACGCACTGTGATAGCACGCGACCGCGCCAGGATTCCAGAATGACAACGCACCCGCGCTGTGTTAGCGCGCCCGCACTGTGTTAGCGCGCGGCCCCGCCAATGCGAAAGATTTGAATCCGGATTCCAATGCAATTCTAATTGGGAGACTTTCAGATTGATTAGGGCTACTATAAATATTTAAATAAGAACATTTTCATAGGCGAGACATACCAGAGCGCAAGGAGAGCCGTAAGAAGACCGTATTAGCACAATTTAACGAAGATGAAGAAGATCTTGATTTTACTTGTGAATCTTTGTTTTAAGTTGTGACTTGGATGCTAGTTTTCTTACTTGTGAACCTTTACTCTTGTTTCGTACTTGGTTTTATTTATTCGTTATAAAGACTATGTTTGTTATACCATGTTTTATCGGAACCCATGTTGATGATGAGGTCAATTTTGGGCTAATCGTTATCGTGGGGTTCTAGTGGATTTATTTATGGATTTCTTTAGTTAAATTGTTTTGATGCCTTAGTGTGTGGTGATTGTATGATAACCTAGTATTGGTTGTGCTTATTCGTCTTATAAGAGTCACGAACTTATAAGATAGCGTGTTAATTCTTAATGAAGCGACAGTGAATTTAAGGATTTAGAACTTGCCATGCTAGCATAGGTTCATGTGTTATTATTATGCATGATTCGTAGGTACTTTTACCCATCTTACTTGCCCTATGTAATCTTGATAGATAACTTGTGCTTAAACCGTTATGTATTCAAATTCTATAGACATATAGGGTCTCAATATAATTGGTGTCTATTCAGCTTCTATCTCTTTTGTGGATGTCTGGTAGTATGGTACTCATGCAATGAAAGTTGGCGTATTAGTTTCGTGTTGTCTGATTAGTGTCATCACCATTGCATGCTAAGGTTAAGAAAAATAAGGCTATTGAATGAAGTATTTAATGAAGTTAGAATCCCATGTTTGTCATATATATTAATTCAACCAATCTTATTCCCTTAGTTATAATTGTTAGCTTAATTCTTAGTTATAAACAACCCAAATTGTTATCGTCTTAGCATTGAATAATAACCATATATTGTTGCTTAAGTGCATGAATTAAATAGTTAACCAACGCCGGTTTCTCTGGGATCGAACTAGAAATAATTCTATATTACTTGCGAACGCGTATACTTGCGTAAATTATTAGCGCGTGTTTAGCGACAAACAGCTGCCTATGCCTATAAAAGGGGTCTCACCCCCACCACCAAGAACTACATTTTTGACTTGATCCTTGGCATATAGTAAGGTATATGCATCTTTTGAAGGCAGATTGAGTCACGAAACACGAGAGCAGTTAAATAGAATCTTGGGCTAACGAACCCTCGATTAAATACACCCTAGTTTTTTATCTATAACAATATAATATATATATGTATATATATAACATCTAAAATATCTTGATTCTCACAAAAATATAAAAGATTCAAAATAATTATGAAAAATAAGGAATATAAATTACACATGATCATTGAGCATAATTTACAAGTTAATTTTATCTTAATTAACATACTAACATACACATTAAAAACTTGAACTTCGACTTGAAATGCAAAACGAATGTTTTCGAGGTAGAAAGAGAAAACCTCATTAGATCCATAGTTAAATTAAACAAGCGGCAAAATTAAACTCTATTTATAAACTAACACATATCAATTAAAATTTTATACTTACATTTTATAAATGATATTGTTAGATAATGAATCACACACAGAGGGGGTTGAATGTGTTTTTGTGTTTTTCTGCTTTTCTTGAAGTATTTAAGGTGGTGAACAAAGTAAATTAAATCTTGTAGTTAAATGTGTTAATACTGAAATTAAACAAGTAAGAACAGTGGACACAAATCTTTCAAAACTCACTTAATTATATATTAAAATCAAGAATGTTTTGCTACAAAATTTTTAGGCTCTTTGTTGATAAAGAGCTTAGCTTCTTCCTTAAGAGAATACAAGATTTTTCTTATCTAAATTGTTATATATAACAAAGCATCTGGTGTTTACTTTATAGAACAGTAAACATTGGTTATTACACAGCATGCAACAACATGTACTAAACCCTATTTTTAGATCATTAAATCTTATTATTTCTGGCTTAGTGTATCTTTGCTAATCTTGCACGCCTGTGACTTTACTTTTCCAGTTAATCTTGGCCTTTGATCTTGCACTCTTCAAGCTGCTTTTTGTAGACTTGTCAATCCAACTGATTGGATTGATTGATGATTGATAATCTCGGATATTGAACTAGTATACACTTTGTAATTTAAGTTTTACCTCGAGATCTTCAGTTTGGTATATAGAGAACTTGACATCTCGATAAGTATAATGGCTTATCGAGATCTCTCATTACTCTATAGATGTTTTAACTTGTAGAGGTCTCTGAGTTCTCTATAAGAGAATTTAGCTTATCGAGATCTCTCATATTCATGTCTTCCCTTTGACTTATCGATAACTCAGAGTTCTCTAGTGATATTTTGACTTGTCGATATCTCAGAGTTCTCTAGTAATATTTTGACTTTTCTATATCTTAGAGTTATATAGTGAAGAAATGACTTGTCGATTTCTCCAATCTTCATTCTGCAATTTGGCTTGCCGATATCTCTGAGTTCTCTAGTAGCATTTTTCTGACTTCTCGATAAGTCATTATGGAGTTCTTGAATGACTTCTCTATAATACTTAATCTGTAATACATAATGCAAACATAGATTATCATACAACTTACTTAGGGTTGTCATATTGAATTAGTCTTGTTATTGTACAGGCATGTCTTGCACAACAATCTCCCCCAATTTGTGAAAAGATTGCTTATCACAAATTCATGCCTGTTAACATGACTAACCCCCCCAAGCTACAATGGAAAATAAGACTAATACATAAAATTTGACACAATTACAACATTTATTAGGTAAAGACTGTTTTTGCTTTTATTTCTTCTCTAATTAGGTCCCTTAAGAAAACAAGAATTTCAAGTTCTTCTATTACATGTGTCCCTTCTAGAGCTTCCACAAGTTTGAGTCTATCTTTCTTTGGATAACCATTTAACAATTCAATCCTAAATCTTGTGAATTTTCCAGCTTTGATGTTTAGAAATTTTCCATCTTTAGAGATTCTGCTCATTCCTTTGGCCTTGAGTTCTTCTAATTTTTTAATGTACATTTCAATCTCCTTATTGTACTTCCTTATCGTTTCCTCAGATTAAGCTTTATTCCTTGCTCTTCTTTCCTCCCTGTCAATCAACCATTCAGCTAAAACAGATCTACATGCTCTTATAACAGTGTATTTATCCTTTAGTAGGCTTATCACTCTTTTGATTTTTGTTGGAGAGAGAGTGTCCATTAAGGTACATCCTAGAAATGTGAAGGATCCATCTTCATAGTAGATTCTTACTTCCTTTAGAGTTACAACCCAGAATCTAACTATTTCCTCAGCTAGTTGTTGAAAATAATCTTCATCTGAGATGCACCAGTTTAAAGGTAGAAAATCATTTTGCTTAAAACAATTCCTGATGGCCCTTTAAGTGACTTCCACTTTTTCAGTAGGCTTAGCCTTCTTAGGTTTCCTCTCAACAGACTTGTAGTTAATTTTTAGTGATGGCTTTACAGAGGGTAGGTTTGTGATTTTCTTGAAAGATGTTTGGCTTGTGGTGATTGGTATTTTCAGAAAGGTGTTGGCAGTTTATTTATATAGGAATTTAGGCTTAGAGGTTTGAGGTGGTTTGATGTTGGATTCTATTGGCTTTGAAGGTTGAGCATGAATTGTTTGGATTTTTAGGGCTTCTTGTGGTTTTGAGCCTTCTTTCCTTTGCTTGCTTCTCCTTTCTTCCACCCTTTTCTTATCACCATCCTTCTTCTCATCCCGCTTCTTATCCTTGCTACCAGTTACCTTGGAGGATTGACTTGGATTTAAGCCAGAAGGTTTTTAATCCTCTTTCTCCAGCTCATCATCATCCAAGTTATCCTTATTGATTTTAGTTCTAGGCAAGTTGGCTTCTTGATTTCTTAGATATCTCTTCAACAACTTAATCATTTCTTAATCCTCAAAATTTTTGTTTTTCTTGGCTTTCAACTCAATCTCAGAATCATGATTAGCTTTTTGTTTGCCATGACACATTGTTTAGGAATTTGGAAGTGTTTGAAGTGTTTGGTGGCAGGACAGATGTATGCCACTCCCTTTCTTGGTTGTAGGTATTCTTCAGGAAAAGCAGCCACTTGAGCATTTTTTAATTCAGTTAGCAAGAGAGTGTCTTCATGAATCACTATTCAGACTTTACTTATCAGAATTTCCAACTTAGATGCCCTCCTAGAGATAAGATAGTTGAGGGACACCTGCATACACCTGTCTACCCCTGAGTCATTTATATTTATCACAATCCTTTTCTCCTGAAAATTGTCCTTGATCACCAAGATTACCCTTCTTGAATTTATTATCTTATCCAAGGCCTTTTTGTAGGTGAAGAAATTGTTATTGAGAGAAGCCCTGAGAGCCTTGAGCAATTCATCAAATTCGCTGCTCGGGCTAGGACCCTCAGCTGCTCTAATAAGCCTTTCCATTCCAATATCTACTTCTTGAATTATGCTCTTTTCAACAGCTTGGACAGTTTGAGTAGATGATCTTAACAACCTAGCCTTTATCTCCCCCTTAGTCTTGTTGGCAGGCATGAGAAGGGGAGTAGGAATTCTAGGCCTCACAGCTTCAGGAAGTGCAGGCAATGGTATGTTTACTTGCCCATGATGGCTCCCAAAGCAACATAATTTTACATTTGTAGGTGCTTGTGGGAGTCCACCAAGGCTTGAATGTCATCTTGTTGACTCTTCACTAGTGTAGTGAGAGCATGCACCTGAGCTGTGAGCTGGTCATTTGAAGTTTGCAGAGTGGACACTTGACCTTGAAGTGATTGGATTTGAATATTGGTAGATGTAGAGGTAGGTGGATGAGAGCTTGAGGAAGTAGAAGGTCCAAATGTGTCTATCGCAGCTTGTTTGATACCCTCCATAAGCAATGAAGAAGGCTCATATCTGGTTTGGTGGAGCTGGTCCAGCTTGATCTTTGTAACATTTGAAGTTGTGATTTGTTGTTGGACCACTTCATGAAGAGCAATGAAAGATTGTCTGAGATTTTTGACATCTTTTTCTATAGTGTTCAGATCTAGTCTTTTCATTTGGTCATCAAAGTGTTGAAACTCTGAGGTGATCTTGACCTGGGAAGGTATAATCTCATTCATCTTCTCATTTAGCAGTTTTCTTACCCTGTCTTCATAACCAATCAACCTGAGTTCTGGAGCTTTTCCAAAGAGATAGAAAGCTTTGAGTTAAGCCTTGGAAACTTCATTGATTGCATCATAAACATCACCAGGAGTCAGGGCTTTAGCATTGCTTCCCAAGATAGTTAGATAGTATTCCCTGAATTTAGCTAAAACACCCTCCATCTCCAGATTGTAGTCCTTGTTTAGCCATGCATCACAGTTTCCATCCTGTTCAGCTTCATTAAAATTTTTTCTTGTTGCTCTATGACATCTGTTTGATAGGAGAGCATTATTGTTGGGTTCCGAGGCATAAAATGCAGCGGATAAATGTAAATAAAATAAAAAAATTCGAAACCCAAGAACATGATCCATGTATAATTGTGGGCAAATTATGGAGATAACAAATCATACCTTTCAAGAGCTTAACTTTCATGAATTCAATGGAGATCCTAGCTATCACCCTTTGTGTCTACCTCTCGGAGAAACACCTATATGGTATCCACACGAGCACCTCCAAGAACGTCTCACGAACTTGACTACGGAATGGATGTACTAGCCTCCTTCTTGACGATCTGAATTGCCTCTGTCTCTCTTTGCTGCTAGGGTTTTCTCCAAAACATTACATACCTCTTAACCTATTATTATCTATTTATAATGACTGATTAAAAGGCCCATAACAGTAAAGCCCAACCCTAGTAGGTATAGGATTAAATAATAAAAATGAATTTCTATTATTTAATTAATAACTAAGTCATACTAAATTATTATAAGCAAAAACATTCCCTTTAATTCGAATTTATATTATCTCAATTAAGTCTTACTTAATTATAATAAAATTCAAATAATCATCAATTAATTTAAATCCACAATTTAAATCAACTATTCCATTAAGTGCTCTATTTGTGTGACCCTATAGGCTATTATTTAATTGACAATAATTTTATTCTCTAATAAAATTATAAACAATGAGCGGTATCTAGTAATACATCATTGTTACCCAATTAAACAATAATTAAATCATGATTAGATAAAACCTTTCTTGATTAGTGTTTTTCGTGTAATATAATCCTTTTAACCATACATATTATAGATTAAACACGAGGCATGTATTTAGTCATCCTCTTCAACATTTAATCCGGGTTTACTTGATCCATGAGTAGACTATCAAAACAAATCATTATTTGAGCCTGGTCATGCTTTTTATAATCTCACTCAATCAAGAGGCCAATAATATCTCTCATAATTATAGGAGGGTTAAATCCTTTATCTATCATTCATATTTCTCATACGACTTAAGATATACCCGATGTCCACTTTTATCATCACCCGATCAAAAGTAATTTTTAATGTAGTCAAGTATATTAATCCTCGTATAGAAATATAATGATTTCAAGTCAAAGGATCGTTACACCATTATCACTGCGAGTCTTTCTTATGACTTTATTAAACATGAAGAATCTCACTGTGGGTCTTTCCAGTACCATGTTCTCTCACATGTACCTATGTATTGACTTTAGTATCCCCATACTTTTAACCAATGAGATGTGGTTATCTTGTCAAATAACATACTAGTCTATCTATGTATTATTATTGTCCTATATAATAATACTCGACTAAAGACCTTTAAGAATATGATGAAAGAGATATGTCCTAAGTCCAATCATATATGAGGATTTAGGAATAACTTTTATGTAATCTGTTTTGATTTCATTGATATTAATAAAAGACTTGTTTTTTTATTGCGGGCTCTATCTGTTTAAACAAGATATACCACAGTTTAGAGTAAAGCTTTTTATGGATTGTCATGAGATCATAATAATGAGACCTAAAAGATGATAACTCTAAACTTAAATAGTTCCTGGTCGTAGGAGTACTAACTGGTAATTAATAATCCGCAAAGATCAGTACATACTATGCTTGCTTCATTATGAAGGATGTCTGTTCTCATAGACATTTGTGTGGTGACACTATAGCTAGTATGTAGGTGCTTATTATAGAATAAGTTCACTGAACATGACTCACACAGCTGAACAATTGATGGAGTTCACTTACGTGTCACCAGTTGTTCATATAGTGATAGTTGTACAAGTATCCTTAGACTTGAGGTCATCATAGTCATCTTGTGTACACTGAACTATGCTTTGGTTTAGTTCTTAGTCTCAAGGGACAATCATAAGGGCTCTACTGGGTATAGGAATTTGTACACGAAGATAGTGTATGATCAATAAAGGATCTACCCCTTCCAGTGTAGGAAGAGAATGTTCAATGCTGATCCACTTATGTTAGTTCAGGAATCTCTGGCCAGAGTGAATGAAATTAGAAAGGAGTTTCTAATTTACATTAAATAGAACCAAGCATAGTGAATGGGAAAGCAAGTGATTAAATAAGATAGGCTTGACACAAGTTCCATGCCTTGTATTTAATCGTGACATTGCAGGGTAGAAGGAATTAATTGTACAGTAACTACTCACTGAATAGGTTCTTGGTATTCTAAGCAGTGAATTCGTATTATCCGGATAGTCGCGATATGCTGAGAAGTATCCCTCACGATGTAGAATAAATATGATTAATTAATTAATCATATTTAATGAATTAGAGAATCTATATAAATAATGATAAAATAGTTTTATTATTATTTATTTCTACTACTAGCTTAATATTGAACCTACAGGGTCACACCATAAAAGAGAATGATTTAATGATGGAGAAATTAATTAATAATGGTTGATAATTATTTATTTATGAAATAAATAATTAATTGGCAAATTTAATAATTGATTAAATGAGATTTAATTGATTATAAATTAATTAAAAAAAAGTTCTTAATATTATTAATTAAGAATTTAATTTTTGGAGTGAGAGAATTATTTCTAAAGTGTTTAGAAAAAGGATTAATAATTAAAAGGTGTTTTAATTATTAGTGAGAATAATAAAGGGTTAATAATAATAATATTTTATGGAAAAAAATTCAGCTGAAAATTTTGCCTATAAATATACTATTATAGACCCTATTTTTGCCTCAACCAAAAAGATTTACAAAACCCTAATTCTCTCCATCTCCTCCTCCTTCATTACATCATTTTCTTGGTGGATACCGGTGGAGTGCTTCACACTTGAGGAGCAGCTGCTAAGGATCTTCGATCATCATTTTTGGATCGCCATTAAAGACCTCCATCTTTCCATTAACTTAAAGCTTCTTAAGGTAAACATACTGAACTACGAATTAAATATTATTTTTCGCATGGATCCCGCGGAGGGTTTCATTTTTTTTAAGATTTAAATTTACGTTTTCGTTGCGTTTATGTGCTAAAAACCCTTCATATGATATATTATATAATCTCAAGTTCAAGTCATGTACTTAAACTATACAATGTGTATCATGATTCTAAGGACATTTATTATGCAAACAAAATATCGCAGTAATTAAGGTCATAATAAATACATTTATTGAATGATCAACTGGCATAAAGATTTAAAAGAATAATGTATTGCCTCTAGGGCATTCACACTAACAATCTCCCACTTGCACTAGAGCCAATCACCCATATATCTAATACCCATGGAACTAGTGTGACCATCATGCTTCTGCTGCGACAAGCCTTTGGTCAGTGGGTCTGCAATATTATCATTTGTGTGCACTTTACATATGTGTATATTACCCCTTTCATTAATCTCTCGAATAAGGTGAAATCTCCGGAGTATATGTTTGGCCCGGGAGTGTGATCTAGGTTCTTTAGCCTATGCAATGGCTCCATTATTATCGCAGTATAGATCAATGGGATCTGCGATCAATGGAACCACTCCCAAATCAGAAATGAACTTTCGAATCCAAACGGCCTCCTTAGCTGCTTCACAAGCTGCAATGTACTCAGCCTCCATTGTAGAATCAGCTACTATTTTTTGCTTTGAACTCTTCCAGCTTACAGCACCTCCGTTTAGACAAAACACAAAAGCAGACTGTGATACAGTATCATCTCTGTCTGTTTGGAAACTTGCATCGGTGTAACCTTTTACAACGAGTTTCTCTTCTCCTCCATACACCAAGAATGAATCGTCAGTTCTTTTCAGGTACTTAAGACTATTCTTGACTGCCGTCCAGTGACCTTCACCCGGATTAGACTGGTATTTGCTCATCATGCTCAAAGCATATGAGACATCTGTGCGAGTACATATCATTTCATACATGATAGATCCAATTGCTGAAGCATATGGAACTTTATTCATGTGGTCCTTCTCATCCAATGATTTCGGACACTGGTCCTTAGAGATCGTTATCCCTTGAGACACGGGGACATATCCCCTTTTTGCATTTTGCATTCCAAAACGATTCAAAACCTTATCAATGTATGTGCTCTGACTTAGACCGATCATCCTTCTAGATCTTTATCTATAGATCCTCATTCCTAGAATGTAGGATGCCTCTCCTAAGTCTTTCATGGAGAAATTGCTCCCTAACCAAGTCTTAACAGCCTTTAGAGAAGGTATGTCATTCCCCATTAGTAGTATATCATCAACATACAGTACTATGAATGCCACATAGCTCCCACTAACCTTCTTGTAAACACACGCTTCATCTTCATTTTGAACAAAGCCATACATTGTGACTATTTCATCAAAACGAATATTCCATCTCCTAGAGGATTGCTTCAATCAATAAATGGATCGACGCAATTTACATACCTTTCCAGTATTCTTTGGATCGACAAAACCCTCAGGTTGTGTCATGTACACATCCTCTTCAAGGCTTCCATTAAGGAAGGCTGTTTTAACATCCATTTGCCAGATTTCATAATCATGGAATGCTGGAATGGCAAGTAAAATCCTTATAGACTTGACCATAGCCACTGGTGAGAAAGTTTCATCATAGTCAATACCATGAATTTGTTTGAAACCTTTTGCAACCATCCTAGCTTTATAGGTCTGAATATTTCCATCCATACCTTTTTTCTTCTTAAAAACCCATTTGCACCCTATGGGTTTTACCCCTTCAGGTGGATCAACCAAAGTCCATACTTGGTTTTCATACATGGAATCTATCTCGGATTTCATGGCTTCAAGCCATCTCTTAGAGTCTGGACTGTTCATAGCATCTTGGTATGTGAGAGGCTCATCTTCGTCTATGAGCATCAAATCACCACACTGAGTCAAGAGAAATCCATATCTCTCTGGCTCATGGCGAATTCTACCAGATCTACGAACAACCTTGTCACACCCCCAACTTAACCAACAAAATAAATATAACTATTACAATATTTAAAAGGAAGTGAACATAACCAAATCCAAGATCTTACAGTTTAGGGTTTGGAACAACCCAACACTACCATCTATTACAACTGATTTTAATATCGAGTCCTCACACAAAACTATCTCTTATTCTACCTGAGCTCGAACATACGCATCAGCGTCACAGGTCTTACGTGCTGTCTTCTTGAATCTAACCATAGCTGCTAGCTGTAATATCAGGGTAAAGTAAGGAGTGAGCCAAATGCTCAACAAGTGCTAAACAATATGATACATGACATAAATCGAGATATATATTAAAGAATGACAATGTGAAGACATAACCAATAATGTCAAGGGATAAAACTTTGGGTGATGGCATCATTTGCTTGTATCAAAACATTTTCAAAATCATATCTTAATCAAAATCATTTTATGACGCTACGGATTACAGCCGGTGATCAGCCGTGAAGTAATCCCGAACCTCGCTGGGTTCTAAAACATTAATGGGATCCCTAGGCAACTTTTAAGCCTACAATATAAGTGTGGAAAGGACTCGCGTCTCAGTCCAGATCCACTATTCGAAGAAAACATTTATCCCCCTTTGGGACTGAAAATCCATATTTTAATCATTTCAAAAACTGATGCCGATTTATAACAAAATCTCTTTAAACAGTATACATTTTTAGCAAGGGATTATAGATCAACTTGAAACACTGGAAATACGATACGAAATCTCAGGGCCATGATCCACTAGACTTTACTCTATTAGGGTAACTGAAAGGTTTCCATATACAAAAACTTGGACAAGGAAATTTAGCAAGGCAATTGGATATTATGAAAGAGTAATGCCAAACTAGGCTTAAAGCAATGGCTTTCGACAAGGTACAAGTTCTAGAACATCAAGAAGATAAGCTTCATGAATACTAAAGGTGTTAAGGTATGAAGAAATGATATTTAGCTCAAGGTATATCGAGATTGTCAAACTTTAGGGTAATAAAGAGGGGTATCAATCAATTATGGAAAACTTTGATGAATATCTGGCTTTTAGGTATCAAGGTAAAGTTCTATAGGGGTTCAAGCATCAGGGTGAGATATCAATACTTTAGGAATCATTAGCATGTTAATCAAGAGGATCAATCAAGTATTATAACAACACTTTATTTTATCATGGCATTCCAATTACTTTAATATACTATCATGATAAGACTTTTGATCTACTTGTAATACGTACTTGAGGGTTCATGGCATTTCTATATAATTCAAAGATAAACTTAAGAAACGCTTGGTTCAAGTATATCAAAATGACTCAGGATAATCGCATCAATATATATGAACTATTTGTAGTGAATACGAAAGACAGGTTGATTCACTTGCCTTGAGAAAGGCTGGTCCGGTCTGGCTGGTAGGAGCAACTGGAAGCTTCACTCAACCTTTATGGCAAGTTTACCCACGTCTCGAGATCCTACACAATTAATAATAACCTCATTATATTATACTCTCATCAACTCAACCTATTTACAACACAAATGGCACTTAGGCCTATATGCATGCAATTTATATTCACCTTATAAATATAATCGTACACATAGCCACATATACTCACATATCACATTTTAATACCAAATAATATCTCACACATCATAATGCAACACTAGGCTTGGATGATCTCGATCCCCAACTTAAGTCACTTGGTCGCTAAACTAGACAAAGTTCCCAAATTTTGGCTTTCTTACTCAATGTGCCTTTACTAAACTATCCAAAACATATTGACTCTCACTTGGGCCTTTTGCTCTACTGGCTTTATACTATCTTACAACCATAGTGGTCAACCTAGATCTTACTCATAAGTGCTCTAAAACTATGTGATAAGTGAAAGTTCTCACTGGAGTAAATTTCAGAATGACAACTATGGTTTCTTGAGTGCATTAGATACCCTTAAACTACAATTTTACCTCCAAAACTTTTACACTAAACTCTTCTGACCATAAGGCATCTCCCAAACTTGATGTGGCTCAAGGGCCTAGCTTGGGCCTCCTTGGGCCTAAGCTTAAAGTCCATGGTTCCCCTATTTTTCTGGGCAGAAAACGCCCTGACTTGAACTAACTTGTGACACATGGTTCTAACTCATATCTTATGAAATATGGCTGGAAAAACTTCTCTGACACTCCCTCTAACTAAGGCCCAACAGGGCCTAATGAGGGCCTACCCATGACATGGTCAAAACTTCTTATTTCTAAGTTGCAACAAAACTGTCCCCTGCTGGACAGATTTTGTGATTCCCCTTGTGCACCTAACCAAACGACTTGCAAACCTCCAACCCACACCTAAAACCTTTTATATACTCCTAATGATAGCTTCTGGTAGCTTGGGCCTCAAAGTGCACAACAGTGACATGGTCAAAACTCACTCTAAACCTCAGGGTACTAAATTGATTTTCTGCAGAAACTAGGACTCTCCTTTCTCCAAGGTTTTTACTTGACAAACTCAACCACCAACAACCCAAATACCCAAACCATGACTTAACTATGGTGATCTACTGAACTAACTCCCTTACACTCAAAATAATCTTGGTGAAGATCATCCTTACCTAAGGTGCAACATAGCAAAACAAAGGAAATCACATTACACAATTTACAAGTCATCAAGTTTTTAAAAATAACAAGTTATATAATTTTATAAAATATATATACGAATTATTACCACATATCAAGGAGCACTAATCAATATTAATACCTTATCCCTACTGAAATTAAAGCTTACTAATAAAATCTTCCCAAATGATCAAAATCTTCCAACATTCCGAGAGAAATCTAACATTCCAAGAGAAATCTACATGCATGCATGACTTCGAGTCCTATGAACCAAAACAACATATTTTCTAAATATATTTTACCATGAAATCGACATGCAAACCTAGAATAAGCTATATCTAGATGATCACTTAGCATGCAAAGGTTTTATCAAGTTTTTGATACAAAATTTATGTTATCACCACCAAAAACACATAGAAATAAAACAAGGCAACAAGAATAATCTCAAGAACCATTCATTCGGCTCCCTCAAGGTCATGGCCGAATGAAGTGGAAGGGAAATGGCCATTCAACATCAAGAGTCTCTTTCTCAAGACTTGGCATTTCACCATTCCTTCTAGTCCTCTCAAAAATAACCTTAAATCCATAAGAATCAAGATTGTACTTTGAGTTCCAACTAAAACTTTGACATGCAAACTTAAAACTTAAACTTTTTACTCAAAACTCTTTGAATTATATATGATCATGATATATGAAGTAATATTTACTTGTATGGAAGGTGAGAGCTTGAATGAGGAATGAAGAAAAGGGGAGGGGGTAGGGTTTCGGCTAAAAAAACCGAGAGGAGAGGGGGAGGGAGGAAGAGTGTGGAAATGGTGGAGTGAAAGTGGAGTGTTTGTCATGTTTACTTGGTTTTTTATTTGCCCACAAGTGAATGGATGAGAGAAATTACAAGAATAACCTTCCAACATAGTTAGGTAGATTTGCATGCAAGGACAAAATGGTAATGTGGCTAGTAGAATGAAAGTGAGTGGGGTTGGAAATGCCCTCCTTGCCCCTTGGTTGAATAGAAGAGAGTTTACATGCGAGGGTAATCATGTAATTTGATAATTATTAAGCAACTAATTTTCAAAGATTTATTTTTATATAATAAAATAAAAGTTCAAAAATTATAAAATTTATACCATAAAATAATTTGGGTTTTTAGAGATTTTATAAATCACTCTCAAAATTTGTGAACAAAATATCTTTTAAAAGAAAATTTCTCCAAGGCTTAGAATATTCCTTATAAATCAAGAATAAAGGAAATAAATAAACTTTTGCTTTGAAAAATCATGTACTACACATAAAAATTTTATAATGCAAAAATTCTCACTCACACAAACGTACAATCATTAAACATATTTACTTTCGACTTTAATATTATACCAAATCCACAAATAATATTACACGAAAATGCCGGTCATAACAAACCTGTGTTTGTTGATCATTATCATTATTCTGCTCTTGTTCCACTTCAGGTTCAATGCTATTTTGTGGTTCTCGATCTTCATTGAGATCTATGGTTCTCCCACTGTTTCTTTTGGAAAAAAAATCTCTTTCCATGAAGACAGCATCTCGAGCAATAAACACTTTATGCTCAGAAGGACTATAAAAATAATACGCCTTTGTTTCATTAGGGTATCCCACAAAAATGCACTCTTCGAATTTAGGTCGAAGCTTGTCAAATTCTTGACGTTTCACAAACGCCTTACATCCCCAAACTTTCATAAAGTTCATGCCTGACTGTTTCTCCTTCCATATATCATATGGAGTCTTTTGAACCTTCTTAGTAGGAACACAGTTAAGTGTGAAAGCCGTTGTTTCTAGAGCGTAACCCCAGAAACTTATTGGAGATCTGCATGACTCATCATCGATCGCACCATGTCCAACAAGGTGTACGATTTCTTCTCTCTGAAACTCCATTCCATTGAGGTGTTCCTGGCGGAGTGAGTTGTGATACAATACCACACTCTTTCAAATACTCTCTAAATTCGGTGCTTAAGTATTAACCTCCACGATCGAATCGTAAGATCTTAATACTTGCATCTCTGTCAATTTGCTTCTCTACTTCAACCTTGTATTCTTTAAATTTTTCAAAAGAATCAGATTTGTTCTTCATAAGATATACATATCCATATCCACTGAAATCATCAGTAAATGTTATGAAGTAGTAGTAGCCTCCTCTAGCCTTACACGCATTGGGCCACATACATCACTATGTATTAGCTCCAGACATTTAGTGGCCCTTTGACCCTTACCAGTGAAAGGGGCTTTAGTCATCTTACCAAGCAAACAAGATTCACATTCTTGGTATGATTCAAAATCAAACTTATCCAAGTATCCATCCTTATGTAATTTGGATATGCGTTTCTCATTTATGTGGCCTAGACGACAATGCCAGAGGTATGTTTGATTTGAGTCATTCATTTTAAGTCGTTTATTTTCTACATTACAGACATGATTATCTAAATAAAGAACATATAAACCATTAAATAAATGTGCAACACCGTAGGTTAAATCATTTAAAGCAAAAGAGCAATTGTTGTTCTTTATTGTAAACGAAAAACCTTTCTTGTCAAAACAAGAAACATAAATAATGTTTCTGCGAATCGCAGGCACGTAAAAATAGTCTTCTAGTTCTAAAACAAGCCCAGAGGGCATAGATAAATAATAAGTCCCTACAGCTAAAGCAGTAACTTTTGCTCCATTGACTACTCTTAGGTCCACTTCTCCCTTAGCCAAAGTCCTACTTCTCTGCAATCCCTGAACATTTATACAAATGTGAGAAGCACATCCAATATCAAATACCCAAGATGTAGAAATAGACAAATTGACTTCTATAACATAAATACTTGATCCAGAAATTTGAACTGCTTTCATTTTCTACAGATTCTCCAAGTAAATTGGACAGTTTCTCTTCCAGTGACCAGCTTTCTTACAGTAGTGACATTCACCCTTGGCCACACCACCTTTAGGCTTTAAAGCCTTTTTGGGACCTGACTTTGGCTTGGGTGTAGAATCAGATCCAATCTTCTTCTTACCCTTCCATTTGCCCTTCCCTTTGGCCTTACCTTTATTTCCCACCATCAGTATGGGAGCAGGTTCAGTTGACTTCATGTTGGTCTCATATTTTCTCAACATATGCAACAATTCAGTAGGTGTTTTGTCAAATTCATTCATATTGTAGTTCACAACAAACTGAGTGAATTATTTGTTCAAAGAATTCATGATTAGGTCAATACCAGTTTCCGGACCAATCGGGAAACCCAAAGTTTCAAGGAACTAAATGTAACCAATCATCTTCAGAACATGTGGGCCAACTGGTTCACTTGCCCCTTGTTTGCAATTAAAAAGTGACTTACTCGTGTTGAACCTTTCTTAACGAGTTTGGCTTGCAAACATGCTTTGCAAGTGCTCATTGATAGTATATACATCCATATGCACATGTTGTCTTTGAAGCTCAACACTCATAGTTGCCAACATAAGACATGCAACATCATTTGCATCATTCTCATCCCTTCTGCTACCTGCTCGTTCATCAGCAGTAGCACCCTCAGGAAGGGGGCCTGGAAGAGGAATATCAATGACATGAAGCTTGCGCTCCTGCCTGAGGACAATCCTCAAATTCCTCTGTCAGTCTAGGAAGTTGTTTCCTCCTGTCAGCTTGTCCTTCTCAAGGACTAAACGTACGGATAGTGTGTTTGTGTTGTTTGTCATTACTCAGTATCTACAATAATAAAAGCGCAAAATAAACATTAGATTATCTGAGTTAAAATTTTATGTTCATATGATTATGATATATTCATAATATATCTCCCACTATTTTTTATCAAATTAATAGCCCTAACTATTAATTCGGAAAGTATATCCCATAAATCTTTCTAGTGAGCCAAGATCCATATTTCGTCATGTCCTAAGTCAACCACTGGTAGTCCTTAAAACATGATTATTTAGGTAGACAACAGTTGTCAATTATATCATATATAATTCTTGGATAGTTTGGTGAACAACAATTGATCTTATCTATCTAATAGATTTTTAATCAAACTCTATGCCTCTAAGTTCATAATAGTTGAATATAACCGTTTATATTCACCTTATTATGATGACTCAGTTAAGTTGGACCCAATGATACAACGTCTGAATATAACCGTTTATATTCGTCGCATTTCACCACGATAGATAGGAGTCCCCTGCCACTGACAGCCCTTCCCCTTATCGATCTAGGATTCAATTAGTGCTCATTCATTGGAAGACATCTGATTAAAATATAATATTTTTACTTAAGGATTTTTAATTTAGAACGATCATGATCCCATCATAAAGAGATTCCCAATTTTTCCTTGAATAAAATACTTCAAATCAATACTCGTCAATGGTTTGATTTCCAGGTAGTGGAAGAGTCACATCGGTCTCGCTTAAAACCCACAGCCTTACAAGGTCTATGAACCCGTTGTTGACAAAATCGCCCCATGTCAAAAATAAAGAAAATTCGTATTTTATTCTGTGTTTCATAAACACGAGAATCTCATGATCGTTTGTTAATTTTAAATCTTGAGTCGTTATAGATTTTATCTTGTTTAAAGACATGTCGTGGGTGATGTATCTAATACATACATGCATCATTAATCTAATTAAAACATGCATTTTCTACTCTACACATACTATGTATACATCATATGAAAAGTGCGTAAAGTAAACATACAATAGTTATGGCCCAATCCTATGTGATATTTTCAGGCTAATGAAAAGATCAAGGTTAATCTATGGTGTAAAAATTAACTATTACATATGTCTTCTCTATTGCTTCCATTGTCTCCTTGGCCTCCATAGGATGCCTCCTTGTTCCCTTGTCCTTCTTGGATGTTATATTAAGAATTATACTAATGAAATTACAAAAGAACTCGAGTTACATTCGAGATAAAACAACTACAAATAGAAAACGACATGCAAGTTGTATTTATTACAAACCAAAATAATAAACCATTACATCTAAGGTCTTAAGGCCATAACTATGCACCATGCTCAAGTAACCATTAAAGAACATGATAGATCATATAAAGATGACATACTATTTATCACTTATCATGATCAAATCAAGAATAATAAATAAGTAAAGCATATGTCATAAGCACAAATTAAAACGAAACCCTAAACCGCGGATCGAATACTAGCAAAACATGTATCACAATACTATTCCAGAATCAAGTATCAGTATACACATGACCCATATCCCAGTTACCAAAAACATGTATCAGTATACATATTATAAGAAATCGCATACATATGAGTTATGGCAGATCTTAAACATACTAGTATCATCATATAGATCATTAACAGATTCATCATATCATTCATATAACATAACTGTTATCATGGCAGACTCATATAACATAACTGTTATCATGGCAGACTCATCACACATGCATACTTGTAAAAATACAGTAAACACGTAACCAAATCAACCCCTTATACACGTAGCTCTGATACCATTATTGGGTTCCGAGCCATAAAATGCAGCGGATAAACGTAAATAAAACAAAAAAATTCGAAACCCAATAACAGGATCCATGTGTAATTGTGGGCAGATTATGGAGATAACGAATCATACCTTTCAAGAGATTAATTTTCACGAACTCAACGAAGATCCTAGCTATCACGCTTTGTGTCTACCTCTCGGAGAAACACCTCTATGGTATCCACACGAGCACCTCCAAGAACGTCTCACGAACTTGACTACGGAATGGATGTACTAGTCTCCTTCTTGATGATCCGAATTGCCTCTACTTCTCTTTGCTGCTAGGATTTTCTCCAAAATGTTACATACCTCTTAACCTATCATTATCTATTTATAATGACTGATTAAAAGGCCCATAACAGCAAAGCCCAACCCTAGTAGGTATAGGATTAAATAATAAAAATGAATTTCTATTATTTAATTAATAACTAAGTCATACTTAATTATTATGGGGAAAAACATTCCCTTTAATTCGAATTTATATTATCTCAATTAAGTCTTACTTAATTATAATAAAATTCAAATAATCATCAATTAATTTAAATCCACAATTTAAATCAACTATTCCATTAAGTGCTCTATTTGTGTGACCCTATAGGCTATTATTTAATTGGCAATAATTTTATTCTCTAATAAAATTATAAACAATGAGCGGTATCTATTAATACATCATTTTTACCCAATTAAACAATAATTAAATCATGATTAGATAAAACCTTTCGTGATTAATGTTTTTCGTGTAATATAATACCTTTAACCATACATATTATAGATTAAACTCGAGGCATGTATTTAGTCATCCTCTTCAACATTTAATCCGGGTTTACTTGATCCATGAGTAGACTATCAAGACAAATCATTATTTGAGCATGGCCATGCTTTTTATAATCTCACTCAATCGAAAGGCCAATAATATCTCTCCTAATTATAGGAGGGTTAAATCCTTTATCTATCATTCATATTTCTCATACGACTCATGATATACCCGATGTCCACTTTTATCATCACCCGATCAAAAGTAACTTTTTATGTAGTCAAAGTATATTAATTCTAGTATAGAAATATAATGATTTCAAGTCAAAGGATCGTTACACCATTATCACTGTGAGTCTTTCTTATGACTTTATTAAATATGAAGAATCTCACTATGGGTCTTTCCGGTACCATGTTCTCTCACATGTACCTATGTATCGACTTTAGTATCCCCATACTTATAACCAATGAGATGTGGTTATCTTGTCAAACAACATACCAGTCTATCTATGTATTATTATTATCCTATATAATAATACTCGACTAGGGACCTTTAAGAATATGATATATTATATAATCTCAAGTTCTAGTCATGTACTTAAACTATACAATGTGTATCATGATTCTAAGGACATTTATCATGCAAACAAAATATCGTAGTAATTAAGGTCATAATAAATACATTTATTGAATGATCAACTGACATAAAGATTTAAAAGAATAATGTATTGCCTCTAGGGCACCTATACTAACAATTATGGCTTGGTAATCCTGGTTAGACATATCTGAGGTTAAGAGTTGTTGAGAGATCTGAGCAAGTCCAGCTAGCTGATCAACCCTGAAATCTTCAAGATTAGATGGATATGCAGCTTCTTGTAGCCACTTTGAAAGAAGGTGTGGTTGTTGAGGTTGTGAGGTTGAAGGTTGGTGTGAAAGATCAGAACCACCTATGACAGAAGTCACAGTTTGACTCACAAATTTCTCTATTTTTGTGACAAGTTGTTGTTCCTCACTTGTGGTGGGAACGTCCAATTGAATTGGAGGGGATTTGACTGGGTTACTGTCATGTGCACCAGTCTCAAACCCTTATGTGTCTTGCACCACACTGTAACTTAAATGTGCTATGCTTGCCTCCTCTATGACAGGATCATTGGCGATTGTACTCCCAGCATCAACTGCTAATGCAATTTTTGTTAGGGCTTTGAGGAGAATTGTTCCTTGAACAGGAACCTCCAATTGAATTGGAGAGGATTTAGATATCTCCCCCTCAGGAGTACTACCCTCAAACCTAACAGTCTGTGAAGACTGATTTGCACATAAAGGTGCATTTGTAACATCTATGGGGTATTCAGTAAAAACTGATGAATCCCCCATGTTTGTGTTAGTGTCATCAAGGTCTACCCCAGCATGAAGCCTCTCGCCAACTAATTATGGTTTCTGGGTGGTGAGCAAGGTTTCTTGAACCAAGTCAATTTAATGAGCTTGCACTTGAGAAATGGATTCAAGTGCTGTATGTGAAGAAGAAATTTGAGATATTAAGAGTTGTTATTCTGTAGTAAGTGTTGGCAGCTCCCCCTGAATGGATGAGGGAGCTTCAATATATGCACTCTCACTGTGTTTTCCATCCTTATTTCTTCTACCATACACTTGAATTTGTTCAAGTGTTAGCTATGCAGACTCTTTACAAAGTGCATTGGGGAGAATACTATTTTTAATAGAAACATCCTGTTGAGAGGATGTCCCTAGAGTTTGTTTTGTCCCCATTTTTACAACTGCATCCTTTTGAGAGGATACAGAGGAGGTTTGAGTGGTCAACTCAGTTTTCTTAGCCTTCTTTGTCTTTCTGACCAAGGGTGACTCAGTTTGTGTTTGATTCTCACCACTCTCATCTATTATTGTGAGGGTAATCTCATTTCTCTTCTTTTTACTCACTTCACCCTTTTCAGAGGATGAAGTGGTTGGTTTCCTAGATGCTACTTGGTTTGAAGAAATGGTCTCAGCTTGGGAAGGTCCATGTTGGTTTTCCTGTATTTGTACTTTTACAGGTTCAGGAACCATAGTTGTACTAGATTGTACATTTGATCTCATGTCAGGCATTGGGTAAGGGTTAGTCCTAAACCTCTCCATCATGAATGGAGTGATTTTCAGACTTACATTTACCTTGTTCTTTGTAGTAAGTGAACCAAATATTATTTTGGACACTTGCTTACAATTGCCTATTTTAGTGCTATCTATACCATTCAACAAATGTATGTCTGTTACTTTATGATTTAAAGTAGACATAATAAATCTAGGAAAGAAAATTTCCTTACCTCTTGCAGACTGGGGCATAGTTAACCTGGTTGCAAATTCTTCCAGGATCAATAGACATAATGAATGGAGTGATTTTCAGACTTACATTTACCTTGTTCTTTGTAGTAAGTGAACCAAATATTATTTTGGACACTTGCTTACAATTGCCTATTTTAGTGCTATCTATACCATTCAACAAATGTATGTCTATTACTTCATGATTTAAAGTAGACATAATAAATCTAGGAAAGAAAATTTCCTTACCTCTTGCAGACTGGGGCATAGTTAACGTGGTTGCAAGTTCTTCCAAGATCAATAGACCAACACTGAAGTGTCTGTTGTGGGCTATTGAGAACACCATCTTCTGCACCACACTTGAAATATTTTCATACCCTGTCTTCCTGCATGTGAAGGCCCTTACTATAGAATCAAACACAAAGGACCATTCCTTCCTAAGGTTTGTTCTATTCAAGCTTGCCATATTGATTCTTCCACCATAGTTGATGAAGTCCATGAAGTCAGCAAGCTCATCTTGTGTTGGCATCTCCACTAGATTTGCAGTTGAAAGACCCAAGGCTGCATTCACATCTTGCTCATTGAACTCTATCTGTTGGCCTCCAATTCTGTGAGTTATCACCAAAGATACTGAGTTGTCATTCATAACAGTTCTCACCACAGTTGTTGTCCAAAACTCATGCAGAACATCCAGGTACAAGACTGGGTTAGCAGTTAAAGCTCTTGCGAAGTAAGATTCAGACAAGAATTTCACAAACCACTTGAAGCTATCAGGGGCTTGGTTAGCATCAGTAAAAGCCAGGTAATTGGTTCCTTTATCTAGGATAGTAGCTCTAACAATATTGAGCGCCATTGTTGTTTAGTGAAAGTGAATGGGTAAGAAAAATTAGTGAGAAAGGAGTTGAAACGAGAGAGAAATCGGTTTAGGATTGAAAAAGCTAGGTCACTCGAATTCTCGAAGGTGTAAGTATGTATATGTATCGAGATGCCTGGGTATTTATAGTAAAATCAGATGACTTGTCGAGAAGGCAAATGTAGACGTTTGAAATATACTTATCGAGAAGTCATTTTAAAATGTGAAAAACACATCGATAAGTCATTTTATTTATTCTTGTAGAAAACTAAAAAAAAACTTATCGAGATGTCAAATAAATACCCAATTTGTCCAAAATGGACTGAATTTGATTCCAATTTTTATTTGAATATATCAAATAAAAATCAGAATAATTTTGCCAAAAGTATTTTACCAAAATAATTTATTGAATTAAATTATTCCAGTTCTGAGTTATTCATAAGTCTAAAATTATACTTGTAGAGAACTCTACTTGTAGATAACTCTACAATGACTTATCGATAAGTCATAATAAAGCTTATCGAGAAGTCACTCGAGAAGTCAGTAAATTGACTTATCGAGAACTCACTCGAGAAGTCTCAAAATGACTTGTCGATAAGTCAGTTAGTCTTATCGAGAATTCAGTTCTCTATATACTTTTGATTACTTTGATTCTGCCTTGTGTTAATTTTACATATTAAGGATGTAAATTAACAACTGAGCAGTTTACTCAGAATTTTAAAAAATTCCAAGCTGAATTTTGAATTTTTGAAAAATAAATATGCAGAGATTTCTGAAATATTTATAATTCATATTTCATTTAATTTCTAATTAAATCAAATAAATTTTGATTTACTAGAAATTAATCTGCTGTAAAACATTAGCTGAGTTCTTGCCTTAGGATAAAGAATTAAGCTTTCCGATTTCACCTATAAGTCTAGTGAAAGTTGCTTCATCTAAAGGTTTAGTGAAAATGTCTGCTAATTGTTTTTCTTTTGGAACAAAAATGAGCTCAATGGTACCATTTGTAGCATGTTCTCTAATAAAATGGTACCTTACATCAATGTACTTTGTTCAAGAATAATTAACTAGATTAGCCAATATAGATATAACACTAGTATTGTCACACATAATTGGAATTTTGTGTAACACTAGACCATAATCCATTAGCTGATTTCTAATCCAAAGCACTTGAGCATAACAACTTCCTCCAGCTATGTATTCATCCTCTACTGTAGAAGTTGACACAGATTATTGTTTCTTGCTATACCAAGATACAAATCTTTATCCAAGAAATTGACGGCTTCCACTAGTACTCTTTCGGTCAACCCTGTATCCAGTAAAATCTGCATCTGTATAGCCAACAGCTTCAAAACCAGTTCCCTTAGGATACCATAACCCAAGTTTGAAGTCCCTTTCAAATATCTGAAAATCCTCTTCACAGCCATCAAATGTGATTCTTTGGGATTGGCTTGAAATATTGCACACAGACATGTAGCAAATACGATGTATGGTCTACTAGCAGTTAAGTAAAGCAATGATCCAATCATCCCTCTATAACTTAAAATATCTACACTTTTTCCCTTTTTATCTTCATCCAACTTTCTTACTGTAGACATAGGTGTAGATGCAGGTGAACAATCACCACACCAAACTTTTTCAATAAATCTTTGACATACTTAGATTTCCTGATGAAGATTCCATCACTTCTTTGACTGACTTGAAGTCCAAAAAGTAACTTAATTCCCCTATCATACTCATTTCATATTCACTCTGCATAAGCTTGGAGAATCTTTGGCAAAGATTTTCATTGGTAGAACCAAAGATGATATCATCCACATAAATCTGAACTAGGATCATATCATCACCATGCTTCCTTTAGAAGAGATTTTTATCTATAGTACCTCTAGTAAAACCATATTTAAGTAAGAATTCTGACAATGTGTCATACCAAGCTCTAGGTGCCTGCTTTAGTCCATATAGAGCCTTAAGTAGCTTGTACACAAAATATGGAAATTCTGGATCTTCAAAGCCAGGTGGCTGTTGCACATAAACTTCTTCTTCCAACTCACCATTTTGGAAGGCACTTTTGATATCCATTTGATACACATTGAAGTTTGAATGTGCAGCAAATGCTAGAAAAATCCTTATTGCATCAAGTCTTGCAATTAGAGCAAAAGTTTTATCATAATCAATTCCTTCTTCCTGTGAGTAGCCTTTTGCAACCAACCTTGCCTTGTTTCTGGTAACTATACCATTTTCATCCATCTTGTTCTTGAACACCCATTTTGTTCCAATTACAATTATGTTCTTTGGTGCTAGAACTAACTCTCAAACTTTGTTTCTTTCAAACTGATTCAATTCTTCCTGCATAGTAGATATCCAATCAGGATCCATTAGAGCTTCTTCGGTTTTCTTAGGTTGTACTTGAGACAGAAAACATACATATAGGCATTCATTAGCAGTTGCACTTCTAGTCCTTACACCAGCATTAGGATCACCAATTATTCCATTTTGATTGTGACTCCTATCCCATTTTCTGGTGTGAGTTTGTTGACTAGTGCCTTCATCATTTTTTTCATTATTTGTATGACTGGTAGATTCTTCTTATCTTTCTTCCCCTGAGTTTGTGCTAACAAATTCAGGTGTATGAGATGAGCTTCTATTTTCATGATTTTCGTGTTCAGTAGTCTCTTCATTCATGATCTGTTGTGCATTGTCTTCATCTTCTTCATCAGAATCACTGTTAATATTGAAATTTTCAAATGCAAGGGCTTCAACTTCATCTTCATCAAGGAATTCCAAGCCTGTGTTAGGGATTCGAGCATAAAATGTAACGGAAAAACAAAAAATTTCGAATCCCTACAGCAGGATCTATGTATAATGAACGGATAATCACGAAGAATAGATATTTTACCTTAAAGAGCTTTGCCATTATGGTTGTTAAAGGAAGATCCTAGCTTTAAGCGAACACCATGTATTCCGCCTTGACGATCTACGTCGTAGAGGTATCCACACGAAAGATGGTACGGAGGAGGCGTGTACTAGCACCAAGAATGGACCTGTTTTCCCCTCTCTCTCTCACCTTTAGCTGCTAGGGATTTATGTTTTTATCTAATAAAAAACGTAACCCTAATTTTAGCCTTAAGGATGTTTATATAGAGAGGCCAAAAACAGTCCTAAACCTAATCCAAGTTAGAGTTTATTAAAATCTGAAATTCTATTTATTTAATAATTAAGTTTAACTCAATTACTAAATAACAACTGAATTTTGGATTTAATAATATACAAATTCGAAATTCATTTATCCCATTAATTAAGTCCAACTTAATTAATAATAAATAATTCAAATTTTTCCTTTTTAATTCAAATCAAATTTGAATTAAATATTCCTCCATGCTTTCTTTGTGCGACCCTATAGGTTATTCTTACGTTGACAATAATTTAAATATATCATATTTAAATTATAAACAATGAGTGGCATCTAGTAATACATCATTGTTACCCAAGTAATAATAATTAAATTGGTGATCAATTAAACCTTTCGTGAATAATGTACATTATAATATAATCCCTTTAGCCTTATATTATAGATCAAACTCGAGGCATGCATTGTGTCATCCTCTGTTAACATTCAATCCTTCTTTCCTTGATCAACGAGTAAACTATTAAACAAATCAGTATTTGAGCACGACCATGCATTTTATAGTCTTACTCAATCAAGAGGCCAATAATATTTTTACTCCTTTAATAAAGGAGGGCTAAATCCCATCTAGATCATTCACATTTCTCATACGATTCATAATGTACCCAATGTCTACTTTTATTATTACCCGGTCAAGGATAAATTTCAATAGTATCAAAGTATATTAATTCTCGTATAGAAATATAATGATTACAGGTCAAAGGACCAATACATCATTATCATGTGAGATTAACTTATGACACTATAAACATGTAGTACTCACAACGGGTCAATCCAGCATCATGTATTTAATACATGTGCCTGTGTTTTGACTTTAGTATCACCATACCTATGATCAATGAGATGTGATCATCAGCCGACAAACACAGTAATTTCAATGTATTTATTATCGTCCCTTAACAATAATACTTGACTAGGGACCTTTAGGAATATCAATACTATTCTCATAATCTCATTTCTAAGTCACGTACTTAGAAATATAGATTTACATATCATATTCCAAGGATATTAATTAATCTAACATCTTATCGCAGAAAATAAAGATATAATAAATTACTAAAGAATAATCCATATAATCATAATTAATAATCCAAATGTTTCATAATATAAACATAATAGTGTTGTCTCTAGGGCACAAACACTAACAGCCTGTACACTTGTCATCATCAAAAGTCACATTTGTGCTCTCCATAATTTTCTTTTGATCAATTACACAGACCTTGTAGGAAGTTCTCTTCAATGAATATCCCAGAAAAATTGCTTCAAAAACCTTTAAGTCAAATTTTCTCACATATTCATAGTTGTCTTTTAAAATGTAACACTTGCTTCCAAACACATGAAGATGCTTTACAATAGGCTTTCTCTTAGAAATGATTGAGTAAGGTGATTTTCCATTAATATTGTAAATTAGATATTTGTTTTGAGTATAACATGCGTTGTTAACAGCTTCTTCCCAAAAACTATTTGGCAACTTGGCATCTTGCAGCATTGTTCTTGCAGCTTCAACTAATGTTCTGTTCTTTCTTTCAACTACTCCATTTTGTTGAGGTGTTCCAGAAGCAGAGAACTCTTGAACAATACCTTTGTTTTTACAGAATTCACTCAATGTTGCATTTCTGAATTCTGTTCCATTATCATTTTTCAATCTGTTTACACAGTTTTGATCTTCAGCCTGTTTCTCTATGTTCTTTATGTGCTCAATTATGATGTGTGGAGTCTCATCTTTAGAATGCGTGAACTCTACCCAAGTGTATCTTGAGAAATCATCCACCATCACAAGTGCATATTTGTTTCTTGAAATTGATAAGACATTCATTGGCCCAAACAAGTCCATGTGTATAAGTTGCAATGGTGCACTTATAGAATTCACAGTTTTTGACTTGTGACTTGATCTTTTCATTTTTCCTTTCTGACAAGCTTCACAAACTTCAACTTGAGCAAACTCCAGATTAGGCATGTCTCTTACTAACTCCTTTTTGACCAAGGTGTTATTTGCATTGAAATTCAAGTGAGACAACTTTTTATGTCATAGCTTGCTTTGTTCTACAGATGCCTTGGTGTAGAAGCAATAAATTTCATCCTTACTTGTTGAGTCCAAGTCTGCAACAAATAAGCTTCCTTTCCTTGCCCCTTTTAGAGCAACTTCACCAGTTTTCTTACTGATAAAAGTGTATTCTTCTTTGTTGAATAAAACTTTAAAACCTTTGTCTGCAAATTGGCTAACACTAAGAAGATTCACTTCAAGACTAGCTACTAGTGCTACATCATCAATGACAACATTTTCATAAATAATCTTGACATATCCCATTGTGAATCCTTTGATGTTGTCTCCAAATGTCACCTAAGGGCCAGCCTTCTCCTGAAATTGTGATAGCAGGGCCTTATCACCTGTTATATGTATGGAAAATCCACTGTCTATGATCCATATGACCTTCTTTATTTTTCCCTGCACACAATGAGTTTTAAGTGTGTTTATCAACCCAAGCAGTGTTGGGCACTTTCTTTTTGTTAACTGATTTAACAAGAATGGAATGAGTTATTTCAGATAAAATAGAATTCATTGACTGTTGTGCATTTTCCCTATCTATTGTAGACCCAATTTTTGTTTCGTTGAGCTCTACTATCAACTTGTGGCAACTTTTCATCACTTTCAAGTTACAAGGGATGCAATCAAACTTGTCACAGAATTAGTAGGGATCATTTGCATCAACTTTATTGTATTTGCTGGCTCCTTCAACTGGCTTGCTAACAACCTTTTCACAAAGGTTAGTTAGGTGATTCACAGAGCCATATTTTTCACATTTCTTTCTTGGAGCATCTGCAACATAAGCAAAATTATTGCTTTTGTTTATTCCAATCTTCCCATTTCTACTATTCTTCTTCTTTCTTGCATCTTCTGTTTTTGTTTCCTTGACAGGTGTCTTGGAATCTTGGTTGTCAATGAGCTTTTCTTCAATTTTAGAAGATTGAGTTGTTCTGCATTTTTATTCTCATTATCTCCATAAAATATTTCTTTCTTTATAATCAACTCTTCTTCACTGAAGTTTACTTCACATGCTTTGAACATAGGTGAACCAACCTTTTTCAGAATAACTGGAACATCATCATTTTCATTTTCTTTCCCTTTTTCACCTACAGCTTTCTTCTTGTTGTTCAAAGCATCATAGTCAAGACCAATAGAAATATTAGCACATGGCTTGTTCTTCTCATGGTATTGTCCAACCAACTCAGATGCATTCCTGAAAGATTTTAACTTGACTTCATTCTTTTACAGCTTCTCCCTTAAAACTGCTTTAATTTCACTTACACACTTGAGCTTGTTCTTCAGATACGCATTTTCTTGTTTCACAACTTTAAGCTCTACCAGCAACAACTCAGTTTCATGTTTCTCATTTTCAAGTTTCTCATTTATCTTTGTCAGTCTGCTAACCTCTTCATTAGCAGTAACCATACTTGCGTGAATGTGAAACATTTCTGTGCTCATCCTTTCAACAGTTTCCTTATATTGACTTACATTTAAATCAATGGTGGTAAGAGTTGGTACATGTGTTTTTGATGAGGATGACTCTCCTTGTTCCAAGGCCATAAGTGCATAATTTCCAACTTTCTCATCTTCATCATTATCAGAATCATTCCAACTATTTCCCTCTGTAATATAAGCTTTGCTTTGCTGTTTCTTCAGAAGGGCTTCATACTTAGCTTCCAGCTCAAGATAAGCTTTGTCTTTCTTTGCTTTATTGGGTTTCCTACATTTTGTAGAAAAATGGCCTAGTTCATCACAGTTGTAGCACCTTATCTTTGATCTGTCAACAGATCCAGTTTTGTAACCATTTTTGCTATCAGATGTGTACTTCCCTTTTTCTTTCCAGCTGCTGTCTTTGTTGAATGATTGTCCTTTACCCTTGAAGAATCTTGGCTTCTTTACTCTAATATTAGAGAACTTTCTTGCCAGATAGGCCATTGATCGATCTAGCTCATCAAGTTCATCTAGGGTGTATAATTCTTCTTCTTCCAATTCCAGTATGACTTGTTCCTATGAATCATTGTTTCCTTGCTCACTTGTTGAGACAACTGAAGTCTGGGATCTTGTCTCATCATTAGAGGTCTGTCTTTCATTGACAATTAGAGCACTTGAGCCACCCATAACATGCCCTTGACCAGCTATTAATGATTTCCTTTCAATCATTTCTAATTCATATATTTTTAAGATTCCATATAGAACTTCCAGAGTTATCCTGCTTAAGTCTCTCCTTTCTCTGACTGCAGAAATTTTCTGTCCAAATGATCAGGAAGTGTGAGTAACAACTTCAAATTCACTTCTTCAGCCTCATAGTATTTATCATGCAACTGCAATTCATTTATCAGCTTGTTAAATATTTCAAACACATCAGTGATACTTTTTTTTGGCTTAGCCATGAAACCCTCATACTGTGAAATCAATATCCTCCTTTGATTAGATCTAACTTCCTCAGTTCCTTTACAGAGTATTTCAATCTTTTCCCAGATTTGCTTAGTAGTGTCACAGTTGACAATGTTATTGTACATTACATTGTCAAGTGACTCTATCAAGATCAGCTACAAGCCACTATCTAGGGAAACTTTTTCTTTTACAGGATCAGTGTACTCAGAAGGGTCTTTAGGAGAATAATGAGCTGGAATGACCATGTCCCCATCTGTAGATTCCTCAACTCTTACCATAGGAGTGAAAGGCCCATTTTTGAGGATCTGAATATATAATCGATTGGCCATCCTGATAGACAACAACATTTTTTTTCTTTCAAAGAGTGTAGTTAGTTTTATCAAAAGTAGGGATTTTAATGCTACTGATTTTCTGTGTATTCATTCTTCCAAGATCTTGAATCTGTTACTTTCAGATTTTGCTCTGATACCACTTGTTAGATAATGAATCACACACAAAGGGGGGGATGAATGTGTTTTTGTGTTTTTCTGCTTTTCTAGAAGTGTTTAAGGTGGTGAACAAAGTAAATTAAATCTTATAGTAAAATGTGTTAATACTGAAAATAAACAAGTAAGAACAGTGGACACAAATCTTTCAAAACTCACTTAATTTTATATTAAAATTAAGAATATTTTGCTACAAAATTTCTAGGCTCTTTGGTGATAAAGAGCTTAGCTTATTCCTTGAGAGAATACAAGATTTTTCTTATCTAAATTGTTACATCTAACAAAGTATCTTGTGTTTACTTTATAAAACAGTAAACACTGGTTATTACACACCATGCAACAACATGTACTAAACCCTATTTTTAGATAATCAAATCTTTCTATTTCTGGCTTAGTGTATCTTTGCTAATCTTGCATTCCTGTGACTTTACTTTGCCAATTAATCTTAGCCTTTGATCTTGCACTCTTCAAGCTGCTTTTTGTAGACTTGTCAATCCAACTTATTGGATTGTTTGTTGATTGATAATCTTGGATATTGAACTGGTCTACACTTTGTACTTTGAGTTTTACCTCGAGATCTCCAGTTTGGTATATAGAGAACTTGGCATCTCGATAAGTATAATGGCTTATCGAGATCTCTCATTACTCTATAGATTTTTTGACTTGTAGAGGTCTCTGAGTTCTCTATAAGAGAATTTAGCTTGTCGAGATCTCTCATCTTCATGTCTTCACTTTGACTTATCGATAACTCAGAGTTCTCTAGTGATATTTTGATTTGTCGATATCTTAGAGTTTTCTAGTGATATTTTGACTTGTCGATATCTCAGAGTTCTCTAGTGATATTTTGACTTGTCAATATCTCAAAATTCTCTAGTGAAGAAATGACTTGTCGATATCTCCAATCTTCATGTCTGCACTTTGGCTATCGATATCTCTGAGTTCTCTAGTAGCCTTTTTCTAACTTCTCGATAAGTCATTCTGAAGTTCTCGAATGACTTCTTTATAATACTTAATATGTGACTTGCAGAGATCTTGACTTAGAATATTTTTCCCAAAACAGATTTATTCAACTCCAATCTTCTTCATAATTCTTCTGAGGCATGATCTCCTTGATCTTCTTCTAGATAGAATTCTTAGGCTTGATACTGTTTACAGAAAAAGACTTCAGTCTGCCCTTGAACAATTTTACAGACTAAAGAATTACAATACATAATGCAAACATAGATTATCATACAACTTACTTAGGGTTCTCTTATTGACTTAGGGGTCATTTATTAAATCTGAACCATCTTTTCTGGATGAATAAAATTGCTGGATGATTGATTATCTGAATACTGGATGAGTAATGTCGTTTGATAAAAAAATATTTTTTTTTCTGAACAATGTATTTTTTTAAGTTATTAATAAATTGTCATGTCAAATTTTTTCATATTTTCTAGAAGAAGCATAAAATATTTTTTATCAAGTTTATACGTAATCATAACATTTTAAAGAAAGGTACAATCTTATAAAATCAATAGTTTTTGTTGCCCCCTCCGTCTCTATTTACATGTCCATTTTATTTTTCTAGATGTCTAATTGACCAATTTTTGAATTAATATAAAAAATTATTGATTAATTATTTTTAAATATGCAAGTTACATTTTAAAATAGACTAAATGTATTTTCCAATGATATTATTTTATTATTTTTGTCAATTATATAATAGGTGTAAATTCAGTTAAAAATTGGTCAAGTTGACCAGTCAAAAATCAAAATGGACATATATTTAGGGACGGGGGAGTATTTATTTAATTATAATAAATTATTTTTCATATGAGATTTATAAAATATAATTATGTCAAATGAATATAAAAGGATAATGATAATAAAATATAAAATTAATATAAAACACATATCAGTCATTTTTTCCCAACAAACATGGACACAGCAAACCACAACACATGTGTGGTGTGATTCAGAGTAAAATTTAAGCCTCTGCCATCCCCGAGAAAAATTTGCTTCGTCCAGAAAAATAACTAAACATACAAACAATCTTAACCAGTCAATAGCCACTCATCCGGTACTTTTAGTTTGGTTCAGGAGTTAACAAATCACCCCTTAGTCTTGTTATTGTAGAGACATGTCTTGCACAACAGATACCGATATAATTTGGAACATTTACTAATAAGCAAACTCAAAATATTGAGATTTTTATATGTATAGATATACAAGTCAATGTAATAGCAACAAAATTTTGAAAAACGTAAGCAAATTATATCCTATATATAATTAGTGTAAGGGAGTTTAGGTGGTATCCTAATATGGTATGGTTGTTAGGGTCAAGATTGTAAATTCCTCATGTTAGTATAGTCTTTGTTGTTTAATAAAAAACAAACAACAACACAATAAACAATTTAACGTGATCATTTCAAATGTACTGGAGTTGCAAAACAGAAAAGGTACAAATACAAAAAATCACAAAACAAACACTAAATAAAAATTTAAAAAGAAGCAAACATAACACAAAAATTAGTTTTCTTATAATAGAAGAATTCACATTTAATTGGATGCACCAAAATTTACCAATATATTTTCTATTAAAAGTTTTTAATATAAAAAATAGAAAAAGTAAATTGAAATTCAAAATATTCACCATCTGAAAATAAAATTATAGAGTGAAAATAAAATAAGAATTTAAAAAATTAAAAATTATGAAAATATAAATTTCATGAGTAAAGAAAGAAACATGAGGAATTTCTTGCAAAAAAAATAAAAAAAATAAAAAAAAAAGAATGAAAATAATATATAAATCATTCCATGTATCACACGGCTAACTATATATAATTGATGTAAAAGAATCAAGATGGTGGCGAAAACTTAATCATTAGATATGTTCAGAAAAATACAATAGCAAATATTGATTGTAATAAAATATTTTAATATTAAAATTACAATGACAAATTTTTTAAAAGAACACAAAATACTTAAAAAATTCAGTAAAACATAAATTATAAATTAACCCGTGAACAACCAAGAACGAATATTACACCTTAATCAATTTTGAATACAAGAATTGGAAGTTAATCGAACATAAACAGAGACTTGTCGTGATAGCGAGAGTAATTACAAAATTAAAAGAGAGGAATAGAGATACAGAGAGAGCACAGCCAGGAGAGAAGGAACGGGTCCGGAGTGTGGGGTAGGGGGCGGGCAATGGGCCTTGTAGTTGAAAATGTTAGTAAGCAAATAAAATATTGTGAAAATTTAAAATAAAGTATAATTGCAATGAGTTAGGTAACTTGATATAGTTGCAAATAAAAAAATAAAAAAAATTGGGATTTCTGACAAATTTCCTGGAAATAAACAATAATATATTATTCTAATAAAATGTTGAGCTATTATTTTAAAAAAAAACTACAAACCTAATTAATTTTTAATTTTATTTTTAAAAACCTACTACACGAGTGTCGAAACCGTACAACATTAAAAAACACAAAAACACGGCTACTTAATCAAAGGACAGGTATGTAAATGCAATATGATTGTACGGTATAAATAGATTGCAGATAGAGGATATGAATATTTTGATTGGTTGATATGATACCTACGGATATCACAAAGGAAAAACGATAGCCTTAAGGAGGGAAAGAATAAACCACCTAATGGCTGCAACAACAGTGGCAGCTGCCTCTTCAATGGCTTCTCTTAGAAATGTAGACCACCCTTTGTTTTCTTCCAAGTTTCGATTTGGTCGCATTTTTCCCGCAGCCAAATACGCCCCAAGATTTCTTGCCATGGCACCTCAAAAGAAGGTATTAATGTAATTAACTTGTTCTTATTTTGAACTGTGATATTTAGTTAAGGATGTAATATTTGACTAATCATGTCCTGTTTAGTTTTGTAATTGTAACTATGCCTTCAGGGTCCAAAATTGCTAGATTATTTGGAATTTTTTGGATAATGTGGATATTACAGGTTTATTGTAGATAGTACGGTAGTAATTGGTTTTCAAACATTTTATCTGGTTATGCATATCGATTTTAATTACGACACTGTACTAGTGAGTACAATTAATAATGTTCAATGGTCGTGCTTGGTGCAATAATCAGATTATTTTTAAATGCAAACTTATTATAGTTTATTGGCTGCGCCAACCTAATATTGGGTGTTTTTTAGACCCTTTTAATGCGAGAGTTTTGCAAAGTGTGTACGACTTTTAAGATTAATAATATTGGTGGATGTGATCTTTTGCTGCATTTGTCCATTTTCTCTGCTAATGCTTGAGAAAGTTGGGGTTCATGTGCCTGCTGAATTGTGTTGCGGCCTACGGTTCCTCATAGCCACAGACTTCATTCCTTGTAGCCCATCGTAACAATTTTGTTATTAGGTGACTGCTAAGCATGGAACAGCATCATACAATTTTTTGGGTAATATAATCTGTGAAAAGAATATAAAATGACCGGACATGATTTCTGTGATTCGCACTTGGGACGTACGAAATTATTTCAAGTATCTTCTTATATCATTCTTTCTTCGGAATGTATTCAGTTTACCAATGCGGCATTACTCAGGGGGCTATGTATCTTGAATTTCCAATGCTCAAGTGCTTGTTGTATTTTATCCACACTGGTGCAGGTAAACAAATACGATAAGAACTGGAGCAAACAATGGTTTGGTGCAGGACTTTTTTATGAAGGTAGTGAACAAGTTGAAGTGGATGTCTTCAAGAAACTAGAGAAGCAGAAAGTCCTCAGCAACGTTGAGAAGGCAGGTCTACTGTCAAAAGCTGAGGAACTAGGAGTCACTCTATCATCTATTGAGAAGTTGGGATTGCTTTCTAAAGCCGAGGACCTTGGGCTGCTGAGTTTGGTGGAAACGTTTGCAGGCGCATCACCTGCAGCCTTGGCCTCAGCTGCGCTGCCAGCTTTTGCATTGGCCATTCTTGCCATTGTATTGATTCCAGATGATTCTACTGCTCTTGTAGTTTTACAGGATGTCGCAGCAGCATCTCTTGGAGTTGGGGCAGTTGGATTGTTTGTTGGGTCATTGGTTTTAGAAGGATTGCAAGAGGCAGATTAAATGCTTTGGTGTCCACCCAAACCTGAAATTACTAAAAATGTTAAGTGTGCATGTGATTACTTAATGTTCCGAGTATGTATCGTTTTGCCTTGTTTATTCAACCAATTTATGTACATCTGCAAGCGCAGTGAAGAAAACTCCAACCTGTCTTCTGTTTTAATATGCTACTATATCTTTGTAGTTATCTCTTGATTGTTTTTCCCTGTACACTTCAGTGGGCAACTCCTCCTTATGTGTTAATCATTTTTTTACACTTTTTTTTAACGTGTTCCTTCTAATTCTTTACATTTCAAAAATTTTCAAAAATAGTAAAATTTTTATAATAAAATAAAATGTAAAATCTTCCACTACTTAAATCCACTATACCCTCTTAATACATAAAATATTAATAGCTCATCCCACTTCTTTACTCACTTTTTTAACTTTTCACCCCTATCCAAATATAAACAAGAAGGGAGTAATATGTATACAACTACTTTCATCTTCCTTTGATAAAGAAAGTTAAAATTTTAAATAAAAGCGAGCTTTAGCCTTACAGTATATGAAGTAAAGTCCCAGTTAAATATTTCTACAGGGTGGCTTTTGTCACTGTGAGGTTTTTTTTTTGCTAATCATAATATATGTCATGGTAGATAAGTGTTGTGTCACACACACTGTAGCACACTGTAGAAGGGGGTTGAATAAGTGTATAATACAATCAAATCGAATTAAGAATACAAGTATGTAAAAAGACTAATCTTATCTTATTAATAAAACAGTATTGCAATGAAACCGTTTTCTCTCAGTGAAGAACAAATATTACGAGAGCTGCTAGGGTTACAATGAATAATATTGTCGATAATGATAACACTTATAGTGTAAACCCTATGTTTGTGTTTATATACTACACAGTTACAAGATAATCTCTAATTGATATCGAATATAATTCTGTATCCTAAAATATATCAATTAGTTATATTTTCCTCCAAGTCTTTTATTCTTTATAGAATTCTTCTCCATGCATATCTCTTCTTGTTTTAGTCTTGATCTTATTTCCCTTCAATCAGCCGCCTTCCTTATCTGAAAGTCTTCTTAAATCCTGATATTATTTTCTGATGAATATCTTCTGATATCTTAAGTTCTGATAACTTAAGTTCTGATATCTTAAGTTCTGACTTCAGTATAAGTACTAATTTCCAGTTAAGTCCTGATTTGTCCTGTTAGTCAAGATCTGAAAACTAAACACAAATCATTATTAAACATGACATCACAAATATATCTAACAATCTCCCCAACTTATAAATTAGCATAATATACAAGTTCAATAGATATTTGATGATGTCAAAAATATTAAGTACAAATGCATATGAGAATTTGACTAGATAACTACAAATCACAGTCTTTGTAGCTTTTACCATCCTTAAAGTCTTATATCAGCTTTAGCCTATATATCCTTCAAAATTTAACAGTTGTACTTCTTGACTTGGCTTCAGTGTTTGATCTCTTAAATATCAAGAGTTGTTCTGAGATAGTTCTTCAGAAGAGTTCTCTCAGCATATTAAAGTTCATTTATCATCCTCATTTTAGCATCTTTAAGTTCAACTGTATCTTCTCCTGTCTGAAAGATAGCAGCCCTGAGATCATTAATCTTTGCTTTCCTTATCTCCTGATCCAATCTGATTAGATAAGCTTTGTCAGACTCCAGATTAAATTCAACACCCTTAATACCCAGAAAAGTAGTGATCTTGGCGGTATTGGGCTTCATCTCAACTAAGTCACCATTGTGAGCTATGTACTTTGGATAGTATGGTCTGTCAGACTTTATAGAGTAAAGTTTCTTCTGTCTTTGAATATCAGATTTTAAGTAACTGGCAGCACCATCTGTTGACCTGTTCTTTACTTGAAGTAGAAATAAAACATGTTGCAGTTCTTCATAATACTTCAACCGAATTGCATCCTTTCTTATCTGGAATACTCTCCCATTTGTCATAAAATAAAGCATTATGTCTTCTTTCAGCTTGGAGTTGTAAACCATCTGTACAGATTCCAATTGATTTAGTCTTTCGGGAGGTGTCCCTACTCCTGGTTTAGAAAGAGATGTAGGATCTGAGGTAGAGTTGTTTACTCTTTTCTCATAAGTATTACCCAATCATGTTTTATCTCTAACTTCCTTCCCTTGGAGCAATCTATCCTTAAAAACATTTGTTGAAGTCTTCATAGGTTGAGCAGATTGTTGAGCTTTAGTAAACCCAGGTAGTAGAACTGTTGAAGGTTTAACATGAGCAATGTCAGAGGTTTCCTTTTCTTCTGATATCAAGACAACTTGAGCTCTGTCAGAGGTTGCTTGAATATTCCTTTTCTTCTTCAAAATCAGACTTGTATCTTCATTACATTTTGCTTCCAGATTCATAGTTGGTAGATATATCTTTACAGATTCATCAGCTTTTGCCTTACCCTTGAATCTAGGATCAACTTCCACCTGTGATTTGGACTTGGCCTTAGATGTCTCAGTATCTGTCCTCTCTTTGATCACAATGCCCTTACGCTTAGGTGGTTTCTTTGCTATGATTTGAGCTTTAGACTTTGACTTAGATTTGTCATTTTCAGCTTTCAGTCTAATCTCTTCTTCCTTCAGGCTTTCAATATCCATGCCTGGATTATCCTTTAGGAACAGCCTTTTGGAGATCTCTTCATCAAGTTTCAGAGTTTGTTCATCAGAACTTACCCTTTTACCAGTATCAGAACTTGTTCTTCTCCCAACATCAGAACTTGTTCTTTGACTTATAGTTCTGGCTTTGCTTGATAAAAAACCCCTGCCTTGACTTAGACCTTTACTCTTTTCAGAGTCATCCTGGTCCTCATTATTATCATCCTTACCCTTCAGTGGTTGATCAGTTGTGCATTTGGACTTAATTACTTTCTCCCCCTTTTTGACATCATCTGGTAGAAGCAGGGAGACAAGCAATTCCATAGAGTTTTGAAGTTCATTGAGTTGGTTTTGATGAGCAGTTTGATTCTTTAAAATATCAGATAGTTGAGCTTGCTACTTTTCTTGAGTCTTTTCTATATACTCAATGCGGTCAAAGGCTGGCTTAAAAAACCTTTTCTTGTCCAATGTGACATTCATGGATTGCTGAATAAGTGTTTCTTGAATTTTTTCTACCTTGGCTTGAGTTATTGAGTGTTGACCTTGAAAGTTCCTGGTACTTAATGAAGTAACTCTAAGCTGTGCTTTGAAGTCATCTTTCATCAGCATCTCATCATCTTTAGCCAGGTGCTCAGCAAGAACATTTGCAGTAGGAACAAAATCAACTTTGTTCCACTCCTTGATCCTTTCTCTTCCTCTGGAGGTTTCACTCCAAGGTACTGGTGCATCCTCTCTCACAAACTTCTTAATCAAATCAGCTTTACAAACTGTTTGTAGAGGTGCATGTCCAGAAGGACCAGCTGCATCAACATTTATATTTGTAACAGCTTCACCAGTATTTTCAACATTTATTTCAACAGAACTTGCAGAATCTTCAGTATCAGCATCTTGTGACAGAATAATTATATGTGAAGCAATGGAAGATTCATCTGCAGTGACATCAGCATCAGCATCTAGCAGTGGAGTTGTTGGTGGAGTTTGCTGAGTAAGTGGAGCTTCCAGATACAAGACCATAGTCACATCCAAGTTGTTGATATCAATTTCTGCACTTGTGCCCGGGTTATCAGCATGTACTGGAGAATGTATTGGAGACACAGGAGGTGTAGGCATTTGAGTAGTTTCTGGCTCAGCACTTGGAAGAGATTCAACTACAGTAGGTTCTTCTGGGATCAGAGATTCTTGACCCCCTTCCAGAGATGCTGCTTCCATTTCTTCTTCAGAGATTGATGATTCTACAACCCTCCTTGCTCTTTTCTTTTTGAGTCTCTTAGCTGATGGAGAGACTCTGGGAGTTTGATCATCAGAGTTTAGCTTTCTAAGCCTTTTTAGGGGCCTAGAACTCCCAGTTTCTTGAGATGACTAAGAAGAGACATTCTCAGCTACTTCAGCAACAGGTTTTGATGGTTGAACCTGTACCTCATCATCAGAGTCATCTCTTAAAATCATCTTCCTTCTTTTCTGTTGTGACTGAGGTACTATCTTAGTCCTCTTTGCTCTAGAAGAAGAAGGCTTCACTTGATTATGTGTTGATGGTTGTGGTTGTTGTGTTTGGTTAGTGGTTGGTTCTGATGGATGTTGTGTGTTGATGGGTTGAACATCGGGATATAGCAATGAATAGGTATCAAAATCAGCATTTACTAGAGCTTGCTTTACTGATAAAGGAATTCTAAGGGGTCTCAAAACTTCCTTCTTGTTGTCAGCAGTTAAGAGATCAGTAAAAGCCCTTTTTGCTAACCTAAAAGGTTCTATGTGTTCACTTGCTAGTTGTGGTTCATTTGATGTACAGTAATTGTATATTAACTGACAGAACCTAGCAAAGTAAACTACATTTATGTCCTCTTTCATTCTATCTCCTATAAAACATAACACAGTCTTTGCATAATCAAAATGAGACTAGTTTAAGAGTGCATACCCAATTTGTTGTGTCAAAATAGGAATGGCATCAAAATTTGAGCACATGTTGGCAAACGTCTTCGTGATGCAATCGAAGAAGAAGCTCCATTCCCTTCGAATATATGGGCGTTTGAGTTGACCCATCTTAGCCAAAATCTTTTCATACCCTAGATTAGCCATCATTTGTTGTAGCAAGGGCTCCTCCACAGCAGAACTGAATTGACAATTTTCAGGTAGGTGTAGAGCTTTTCGAACTATTTTTTGAAAAAGAAGTGAGAAATAAGAATGCATGAAAGGTGTTTGGTAAAATGCCTGTGTAAGAAAACTGTCAGTGAATATGGAGAGAATAAGAGAAAAGAGAGAGAGTGTAGAATACAAAAGTAGATAAAAGATTTAAAATCTTTTCTCTCTTTTACTAATACACACCACTTGACAGCAGTTAAGATGAATTTGAACAGTCTTTACACTTGTCAGCCATGCAGCAGTTAAGACAATAGTTAATGGGCACGGGAAATAAGTAATGATTACTATGCACATGCAGTTTTTCAAAAAAAAATTGTTCCTACTAAACAAGTAATTATGACTGTCTTTATCTCACTTAAACCAATATTATGATAAAATAGAACCGTTCAAGTATTGACCAAAAATAAATCAAGTAAATAAATACTGCCACGTAAGCATCAGAAATTAATTATTATCAGAATTTAAAGGTCATCAGAATATGGCTACTGTACTCAAAAAGTGAATGTTTATTTCTGTAATTCTTCATACAAATACTGATATGGTTTCAGCAGAACTTAATCATCAAAACTTCCATCAGAAGTAGTCCTCAGAATTTATGCAACTAACACTTAAACTGTTCATCTAAAACAACATTGATCACCACAGTAATTTTCATCATTCATATGGAGTGTAAGTGTGTGCTTTAAGCTAAATATCAGACAAAGAGTAAAGTTTGATTCACTTCAGTACATCTTAGAAATAAGGCATAACTAAGAACTTTGCTCAAAATCTGTCATTAGAATGAAGTCTACTATAGAATGAGTTCATACATGAGTCCACCTCAACTGTTTTGTGCTCATTTTATGCATCTTTTGAAATTCCTTTTTACAGTGGCTTCTCAGTGTAAGTGAGTCACGACTGCTTATCAGAATTTATGCTGTTATCAGAGTATTTCTCCAGTAATCAGAGAATGTGAAAAGTCACCAAGAAAATTTTATTTTGCTTTTCTAATGCATATTACTTAATACCAGCAATGCACTTGGGTCTTCCCTTCCACATATATTTTTCTCTTGATCTCAAAGGAGTACCTGATATTTATTTCTTTTCTTTACCTTTTCTTTTGATAAGTGAGGCTTATCAGCAGTTAGTACATCCATAAGATTTACCAACATCAGAACTTAACAGATAAGAAGCACTATTCTAGTTTTTGACTTAGTAATAAGATACACAAAGTAAACCTAACTAAGCTCAATATCAGAATTTTTTTGTGTTAAAAGATTTCCACATAAACAATTACTTCAAACATGGGATCTCTAGTATGTTAGAGACTCTAGGTCAGCATCTAGCACAGTTATCCTCATTGGATTGAATAGTCACAGAAATATTCATATCACTATCAGAGTTTAGAAATTCACATTAGACAACAATCAACACTTAGGTAAATTTCAATTTAAGCACAGATTACATAAAGATAGTAATATATATAAATACTGATCATAAGGTCTGATGTATCAGAACATAAACTAAACAGATTTAGAGAAAGAACCTGAAACCATTCCAAGTTCATTTACCAATCTTGTAAAAGTAGCTTCACACAGTGGTTTTGTGAAGATATCTGCTAGTTGTTGATCTGTGGGAACAAAATGCAATTCCACTGTACCTTCCATTACATGTTCCCTTATAAAGTGGTACCTAATGCTGATGTGCTTTGTTATTGAGTGCTGAACTGGATTACCTGTCATAGCAATAGCACTTTGATTATCACAGTAAATAGGGATTTTAGAAAATTCTAACCCATAATCCAGTAACTGATTCTTCATCCAAAGAATATGTGCACAACAGCTTCCTACAGCAATGTACTCTACCTCTGCAGTTGATGTGGAAATTGACTGTTGTTTCTTGTTAAACCAAGAAACTAATCTGCCTCCAAGAAATTGGCAGCTTCCACGTGTGTTTTTCCTGTCAATTTTGCACCCTGCAAAATCTGCATCCGAGTAACCTATTAGCTTAAAGTCTGATTCCCTAGGATACCGTAATCCTAGATTAGCTGTACCCTTAAGGTACTTGAAAATTCTTTTCACAGCTTTTAAGTGAGGTTCTCTTGGATCTTCTTGAAATCTTGCACAAAGACAGGTAGCATATATGATATCAGGTCTACTTGCAGTTAGATAGAGTAGTAAGTCAATCATACCTCTGTAATCAGTAATATCTACTGATGTACCAGTATCCTTATCCAATTTTGTTGCAGTGGCCATATGAGTGGATGCACTTGAACAGTCTTGCATTCCAAATTTCTTCAACAAATTTCTGGTGTACTTAGATTGACAAATAAAAGTTCCTTCTTCATTCTGCTTGACTTGAAGGCCCATAAAATAGTTAAGTTCTCCCATCATCCTCATTTGATATCTTGACTGCATTAGCTTGGCAAACCTTTTACAAACTCTGACATTTGTAGAACCAAAAATGATATCATCAACATATATCTGCACCAAAAGTAAGTCCTTTCCATGGTTGATATAGAATAAGGGTTTGTCAATAGTCCCTCTGTTAAATCCTCTTTCCAGAAGAAACTGAGCTAATATCTCATACCATGCTCTTGGAGCTTGCTTAAGGCTAAAGTGCTTTATCAAGTCTGTAGAAATGATTAGGAAATTTTGAATCTACAAAACCTGAAGGTTGTTCAACATATACTTCTTCTTCCAATTCTCCATTAAGAAAAGCACTTTTTACATCCATTTGAATGAGTTTAAACTTTTTGTGAGCAGCATAAGCCAAAAATACCCTTATGGCTTCCAATCTAGCAACTAGTGCAAATGTTTCATCATAATCAAATCCCTCCTGTTGAGAATATCCTTTTGCAACCAGCCTTGCTTTATTTCTTGTAATTATGCTATCACTATCAGTTTTATTTTTGAACACCCACTTTGTACCAACAACAGATCTATTCTTTGGTCTTGGCACTAGGGTCCGGACTTTATTTCTTTCAAATTCATTTAACTCTTCCTGCATTGCTTGTACCCAATCAACATCTTGAAAAGCTTCTTCGACTTTCTTTGGTTCAGTCTGAGAAAGAAAAGAATGATAGAGACATTCATTTAATGTTGTTGTACTAGTTCTAACACCTGCTTCAGGATTTCCAATAATCAAGTCAGGTTTATGTGATTTAGTCCACTTTCTTGCATATGGAAGGTGATCTCTAGAACTGAATGCTCCCCCATGATCCATGCTGTCTCCATCAACATTTTCTAATAATCCCCCTGAAATTATGCTCTCTGAGTTGGATCCTTCAGAATTTGAGTTTCAGAATTATCAGAACTTGGCCCATAAGAACTTGATGAATTAGAATTTGAGTTTCCGGAATTATCAGAACTTGGCTTATCAGAACTTGACGAATCAGAACTTGAAGAGCCTGTTCTAGGTTCTGATGCTTCTTGAGATGTGGTTGGATCTTCAATATGCTCCCCCTGCACAGGTGCATTTTTCTTTGGCGTAGTCACCACAGTTTCAATAATATCAGAGTTTAACCCATCAGAGTTTACAGTATCAGGATTTAGACTATCAGAATTTACAGAATCAGAATTTAAAACTTCATCCTCAAATCTCAGTTGATCATGATCATTGAAATCTTCAAGTCCAGTAATTTTCTTATCATCAAAAGAGACATTGATAGATTCCATTACAACCTTTGTTCTTAAATTGTAGACTCTGAAGGCTTTTGTGGAAAGTGGATATCCAACAAAAATTCCTTCATCAGCTTTTAGATCAAATTTGGATAGCTGTTCAGGATGAGTCTTAAGAACAAAACACTTGCATCCAAATACATAAAAGTACTTCAGATTTGGCTTCTTTTTCTTCACCATCTCATATGGTGTCTTTCCATGCTTGTTGATAAGTGTTGCATTCTGAGTAAAACAAGTAGTCTGCACAGCTTCAGCCCAAAAGTAGGTTGGAAACTTTACTTCATCAAGCATAGTTCTTGCAGCTTCAATAAGAGTTCTATTCTTTCTTTCAACAACTCCATTTTGCTGTGGAGTTCCAGGAGTAGAGAATTCCTGCTTTATTCCATGGTCTTTGCAGAACTCTTCCATGATCAAATTCTTGAACTCAGTGCCATTATCACTTCTTATGATTTTCACAGAGTCTTTGACCAATTTATCCAGTTGTTTGACATAATCAATGAAGATAGATGTAGTTTCACTTTTTATGTGTAAGAAATACACCCATGTGTATCTGGTAAACTCATCTACTATGACCATATCATATTTCTTCTTTGCAATAGACATGACATTCACTGGACCAAATAGATCAACATATAGTAGGTGATAAGGCTCAAGAATTGAAGATTCAGTCTTGCTCTTGAATGAAGATTTTCTTTGTTTTGCCTTTTGACATGAATCACACAGGCCATCAGGAGCAAATACTGATTTTGGCAGTTCTCTCACAAGATCTTTCTTGACTAGTTCATTTATATTGTTAAAATTTAAATGAGAGAGTTTCTTGTGCCAATCCCAACCTTCTTCAATTGATGCTCTGCTTAACAGACAGATTGCAGAACCATCAGAACTTTTTGAAAGCTTGGCTTCCTAAATGTTACCATGCCTGTATCCCTTCAAAACAACTTTGCCTGTAGATTTGCTTATAACTTCACAGTGTTCTTCAATGAAATCCTCATGATAACCTCTGTCACAGATTTGACTAACACTCAGCAGATTGTGTTTAAGTCTTGAGACTAGAGCTACTTTTTCAATGATGACATTCCCAAGATCGATATTGCCATATCCCAGAGTTTTTCCCATGTTTCCATCTCCATAAGAAACTCCTGAGCCAGCTTTCTCCACAAAGTCTGATAGTAGGGCTTTATTACCAGTCATATGTCCTGAACATCCACTATCCAGAACTAGGATGTTTTTCTTGTTGCCCTGTAATCATAAAAACCACTAATGATTAATTTTAAGGACCCATACTTGCTTGGATCCTTTGGCCTTATTAAGTTTGTTAGCATTTGCAGCGGATTTAATTTCAGAGTTTATGCTAACATGCTGTTTATCAGAATTTACAGTATCAGACTTTGTATCAGAACTTACACTAGAAGGAATAATGCTAACTTTCTTTAAAGAAGGTTTTATTTGATAATAATCATAGTACAAACTATGATATTCCTTACAAGTATAAATGGAATGCCATAAACTACCCCAATGAAAACAAGGATCTTGTGGTTTAAATCTAAAAGACTGACTCTTAACTCCTGACTTAGGAGGTAAAGAGTTTATATCCTTATTCTTCCTGCAAAAAGAAGCAAGATGGTTAGAGTTTCCACATTTATAGCATTTGTTTCTAGGAGCATTAGTAACAGGCTTATAATTATTGCTTTTATTTACACCTTCCTTTCCATTCCTTTTTTTCTTAGGTGGTTTTACCTTGTTTACATTCTTAATCTCTTTCAGCTTATGCTTAAGCTGCTTCTTTGTCATTAAGCCTATGTTAACTTCAGCTAGTTTATCCTGTTTTAATTTGTCAGAAGTTGACTCTGCCTTAAATTCTGTCTTAGTATCTTTCATCTTTTCAGAATCAGACTTTACAGTTTTAACTACAAACTTAACAGGATTTACCCTTGGCTTAACAGTTTATTTTACAACAATTGGCTTAATTTGTTCAGTTCCTATTTCAAATTTATCATCTCCATAACCTAAGCCCTCTTTCCAGTTTCCACTACATAGTAAATTCTAAGTTGTTCTTCTAGAGTTAGTCCAAGTCCTGATAATCTCTCTTTCCTTTTCTAACTCAGTTTTTAGAGATTGATTCAATTTTAACACTTCATCTCTAACATAAAAAGCATCATCTCTTTCTTTCTGAGTTTGATGGAACATAACTAACTCCTTTTCTAAATAGTCATTCCTTTTCTTAAAAACCAGATTTTCAGAAGTTAACCTATCACATGTTAAAGTCTGATCTCTATAGCTAATGAATATGGTTTTAAGGTAAGATCTCAACTCAGTAATATCATCAATATGAAAAACATAAGTTGTTTGAGGTACCTTTAACTCAGCAGCATCAGAACTGCTATCAGCATTTGCCATCAAGGAATAGTTCACCTCATCTTCAAAATCTGAAGTTTATGTCCAACTTTTCTTCTTTGTGACAAGTGTCTTGCCTTTGTCACCTTTTCCTTTTTTGCAGTCAGGAGATATGTGGCCTTTCTCACCACAATTGTAGCATTTAACATTTGAGTAATCTCCTCTGTTAGACTTTCCTGCTCTGCCTTCAGATTTCATGAATCCCTTCTTATCAGAACTTCCACTTTTCCTAGAAAACTTCTTTCCCCTTCTAAATTTCCTGTAGGCTATCTTTGTGATACCTTTTACCATAAGAGCACACAATCTCATCATCTCTTCATCAACATCCATCTCAGATAGACTTTCAGTTTCTGAATCCTCATCATTATCGTATCAGACTTTGTGATGAGAGCCTTTCCTTTGCCTTTCTTTGTGACAGCAACTTTGGGGGATTCCTCCTCAGCCTTAAGAGCAATTGTCCTTGACTTTCTCCCATGTCTCTTGCTTCTTTGATCCATCTCAAGTTCATGAGTTTTGAGCATACCATAAATTTCATCAAGAGTAGTTTCATCAAGAGCATAGTTGTCTCTTATAGTAGTTGCCTTCAAATCCCAACTTTCAGGAAGAGCTAAAGGGAATTTAAGATTAGAATCTTCAAGATCATATTCCTTATCCACCAGTGACAGATCATTCAAGAGTTTGACAAATCTGTCATATAAACCAGTTAATGACTCATCAGGTTTTGAGTCAAAGTGCTCATACTCTTGAGTGAGTATTGTCCACATGTTCTTCTTAATTACATCAGTTCCCTGGCATCTTGTCTCAAAGGCATCCCATATCTCATTTGGAGTCTTGCAGTTAATTACCCTGTTTGACATGACATTATCAATGACACTATGCAGTAAATGCCTTACCTTTGCATCCTTGGCAATAGATGAGATATCTTCAGCTGTATACTCACTTTTCTCCTTTGGTACAGTCTTTGCTGGCTGATCTGTAAATACAACAGAGAGCTTGGTTGGCTTATGTGGTCCTTCATTAATTCTGTCAAGGTATTCTGGATCTGTAGCTTCCAGAAACATAGCCATACTCACTTTCCATATGGGATACTCAGAAGGTCTCAGCATGGGAACCCTAATTGTCTTATATCGACTGTGGATTTGAGTCTTTGGAGTTTCTTCAGTTTTGGTGGGCTTGGTTGGAGTTTGTTCTTCTTCATACATGGTTGTTTTGGATCTTTACTGTATATGTGTTAACAGATAGGCTCTGATACCACTTGTTAGGTCACACACACTGTAGAAGGGGGTTGAATACAGTGTATAATAAAATCAAATCGAATTAAGAACACAAGTATGTAACAAAGAATAATCTTATCTTATTAATAAAACAATATTGCAATGGAACCGTTCTCTCTCAGTGATGAACAAATATCACGAGAGCTGCTAGGGTTACAATGAATAATATTCTCGATAATGATAACACTTATAGTGTAAACCCTATATCTGTGTTTATATACTACACAGTTATAAGATAATCTCTAATTGATATCGAATATAATTCTGTATCCTAAAATATATCAATTAGTTATCTTTTCCTCCAAGTCTTCTATTCTTCATATAATTCTTCTCCATGCATATCTCTTCTTGTTTTAGTCTTGATCTTCTTTCCCTTCAATCAGCCGCCTTCCTTATCTGAAAGTCTTCTTAAGTCCTGATATTATCTTCTGATGAATATCTTCTGATATCTTAAGTTCTGATATCTTAAGTTCTGACTTTAGTATAAGTACTGATTTCCAGTTAAGTCCTGATTTGTCTTGTTAGTCAAGATCTGAAAACTAAACACAAATCATTATTAGACATGACATCACAAATATATCTAACAATAAGATATTCGTTTGTTAGCATTCTAGTATCCTGCTAGAATATATTCTACTAGAATAAGGTGCTTCATTAAAAATTTATAAAACTTGAGTATTTATTAAAAAGAAAATTTATAAAAAATACAACTTTTTGTTCTGAAATTGAAATTATTTACGATATTACCAACTTCCGATTTTTTTTGCGAAAATACTATTTTATTTTAAAAATATTTGTAACAATACGATGTTGAATAATGTTGACGGAGGAATTTGGTAACAACAAAATTTGAGGTTCATAGCCCGAATCAAGATCTACGATGGTGGTTCTTCGCCTGAAAAGTGAGCGGAGTTTGGTGGTTGTGATGAATTGGGGGCTGAGATTGCTTAGGATTGGTGGTGGCTCCTTAAGGCTCTCGCTTCCGACCCCTTGCCATTTTCCTACGTATCCCTATTTATAGGGAATCAAGCCAACGTAGTTCTTGGGGAACAAGAAACCTAATGGGATTAGATCTCTTGTCCCGAGGCCCAATGGGAAACCCACAGGAAACCGTCTTCTACTAGCTTTAGGAATGTCCGTCGATGAGGCCAAACAACAAAGGCCCAAGGCTCGTCCGCGGCTTCGAGACTTCACAGATAAGGCATCTCCCTGGCCAATGATAACCCTCCGCTACCAGCTGTTTCTCTAGTCCGTGGACGCAGGTATAGCCGTGGTTCACCCCAAATGTTGGACGCATCCTTGCCCCCGATAAGGAGCCCCTACCAGATTGCAGGACAAGTGATCCCAAGCTTTTGAGTGCAAAGTGCAGGATACTCCGAAGTCTCCCAACGAGGACACCCGTTGACTACAGAGACATAGCTCCCAAAGCACACACCAGATTTCACCCCATATCTTCAATGAGGACACCCATTAACTACATGAGGAGGTCTTCAATCATCAGGCATACCCCTGGAGGTCTCTGACCATGGACACCGCCTTTCCTGTAGATATGTTACAGGAAGGAGTTCTTCGATAGAGTGCCTGCATCAAATAGGTTAGTAATAATAATCTCCATCTTCCTTGAATCTTCCCAAGCACTTGGCCAAGCAGTCATGTTTGAGTTTTCACAAAGGTCTTCTCTTCATTCAAGGCGCGCCCTAATACCTTAAGGGATAGCTCTAAGAATCAGGTGAATTCCTTTCTTCATATATCAATAGGGCACGCCTCCTTCACCAATAAGGGCTCACCTTGATTATGTAAGGCGTCAGCATTACTCTTCTTGTATGCATAAGGGCGCGCCTCCCCACATCTGTAGGGCGTGCCTTCTTCCTTTGTGATAAAATAGATGCCTTATCTTTCCTTAATTTTAGGCACCGAAATCCCATTGACCAATTGACCTGGTTTTGATCCGAACAAAGTTTATTCCAAATTTTTGGCATAACAACTACCCCCCAAATTCCATATGCCATTGAAAATGGGATTGGAATTTTCAACCCCCTAGCAACCTTGAAAAATTTGTATGAGCATCTACCAATTTGAGGGTATGCCCTTACGAACTTATTCATTCTCTTTCTTCATCCTACTCTATTTCTTCTTTGAACATGATAGGGCGCGCCCTAGATGAAGGCGCATTTCATGAATCTACACCACACAACGTAACATCTTTCACTCTCTACCGCTTCTCTTCTTAGTGACTTTAACCTTTGGTTTGTCTAGGGAGGTTTACCAATTATGCACCACATCTCTAAGCTTACATGTGCTAACTCGGCGTAAGAAACAAGAGAAATCATATAAAAGAGTGCACCTCGCGTACCTTGGAAAAAAAATAATTCATTTAACAAAGGTTTGAGTGTTTCTTCCAACTTTTTCATCCTAATATTGGATTCCTATAGGCGCGCCTTAAACTGAAAGGGTCATCATTAGAGGGCGCTCTCTAAGGGAAGGCACAACCAGAATAAAAGACTAGTTATCTGATCTTCAAATAATAAATAATCTTTGATGAAAGGAGGACGTGCTTTGTTGGTGAGAGTGATCCTTCCATCAACAACACAATACCATTCCATATTTGATTTCTTGCTCCTTGTCAAATTATAACTCTAAATCGTTGATCTCGTCTTTTCCACAAGTAGTGTGATTCATTTATTTCACTCAAAGTCAAAACCTTTACGATCTTCTACAATCATATATTTTTAGAGGGCGCGCCCATTATAGTGGCGGTGTCTTCTTCAAATAAAATTATATGTGAATTAGAGGGCGCGTCTTTTTTACGTGGAGTGTCTTCCTCGGCTAAGGTAACCATCCTTGGAGGGAGCTTCCTCTGTAAGAGGCACGTCTACCTCGACAAGGGTATTCATTCTTGGAGGGCGCGTCCTCTATAAGAGGAGCATCTACCTCGACAAGGCTATTCATCCTTAGAGGGCGCATCCTTTGTAAGAGGATCATCTACCTCGACAAGGCTATTCATCCTTGGAGGGCGCATCCTCTATAAGAGACACATCCACCTCGACAAGGGAAATCATCCTTGGAGGGCGCGTCCTTTGTCAGAGAAGCATCCACCTCGACAAGGGAAATCATCCTTGTGCGTCCTCTGTAAGAGGCGCATCCACCTCGACAAGGGAATTAATCCTTGGAGGGCGCGTCCTTTGTCAGAGACGCATCCACCTCGACAAGGGATATCATCCTTGGAGGGCGCGTCATCTGTAAGAGACGCATCCACCTCGATAAGGGTATTCATCCTTGAAGGGCGCATCCTCTATAAGAGACGCATCTATCTCGACAAGGGTATTCATCCTTGGAGGGCGCGTCCTCTGTAAGAGGAGCATCTACCTCGACAAAGGTAATCATCCTTGGAGGGAGCTTCCTCTGTAAGAGGCGCGTCTACCTCGACAAGGGAAATCATCTTTGGAAGGCGCGTCCTCTGTTAGAGACGCATTCACCTCGACAAGGGAAATCATCCATAGAGGGCGCGTCCTCTGTAAGAGACGCATCCACCTCGACAAGGGTATTCATCCGTGGAGGGCGTATCCTCTATAAGAGACGCATCTACCTCGACAAGGGTATTCATCCTTAGAAGGCGCGTCCTCTATAAGAGGAGCATCTACCTCGATAAAGGTAATCATCCTTAGAGGGAGCTTCCTCTGTAAGAGGCGCGTCTACCTCGACAAGGGAAATCATCCTTAGAGGGCGCGTCCTCTGTCATAGACGCATCCACCTCGACAAGGGAAATCATCCTTGGAGGGCGCGTCCTCTGTCAGAGAAGCATCCACCTCGACAAGGGAAATCATCATTGGAGGGCGCGTCCTTTGTAAGAGGAGGATCCACCTCGACAAGGGTATTCATCCTTGGATGGCGCGTCATCTGTAAGAGGCACATCTACCTCGACAAGGGTCTTCTATAGAATCTTCATGTAATTAAACCAAATCAAAGATCAATATTCTTAGAAGACTTCTATCTTCTATAAAGCTCAAGGGATGCCGAAACTATCTCATGTAGAAATATCTCTTGGGCATCTCACGAAGTGTCATCCAATAAAGGGCATCTCACTCTCAATATTTCTGTGAGGGCGCGCCTTAAAGAAATGGCATGTCTTTAAAAACAAAGAATTAGTTCCAGTCGAGCCATTCTTCAAGTACTGACTATGACTCATCTGATCATCAAGACATCTTCATTGAAAACTTCCATAGACTTTTTCTTCTGAGGGCGCGCCCTGGGAATGTAATTTTCCGGTGAATGTCTCACATGCAGAGGGCACGCCTTAATAGATTGTGATACTGTGCTTGGAAAATCATGATATTTTTTTCCAGATAAGATTTCCTACCTGCAAGAAATACAATTAATATAGAACTTTAAATGTTACCTGGAGGACGCGTCCTAGAGGGATGGACGTGTTCAATCAGCGAACTCTCCTGAAATTTGTTGGAAGTCTCCTAGGCCTCAGATGTCTTCATCAAGGCACGTTCTAAGTGTTTGTGGGGATCTCCTCCATGCTAAATCTTTTTCACAATATTCTTCCTGCACAAGTCTCAGAAATAATTAACGAAAAACACAACAAAACTAGTCGAGTATTACCTCGAGGAATTGTCTTAACGGCGATGACTAGCTCATGGTAGTAATGCCTTCTTCTTTGAGTGTTCTCCTCCTGATCCTCCTTAGATTTGCTCCTGGTTAAGTCCTCCGAACTGAATAGTGTTCTCAAATATTCTAAATCAAATAGGATTCTTCAGTGTTCTTGTTGGAATAGGATTCTCCAATCTCCTTAACGGAATAAGAGTCTTCAATCTTCTAATTATAATAGGATTCCCCAATTTTTTATATCGAATATGATTCTTCAATCTTCTAATTAGAATAGGATACTCCAATCTTCATACCAAATAGGTTTCTCCCAATCTTCTAAACCAAATAGGATTCTCCCAATCTTCTAAACCAAATAGGATTCTCCCAATCTTCTAAACCAAATAGGATTTTTTGAAAAAATTCACAGCTACTATTTTCCTCTTTTTTCGGACTGCTCAACTTTTATTCTCATAATTATATCATCACCGAATTAAAGAGAATTCAACAAGCTTCGTGTAGACTGTAAGATCATTCAAATCTGACTTACGGAACTCGAGATACGACCCAAACAGTGTAAGCAAATCGCTTAACCCATCAAATCCGAATTTTCCATCCAACTTAGCTCCTTCGTGGCTATGGCTGCAAACTTCAACCTCCATGGATGGATATCATCATCCATGTACCTCCCTCGTGACCGCGAATACTATACTCAAATCTCCTTCGACCCCCCTGCTGAAAACAGTTATTCACGGATCTCCTTCGTGGCAATAGTATGCAACTCCTCTGTGGCTATCCTTCAATTCTTGCATCAAAGAACCTTCATCGTGATGAGACATCTCTTCCTCCTGAGATTATGATCTTGATTAGTCCCTCCTTCTAGCGCTAATTTTTTGACGGAGGAATTTGGTAACAACAAAATTTGAGGTTCGTAGCTGAAATCAAGATCTACGATGGTGGTTCTTCGCCTGAAAAGTGAGCGGAGTTTGATGGTTGTGATGAATTGGGGGCAGAGATTGCTTAGGGTTGGTGGTGGCTCCTTAAGGCTCTCGCTTCCGACCCCTTGCAATTTGCCTACGTATCCTTATTTATAGGGAATCAAGCCAACGTAGTTCTTGGGGAACAAGAAACATAATGGGCTTAGATCTCTAGTCCCGAGGCCCAATGGAAAACCCACTGGAAACCGTCTTCTACTAGCTTTAGGAATGTCTGCCGATGAGGCCCAACCACAAAGGCCCAAGGCTCGTCTGCGGCTTCGAGACTTCACGGATAAGGCATCTCCTTGGCCAAGGATAACCCTCCGCTATAAGCTGTTTCTCTAGTCCGTGGACGCAGGTATAGCCGTGGTTCACCTCAAATGTTGGACGCATCCTTGCCCCCCGATAAGGAGCCCCTACCAAATTGCAGGACAAGTGATCCCAAGCTGTTATTCCCATTGGACTAACAATGAGATTTACAGAAGGGGGGTTAAATGTAAATCTCAAAACTTTTTCAAGTTTTGAGCAGTTTCTAAGGCTAAGTGTTTAAGTGAACAAATGTGTGTGAATTGCTTGAAGCTAATACAGACAGATATATATTCAAACATAAATGTAAAGAACACAAAGAACTTAAAAACTTTTCCGGTGGATTTGTTGTTCCACCAGAGATGTGTTATTTCAGAAAATCTGTGATTCAAAGAATTAAATCACAGCTGCTTCCTAGTACAAACTAGATGATTTTCTCTCTTGATATTTCTAAACAGCTCAGGAAAATTCTTATCTAATTACTAGCTGCTACTTGGTTTATATAACACCAAGTTTACAAGTGAAGACAAAACTGTAAAATACAATTTAAAGGATTCTTCACATGTTTCTTCTTCATTTCTCTATCCAATGCAATCTAGGATAATCTGTGAATCTTTGAATACTTCCTTGTTTGCATCAGAATGGGAATGCTGCATTTTCTTGATTCCTCCTAGAGGCTTCCACATTTCAGTTTGTCTCTGTCAACCCATGTGCCTCTGTCAACTTGTGAATTGTCACTATCAACTGCTAATGAACCAAGCATCCGTTGAAGCTTTCATCCGTTGATGCCTTATCCATTGAGGCTTTATCCGTTGAAGCTTTATCCGTTGATGCATTATCAGTTGAAGTCTTTATCCGTTGAAGCACTTATCCGTTGATGGATATTATCCGTTGAAGCATTAGAGACATCTGTTGAAGCTTTGTTTCTTATCCGTTGAAGGTCTTCAATATCCGTTGATACTTCTTCACTTATACAAAATTACAAGGCATGAAATATTTACAATTAGCCCTCCTATTTGTATATCCATTAGTAGTCAACATGACTGATAATTTCCTATAACATCTAAGAATTACAACTTGAAACCGGAGAATGAAATGTGCTACAATACTAAACTTATTGCTAAGTAAAGCTACTCCTTCAACGGATAGCCAAGATGGTCTTATCCGTTGAGGCTACAATCACTAGATTTCTACTTAAGTGTTTTGTTTAACTTATCATCAAACTGATACACATATTCCTAACAATCTCCCCCTATTTATGTCTACTAGAACTGTAGGCATAAATTTGGGTTTAGCTTGATGATAACAAAACACTTGACAAATATATTAACTGTAATAAAGCAGAAATTCAAAAGTGCTACAAAAATGTGTATGCTGAGATGGAATTGAAGAGTTACATTATTTCCAAGGGTGCTCCTTTAGCCTGAGCAGATTACTTCCTTTTCCTTTGATCCCTTGTTTTCTTTCCTAGCCTCCTGTCATTCTCCTCTATTTGAAGTTGAAGTTGTCTGTAGAATTCAGCTTCATCATCTTCATTGATGTCCAACTTAGATTGCATATCCTTGAGAGTTTCATTACTGGCAATCTTGAGCTGATCTTCAATTCTGAAAAACCTTCTGACTCCTTTGTTGTCTCTGAACTCCATCAACCAATGAGGTGATTTGTGAATTGTAATTCCTCTTTCTTGAATGAGTAAAGTTCTAGGCAAAGCATTGGGCTCCCTCCAAGTTTTCCTTATGTTGGCAATCTTGTTGAGAATCTCAGTCTTGGCAGTCCTGGTAAAGCCAGAATCCCTTTGTATGGCTGAGTAGACTCTAATCAAGGTAGAGTAGCCATCATTCAGAATTCTGTAAAGAGGCCAGGTTCTTTCCCCATCTCCTTTGTATTTGAACACTAGTCTTTCTGGTAGCTGTCTGTAGGCAGCTATTGTAACACCCCCAAATCCGGGGTCGAGGATCCGGGTTGTCATGAGATCCATTTCCCTTAATAACACCCAATCTTAATACACAATCAACTACTCTGTACTGTGACCCCACAATAAATACACACACCACAAGTTATAGTCTCAGAGATGAATATCCACAAATAATCACAAGTCATTTTATTCCACAATTATATGTCAATACACCTTAAAAGGTTTTCTGGATAAATTTACATTTCTTTGCCATTATTACAATTCATAATATACATAAGTCTGGTACATTATTAGTTGAAAACTTAGCCTATTGGTAATTTCTACCTCAGCTACAGCGGCCTCAACGCTTCCAGAAAGCTGCGGAACGTTTCCTATCCGCTTGCGAATTGGGAGCTTGGTCCTGTTCATCTTATCTATCTGATGTTGTGTGATGAAAGAAGAAAGCAAGGGTGAGCAGCAAGCCCACCAAAATAATATGTATAATGATTAACAATATATGAGCCTACTCATAATACTCATGAAAGTCTTGGTCAAAAGAAATGAACCAAGTTGATATCTTAATGCGATGAAGTCGCAAAATATTCAGTATTTATATATATACATATATACTTTTCAAAATATTGGAAGTCCTCTTCCATGCATAATATACACAAAGTCCCAGTGTATAACTGTATAAAAAAATATCGTTGCAAGGTGACCTCATATATCTAACCTTGTCTCAACATTTTTCTGAAAATCTTTGTCATTCATAAGACAATTATTAATTAGATATAAGTTTAAAAGATGAAGTTACAAGATACCCCAATATACTTATATCTTTCCCAAATACTACTTGAACTACCACCGTTCAAGTTATAATCAGTTTCAAAAGTTCATCACATAGATGAGACTACAAGACAAGATTTGAATAGATTCAATCTTTGAATATCATTATAAATAATGAAGTTACGAGATACTTCATTAAGTCCCGACATATATATACACCTATATATATATACATTTCCTGAAAACCTCTGTCATGTAAAGTATGAACAGAATTGCAATATCCAATAAATTTTGAAAGGAAAGAATTTTGGCATAAACCTGATATCTTGCTGATCAGGAAAAGATACCAATAAGTAACCTTTTCTACTAGTAGATGGACGAATTCCCCACTGGTCATCACCCTGGTCTCAATAGGACCTTATGCTGGACTGCCACTCAGCCACTTATGCATTTGATGGACTCCCACTGAGCCACTTACACTATCATGGACGCCCACTGAGCCCATGTTGCTTATGCCGACTCAATAGATGGACTTACTTCCCGAACGTTGGGTAAGTAATCAATTCATTTATCAAAACTGCAACCTTGTTGCGAATATAAAATACACCACAGAGCCGGATCCCTCAGGTTTTAAGCGAGTATTTAAATCCCCTTTAAAAGGAAGATCTTAAATATAAAAATGAGTTTTGGGATCCGCTCTAACCTTTAAAAATCATTTTGAAGACTCGAAAACACTTTAAAGAGTGTTTGGAGTAATGCTAATTTAATGAAGTAAATCAGTCCCAATATTTTTAGAAAATGTCTGAATATTATTATTTAAATAATATTCCCATAAAGAATAATGGAGGTAGAAGTTGGAAAACTTATACTCGAATGAATAGCAAATAATCAAAGATATACTTATACGAAAGTAATATCTTTATTTGAATAATCAAAAATAAGTTTGATTATCGACACCTTATTCTTTAATACAATAAAGAATATTATTAAGTAATAAGCGGAGTCATAATACCTCGAATGAATACTATAATTAATATTCATAAAATAAAGGAGTCATACATCCTCAAATGAATATCCAAGTAATATTCAATAATAATATAAACTGAGTCATAAGCCCTCGAATGAATATTCAATAATATTCAAATAATAAAATAAACTGAGTCATAAGCCCTCGAATGAATATTCAATAATATTCAAATAATAAAATAAACTGAGTCATAAGCCCTCGAATGAATATTCAATAATATTCAAATAATTAATATAAAAGAGTCATAAGCCCTCGAATGAATATTCAATAATATTCAAATAATAAAATAAAGGTATCGAATAAACCTTATTCGATCAATAGTTTTAAAAACTATATCCATATATATATATATATATATATATAATATACTCGGGAACATCGACTCCCGGTTTAGAAATATGTTCACCTTTTATCCCCTATACTAAGGGTATATGCAATTACCGCTTATCTCTAGCATAGGTATTATGCAACGAATAATCATTGAAATCAACAGATAGATAACTAGATTACTAAACATACATGCATATATACCATATTAGCATGCTCCAATATATCACAAAATTTGCTAATAACAATCATGCACTATCACAAGATAATGCATATACATATATTTACATCACAACAACAGTATAACGGGTAGAAAACTTGCCTGAGCGACTTGGGGTGAAAAAAGGCTCGGGACGAGTCTGGTAACCTATAAACAACAAGTAAGTTGGAATTAAACCAAAGTCACTTGTAAATCTATACTTTGACTAACTTAGACTCTAACGCTTGTTTTGCGCTTATTGATTCTCTTAAGTCACTCGAGTACCCTCGGCTCCACCATTTTTAATAAATTAACCTTTACGAGTTTTAAGGCGATTCCTTCGCGAGTGTCTTACCAACTGCCTAACACACTTACCATAAATGTTTCATACATTAATTAACCCTTTTTGGTCTTTAACCTATGTTCCAAAGTAAGGCGAGGGGAAATGTTTCGTTCGCGAAACGCCGTTACTTGAAACGGTCGTTTCTCCTAAACCGTGCATCGGAATCGAACGAACTACATATCAAAACGAAGTTCGTAACATGAGCTATCTAAACATGGCAATGGTCATAATCTAGCAGGGGGTTCTCGGGTCCTAATGTTATGCACAAAAACAGTCTTAAGAAAATCGGACGTTACAACGGCTATGTTTACGCGATTTCCCAAATTTACACCAATTCAAACAACCACAATTTCAACTCCAATTCACAACCCAATCAAACCTCCATCTAAACTACATTACAACAGCCCCAAATCAACTCAATATTACCAATTTATTCATCTAAACCAAGTCAAAAAAAATGTGACAAAGAACTTCAAATCTAACAAGCATCACTCCTAACTCCAAAATCAACAAAACCACTTACTAAACAAAGCTCTATCATGAGTACACACTCATTACACTAACCCATCATCTAATATTATGAAATCCAAACCAACAAAACTTAATACTAAGGGTTTGAGAAGTTATACCTTCCTTGGAGAGTGGAGAATCACTTAGGAAGCCTTAAATAACCACTAACTATCTCTACTAAGCTTGGATCTTGAAGAAACCTAAGAAAACACAAAGTTAGTTTCTTGAAAACACTATTCACCAAGAACTTTGATGAATTAATTAGCTATGTTAAACATGGAATCTTGAGCTTAAACTTATGGCTCATCTTAGTTATGAATTATGGAAGCTAAAGAAACAAACCTCTTGATTTTTGAAGGTGTGTAGCTAGGGTTTTGAAATTCTCATCCTTGCATTTCTTCAAAAAGCCGAGAGCAAGATGAAGAAGAAAGAGAGATTTTTGTGTTTTGCCTTGTTTTGCTTTTGGTTGGTTGATTTTTGTGTTGTTTTAGGTTAATTACTTAATTAACCTTGATTTTGTGTGGTTAATAACCATCCACATCTCCTTCCTCCTTATGTCATGCCTATGTCATGCTGTGATGTCATCTTTCCCTCCTTGTCCCCTTCTCATTGGTTGGGTGACATCACTCTCTCTAATCCCTTTGATTAACTTCCTAATTGTTTGCCTAATGACCGCTGATCTGTTATACGGTTCGCTTAACTTTTATTTTCGTTTATCGTTTGAGGGATCATACCCGGGATCTTATTACTTGGGTTCCCTTAACCTTTCTCAATACATTATATTCCTTTTTATGATCCTCTCTTATAATCCTTTAATTTAAATCCTTCGTATCCTGTTACCTTATATTCAATTCTTTTCGTATCTAGTGGATTTCCGGGAAAAATCAAAGTGTTCGGAATTGGATTCTGACGATCTTTACATACACTTATATACCATATAGAGTACTAATAAAATCTCAGAATATCCATATCAGAACCCCTACATAGTGTGGCATGAAAAGTTTTCTCATTCAGCAAAAACACTATTCATAAGGGTTTCAAAAATTTCCAAAAATTGGGGTTATTACAGTCTCCCCTCCTTAAAAGGATTCCGTCCCGGAATCAGATAGAAAATGAATAGGGATACCCTCTTAGCATTGCACTTTCTAACTCTCAAGTAAATTTTCCCACATTGTGGTCCTACCACCAAACTCTGCCTAGTTTGATAATCCTTCTCCTAAGCACTTGTTCCTTTTCACTCTATAACCCTTCCTGGTCACTTCATATAGGTTACGTCGGGTTGCATGTCTATGTGCTCATATGCCCCTATTTATCTGGCATCTGAATTACACTTCCTTAACATTGATACGTGGAACATGTTACGACCTGCTACATATTCAGGGTTAGGGCTAGCTCATATGCTATCCTCCCAATACGTCTTAATATATCCAAGGGTCCAATAATTCGTGGACTTAGCTTTCCTTTCATTCCGAATCTCATCAACCCTTTTCCCAAGGGATACCTATAACATTACTAGGTCCCCTATTTCCCATTCCTTGTCCTTTTGTGTTAAATCAACATACTTCGTGTTCCCATCTTGGGCTACTACCAGCCATCCTCTGATTAGATTTATCATATCCTTGGTCCTTTGGACTACTGCGGGTCCGAGCATCTTGCGCTCTACATCTTCATCCTAACATAAGGGAGATCGACATTGTCTTCACTCAAGGATCTCATAAGGCGACATCTCGATAATGACATATGATCTATTGTCGTAAGATAACTTAATCCGCGTTAAGTGATCATTCCAAATTTTTTCAAGTCTATTGAACAGACTCTCATTATAGCTTTTAGCATTAGAGCTTTTGCTTCTCAGTACCCATTCTTTTCCAGTTCGTAATCGCTATTACCTTCCGTTCCTAATATTATACTGGTTATACCTTTGGCTCGTTAGCGTTCTATAACCTTTTAATAACCACGTCAACCTTAGTATCATGAATGTGTTTCCATTCTGAATACCACCAAAACTTTATTACTCCTTTTTCAGCTGTTTCTATTTTCGAAAGCTTAATCCTTCATATAGAAGTAAAGGAATTTGTTGAGAGATCACTATGATCATGAACACTTGTTATATCGCATAGTTAGTACAGAAGCTGGCCAGCCTTTAGTACTTGACAAGCAATTAAACAATAGATGGTATCCTACTAGGCTCCTATCACACAGATAGATAGTCATTCGGCAATACCTCCCCTTTCTGGAAGGGTTGTTCTTCTCAGCTTACATGAAATGAAAAGAAGAGAAAAGAACGAATTGAAGAGAATTGTATATGTGAAAAAAATATACTGCCACAAAATATCTGGCTTGGAACCTACCTCTGAACTATAGAGGTTTGTCATAGGAGAACAAATCATATACGTATATAAATCAACATTAAGCATTATAGCATCGTATTTCCCATGCCTAAATATTTTCGCTATCCCGTCCATCATTCTATGGACCCACACTCTTCCTCGAGCTTATACACAATCACCTTTAAAACTCTCTCGACATCGAAAATCGAATCTGGGATCTCATTCTATACATCATCGTTACTAGAATTCTATGCTTGCACCGCAACCTTCCTCGTATAATAATACGACTCTCTATTGATAAGAAAGAATAATTATTCACTAGGTAGATACTCTACTTAATTAGTCTATCAATGATAACTTATTCACTACCACGACCCGATTAGTGGTACTCAATCTCAACAACCATTCAAATACAACTCTCACGGTTGTAATTAGCTCACCACTCGCAGAATCATTGCTGCCTTACTATGGTCCACCACTGACCTACTGTAGTCATTCGTTTTCCATGAAGTCTTAATAGCTAACCATACGGAGTCCATACATATCGTATCGAATTCTTCTAAGAAGGTAACATAATCACCATTCATGATTCATGAAGACACTCCTGATCCTGACGTACATACATGACATGAAGCAAATAAAATTGCAGAAGAGTTTCCATCAAAGCAACGATAGCAGGTTAATACCATTCTTAATCATATGCCTTAAATAGAAGACTTAACTCAAAGGTTCATCTAGTCCTTTTTGAAACATGGTCCTGGCTTATCTCAAGATAGTATCTTCTGAGATAGATAGCCTGCTCATGGCGATTACACGAATTAAACCTTTACCAACTACTATTAGGGTTGGGTATTTGCACAGTCATTAGAAGGAATGTCAATCTCTCAAACCATAAAACAACCTTTACGACTTCAACCATTATTACTGTATTCCTCTGACACGAGCGCCTATAATTATCCTCTTACATTTAAAGTGTCGGCCACCTCTTTGGCCTTTCCTGATAGTAAAATTTCCTTATAGTCAATTTCATTTTAACCACTTTCACTAATTTTCTACCCTATTTCCGATCACTGCTTGAGTGAAGATGTTTTCCTTAAAATCAGATGAGTAAAAAAAAAAATTTTTTTTTATCATTTTTTCATAAGTTATTGCCTCAGTCTTTAGAGGTTACTCACTGTCACGACTGACTCTCAATCGTACTTAGAACATCTTTTGTCTTAGGTCCTAATTGCCCTTAACAATTTCGACCTTTACTGGTTCGATCCATACTTTCTCGTGGTTTAACACGTGCCCCACTTGGCATCATTATAATTACGTCATATTCCTTTTATCAACATTTTTATTCTTGAGAAATTTGAATATTACCTATCTCCATGCAAAACCTCTAAGGTTATCTTTCAATAGTTCCTCCTGTATTCCCTAGATACAGGGCATATCGAAATACCATTTACTATTACTAGAACCATTGTCTATATACTTCTGAAAAATTTCTCCACTGATTCTTAAAGGTTGTTATTACCTTAATCCTTTCCAATTCATCCTGTCAAAACTCATATTGTCCCTATTAAGGGTAAAATGCCAACCTTTATGCATTCCCCTAGGATTCATTTTAAGTTACCGATGTTCTATTCTTAATTCCACCTTTAAAAGGTACCTGCATCCTTCCATGGATAAATCAAGTCATATATCCCTGATAAGGGTGTCTTATTCAATCATTCCCACCTCGATAGTATATGCCTAATTTCACAATCACATCTGTATACAAAATGAGGTTAATCAAAATGGCCTCCAAAAGATAACAACGGTTATCCGCTTTTCTTGCCTAATCTGGTAACGATAACAAGGATGTTCTGGAAGATATTGGTCGTGTTCAATGTAAACTTCTTCTTAATAATTCCTTATTTACTTTTGTTGTTTATCTCAACAGACACCTCAATGTTGGGATATCTTTCATATCTGGCGTCTCCCTTTCTGGGTATCATGCCACCGGTCTTACACTTCACCTTCTTGAAGGTCACTTCCTTCATCCAATTTTCTTAATTTCTTACTTTCTTGTCTCCTCAGTCTATCCGCGTCTCATTATTTATCCTTCGAATTATCTCAAGGTTTCCTCGAATCTTCCCAACTTACAGGGGATAAAACATATGTATCTCTTATGCCCTCAACCATCAATTTTAACTCATGGTGAATCACCTTCATCCTGACGATTACATACTCTTCTATTTCTATTTCTACGAGTCTTTAGGGTTTCCTCATACCCAACTCCCTTATCATTCCTCAAACTCTATTGCCGTTATATTCCTTTCTCTTATCATTATTTCATGAACCAACACAACATAAGCATTGATTTCAAACATCCCGTCATTCCGGATTCGTGTCTTCAGAACGAATCTTGACAACTTTTACATCTTAGATTCATAATTCATCATACTCGTCTGCCTTTGTTCTGGCTCTAAAGCTTTTACACTATCTCCTTATCTTTGGGAATTACTTTCCCGAAAACAATTGACTGACTTAAATCAGTTTATTATAATCTCTTGCTCCGTGCCTTCCTTGGCCTTTCACCAGCGGGCGGTCTCTCTCTTAGGAGGGTAAGTGACCAAAACAGTCTTTTGTGGTTCATCAATCATTTTGAATCTCAAATGATTCCTATATTTCCTTTAGCCAGGCTCTTGCCTCGGCTGGGTCAGCTTGTTCCTTGGAACTCTGAGAGCTTAGCGACTTAAAGGTCATGAAAGAATTTCCTACCGCATTGTTTCCTCAAAGTGGTGGTTGGGGATAATAGTCTAAGTTCTTTTTAGACAGGTCCATGAATTGCCGTATAGGAGTACCGTCTCGGGTCTCCTTTCCTTACTCGACTTTCTGTTTCCTTAGTATGAAATGTTTCATCCTTCTCCCATACTTGGGGTTATCTTATACGTTAAAATCCTCATTTTCCACTTCATTATGTTATGGGTTCCTTCTATCTTGATGGCGTCCTCCCTGACTATCACATTCAGGGTTTGCCCTTAATCTTATTCCTTGAACTATGACTTTCATCTAAGATCTCATCTTTAAGCTCTTGAACATTTGGAACCCAAATTCTATAGGAATACCTCATTATTCCCTTATCATCTTTCTCGGTATTAATCTCATATCTATTTGTTGGCTCTCTGCCTTCATTCATCACTTTTTCTGGCACAATATGTTCTTTTCCGATAATTCGGTCTGTATTGCAATCTCAAACAGCTTTTCGGTACCGGCTCCGATTACCTTCACTACTATTTCCATTTTCTCAAAATCTCTTATCAACTCTCCCAAAGACATTATCATCTTGAGTCTCTCCTTTTTACTAAGGGCATCAGCCACCACATTGGCTTTCCCCGAATGATAAAGAATCTCCCAATCATAATTCTTGATTAGCTCTAACCGCCTCCTCTGGCGTATGTTGAGCTCTTTCTACGTAAAAATGTACTAGAGCTCATAGGGTTTATGAATCTCACACTTCTCTCCATACAATTAGTGCCTCAAATCTTTAGGGCAAAACTATTGCCATGAGCCCAAGCTCATGAGTGGGGATATCGAATTTCATATTACCTTAATTGTCTTGACATGTACGCGATTACCTTACCGTGCTGCATAAGCACGCACCCTAAGCCCTTGTGCGAAGCGTCACTACACTTCACAGAATCTCCTTTTTCCATCCGGCAACGCCAGCATAAGGGCCGTCACCAACCTTTGCTTCAGTTCTTAAAAATTGTTCTCGCATTTCTCTGTCCATTCGAACTTCTCAGTCTTACGAGTAAGCCGCGTTAAAGGGGGCTACTATCTTTACAAACTTGAACGAACCTCTGGTAGTGACCGACCAATCCTACCTCTGGTAGTTTCCCTAACCATGGTCATCAATTCCTCAGTGGTCCTTTATTCATTCTTGTCAGGATCCTCCACGGGATCCTCCTCAACAACTATCCCTTCTAGGACAACATCCTCAACCGCTACATCCTCAATATCAACATCATTCAGTCCTGCATTAGGACACTCTATCGGATCCACAATCCGATCTCCAATTAGTAATAAAACATCATCGCGCTGTTGCTCCTCAACCTCAGGGTTCGGAGTCCCACTACCATGTACGATAACGAACTACGCTACTATCACGATATTTATAGGGGTTCCCATAAGGGTTTTAACTGTCAGGACTACGTTAGGTAGTCCGACTATGAACTTGGCAAGAGTTCTTATTATCTTAGTGAACTTATTATCTTAACGTCACATCATCTCTGAGGTTTATAACGCTTAGCTCTGACACCATTTCTGTAACACCCCCAAATCCGGGGTCGGGGATCCGGGTTGTCACGAGATCCATTTCCCTTAATAACACCCAATCTTAATACACAATAAACTACTCTGTACTGTGACCCCACAATAAACACACACACCACAAGTTATAGTCTCATAGATGAATATCCATAAATAATCACAAGTCATTTTATTCCACAATTATATGTCAATACACCTTAAAAGGTTTTCTGGATAAATTTACATTTCTTTGCCATTATTACAATTCATAATATACATAAGCCTGGTACATTATTAGTTGAAAACTTAGCCTATTGGTAATTTCTACCTCAGCTACAGCGGCCTCAACGCTTCCAGAAAGCTGCAGAACGTTTCCTATCCGCTTGTGAATTGGGAGCTTGGTCCTGTTCATCTTATCTATCTGATGTTGTGTGATGAAAGAAGAAAGCAAGGGTGCGCAGCAAGCCCACCAAAATAATATGTATAATGATTAACAATATATGAGCCTACTCATAATACTCATGAAAGTCTTGGTCAAAAAAAATGAACCAAGTTGATATCTTAATGCGATGAAGTCGCAAAATATTCAGTATTTATATATATATATATACATATATATATATATATATATATATACTTTTCAAAATATTGAAAGTCCTCTTTCATGCATAATATACACAAAGTCCCAATGTATAACTGTATAAAAAAATATCGTTGCAAGCTGACCTCATATATCTAACCTTGTCTCAACGTTTTTCTGAAAATCTTTGTCATTCATAAGACAATTATTAATTAGATATAAGTTTAAAAGATGAAGTTACAAGATACCCCAATATACTTATATCTTTCCCAAATACTACTTGAACTACCACCGTTCAAGTTATAATCAGTTTCAAAACTTCATCACATAGATGAGACAACAAGACAAGATTTGAATAGATTCAATCTTTGAATATCATTATAAATAATGAAGTTACGAGTTACTTCATTAAGTCCCGACATATATATACACCTATATATATATATATACATTTCCTTAAAACCTCTGTCATGTAAAGTATGAACAGAATTGCAATATCCAATAAATTTGGAAAGGAAAGAATTTTGGCATAAACCTGATATCTTGCTAACCAGGAAAAGATACCAATAAGTAACCTTTTCTACTAGTAGATGGACGAATTCCCCACTGGTCATCACCCTGGTCTCAATAGGACCTTATGCTGGACTGCCACTCAGCCACTTATGCATTTGATGGACTCCCACTGAGCCACTTACACTATCATGGACGCCCACTGAGCCCATGTTGCTTATGCCGACTCAATAGATGGACTTACTTCCCGAACGTTGGGTAAGTAATCAATTCATTTATCAAAACTGCAACCTTGTTGCGAATATAAAATACACCACAGAGCCGGATCCCTCAGGTTTTGAGCGAGTATTTAAATCCCCTTTAAAAGGAAGATCTTAAATATAAAAATGAGTTTTGGGATCCGCTCTAACCTTTAAAAATCATTTTGAAGACTCGAAAACACTTTAAAGAGTATTTGGAGTAATGCTGATTTAATGAAGTAAATCAGTCCCAATATTTTTAGAAAATGTCTGAATATTATTATTTAAATAATATTCCCATAAAGAATAATGGAGGTAGAAGTTGGAAAACTTATACTCGAATGAATAGCAAATAATCAAAGATATACTTATACGAAAGTAATATCTTTATTTGAATAATCAAAAATAAGTTTGATTATCGACACCTTATTCTTTAATACAATAAAGAATATTATTAAGTAATAAGCGGAGTCATAATACCTCGAATGAATACTATAATTAATATTCATAAAATAAAGGAGTCATACATCCTCAAATGAATATCCAAGTAATATTCAATAATAATATAAACTGAGTCATAAGCCCTCGAATGAATATTCAATAATATTCAAATAATAAAATAAACTGAGTCATAAGCCCTCGAATGAATATTCAATAATATTCAAATAATAAAATAAACTGAGTCATAAGCCCTCGAATGAATATTCAATAATATTCAAATAATTAATATAAAAGAGTCATAAGCCCTCGAATGAATATTCAATAATATTCAAATAATAAAATAAAGGTATCGAATAAACCTTATTCGATCAATAGTTTTAAAAACTATATCTATATATATATATATAAATAAATATATATATATATATAATGTACTCGGGAACATCGACTCCCGGTTTAGAAATATGTTCACCTTTATCCCCTATACTAAGGGTATACGCAATTACCGCTTATCTCTAGCATAGGTATTATGCAACGAATAAGCATTGAAATTAACAGATAGATAACCAGATTACTAAACAGACATGCATATATACCATATCAGCATGCTCCAATATATCGCAAAATTTGCTAATAACAATCATGCACTATCACAAGATAATGCATATACATATATTTACATCACAACAACAGTATAACGGGTAGAAAACTTGCCTGAGCGACTTGGGGTGAAAAAAGGCTCGGGACGAGTCTGGTAACCTATAAACAACAAGTAAGTTGGAATTAAACCAAAGTCACTTGTAAATCTATACTTTGACTAACTTAGACTCTAACGCTTGTTTTGCGCTTATTGATTCTCTTAAGTCACTCGAGTACCCTCGGCTCCACCATTTTTAATAAATTAACCTTTACGAGTTTTAAGGCGATTCCTTCGCGAGTGTCTTACCAACTGCCTAACACACTTACCATAAATGTTTCATATATTAATTAACCCTTTTTGGTCTTTAACCTATGTTCCAAAGTAAGGCGAGGGGAAATGTTTCGTTCGCGAAACGCCGTGACTTGAAACGGTCATTTCTCCTAAACCGTGCATCGGAATCGAACGAACTACATATCAAAACGAAGCTCGTAACATGAGCTATCTAAACATGGAAATGGTCATAATCTAGCAGGGGGTTCTTGGGTCCTAATGTTATGCACAAAAACAGTCTTAAGAAAATCGGACGTTACGACAGCTATATTTACGCGATTTCCCAAATTTACACCAATTCAAACAACCACAATTTCAACTCCAATTCACAAACCAATCAAACCTCCATCTAAACTACATTAAAACAGCCCCAAATCAACTCAATATTACCAATTTATTCATCTAAACCAAGTCAAAAAAAATGTGACCAAGAACTTCAAATCTAACAAGCATCACTCCTAACTCCAAAATCAACAAAACCACTTACTAAACAAAGCTCTATCATGAGTACACACTCATTACACTAACCCATCATCTAACATTATGAAATCCAAACCAACAAAACTTAATACTAAGGGTTTGAGAAGTTATACCTTCCTTGGAGAGTGGAGAATCACTTAGGAAGCCTTAAATAACCACTAACTATCTCTACTAAGCTTGGATCTTGAAGAAACCTAAGAAAACACAAAGTTAGTTTCTTGAAAACACTATTCACAAAGAACTTTGATGAATTAATTAGCTATGTTAAACATGGAATCTTGAGCTTAAACTTATGGCTCATCTTAGTTATGAATTATGGAAGCTAAAGAAACAAACCTCTTGATTTTTGAAGGTGTGTAGCTAGGGTTTTGAAATTCTCATCCTTGCATTTCTTCAAAAAGCCGAGAGCAAGATGAAGAAGAAAGAGAGATTTTTGTGTTTTGCCTTGTTTTGCTTTTGGTTGGTTGATTTTTGTGTTGTTTTAGGTTAATTACTTAATTAACCTTGATTTTGTGTGGTTAATAACCATCCACATCTCCTTCCTCCTTATGTCATGCCTATGTCATGCTGTGATGTCATCTTTCCCTCCTTGTCCCCTTCTCATTGGTTGGGTGACATCACTCTCTCTAATCCCTTTGATTAACTTCCTAATTGTTTGCGTAATGACCGCTGATCTGTTATACGGTTCGCTTAACTTTCGTTTTCGTTTATCGTTTGAGGGATCATACCCGGGATCTTATTACTTGGGTTCCCTTAACCTTTCTCAATACATTATATTCCTTTTTATGATCCTCTCTTATAATCCTTTAATTTAAATCCTTCGTATCCTGTTACCTTATATTCAATTCTTTTCATATCTAGTGGATTTCCGGGAAAAATCAAAGTGTTCGGAATTGGATTCTGACGATCTTTACATACACTTATATACCATATAGAGTACTAATAAAATCTCAGAATATCCATATCAGAACCTCTACATAGTGTGGCATGAAAAGTTTTCTCATTCAGCAAAAACACTATTCATAAGGGTTTCAAAAATTTCCAAAAATTGGGGTTATTACAGCTATTCCCCTTACTTCCTCCAGCTCATCCAGATAGAGTTCAATGTCTGAAAATTCTTTTATGTCACAGATGTGAACATAATCATCTTTAGAGGCTTGAGGTTTAGGCTTAGGCTTCTGTGTGAATTTGATTGAGGCTCTAGAGGGTGTTGATTTGATTCTTCTTTTCTGCTTCTTTGATGGTAGAGAAGAGGTTAGGAAGGTGGGCAATTTGATGGTATCCCAATCAATTGGTTCCTCCTTGGGAATGATTGTTTCACCATGAATGTTCATGAAGGGGTCAGGCACAATGGGTTCAGGAATAGAGGGTAGTGGTTTGGATATTGATTGGGTTTCTTCAGTCTTATCTACCATTTTTCTCTTTGCATTGACCTTCTTTCTGTTCCCTTTCTGCCATTCTTCTCTTCCCTTACTTCTTTCCTCCATCTCAGTACCAACCATGTCCCCCATAGCTTCATCTTCACTTTTGTCTTCAATTTCTTTCTGTTCTTCAGCCTGACTTGACTTAAGCTGTTTGTCAAGCTTTGCTTGTGCTCTTTTGTCAGCCTTTAGCTGTTTGGGTTCTTCCTTCAACCTTCTGGTTTCTTCCCTCTTGGCTATTGAGAATTTGGGATGTCCTTGCATCACACATATGCTCTTTCCCTCTCTGAAGATAATAGCCATGTTTCTCCTTACAGCCACATCCATGGTCTCTTTGAGATATGAGATACTTCTACCCAAAAGCTTGTCCTCATCAGCCTTTGGAAGAGGAAAATCCACTTCTTTCAGAGGATTCTTTGTAGAGTCCTTATTGGATCTGTTGTTGGGCTTGAGGACCATAGGTTTCAAATCCATGGAAGAAGTCTCTCCAACCTTATTCTCCCCTACTGGCTTGAGTTCCATAATAATTGATTCCACTTTTGTGCTGTGCTTCACAGATTGTGATTGAGAAGTTGTAGAACCAAATATTTGTTGCATCTTTTCATCAATCTTCTTCCTTTGCTCTTTGACTTGTAATTCAGCTGCTGCTATCTGGATTAGATCAATTCCATCAAGCTTTCCTTTGATTTGAATAATTGGAGAAGTGGTGATGACAGGAACTAGCACTTGAGAATTTGAACTGTTGTTGATGGCTCTCCTTCCCCTTTCCCTTTATTCTCCCCCTTTTTGTTATCATCAAGGGTAGGAGTCAAGCCTTGTGCATTGGCCAGCTGCATGAGTAGATTTGTTTGAGTTTGTTGATTCTGAAGAATGGTGACCATAGAATCTTCAATGATTTGAACCCTGTTTTCCAATCTGGCCAGTCTCTTGTCAGCATCAGATTCTTTCCTCAGTCTCTCCAACAAATCTTGCATAGTACCATAAGGTATGACTGAATTCAACTTCTCAGCATTGTAGGATTTCAGATCAGCAATGTCCTGTTTGAGCTCATCCACACTTAGATTTTGTTGGAAATGCTGCAACTGCAGGAGATGCAGAGATTCCAGATGAGCTTGAAGAATTGCCTTGGTACCAGCATCTGTAGTCTCCTGAAGGGCCTGCTGAATTGTCATGACTTGTCTAATCAAAGTGACACTAAACTCTCTTAGTGTTGAGGCTTTTGCCCATGCCCATTCAGGAAGATCAGGAACAGAACTTGGGCCTGCTACTCCCCCTAAGTTCATGCTCTCATCCAAAGAATTAGAGTCATCATCATTAGAATTCACTCCAAATTCTTCAGATGGCTCACCAGCTTGAGAAGGCAGCCTGTTAACAGCAGCTTTGTCTCTGAGAAGAGATTCTGAAGTGTGTACAATGTGTAATGTTTATTCTGCCTCCACATTGCCCTGAGCAGCCAATAATTGATAGGCTGAAACAGGATGAGTAAAAGTGTCAGCATCCAAGGAAATGTTATCAATTGCAGCTTTGAAATGTTGCTGAAATTGTCTTTCCTTTTCTGCATCATCCACTTTCATTGACTCACTAGCAATGGCTGGATCCACCCTTATAGCTTCTGTACCTGCCTTTCTCTCTTTTTCTCTATTTTCTTGCATCAGGGGCTCCCCCTGGCTCACACACACCCTCAGTATTTATATATTTACGAGTCTTCAAAATGATATTAAAAGTTAGAGCGGATCCCAAAACTCATTTTTTTATATATTTACGATCTTCCTTTCAAAGGGGATTTAAATATTCTCTCAAAACCTGAGGGATCCGGCTCTGTGGTGTATTTTAAATTCGCAACAAGGTTGCTATATTGATAAAAGAGTTTTTGATTACTTACCCAATATTCGAGAAGTAAAATTCTTGGAACAAGTTAATCCATTAACAGGCATCGCCTGGGAAATATCGGTGAGTTTTTTTTTCCAACTAGATACGACTTCTTGGTGGAGCCGTATCAATAAGTTTCTACTTGGGGAAAGTGGGGACGAGCTTTACGTTTCAGAGTCATGGATTTCATCTGAACTAGGAGTGGCGTAAGTGGTCGAGTGGCGCCGGCCTAGCCTTATTATATTGGCCCAAATGGCCTGGAAGTTCCGCAAGACGGTACATTCCTTAGGAGTCCAGTGTTCGGTTGACAAGTAAATCCGACAGGTTCTCCTCTATATGTAGAAAATGGCGGGGTTGTACTACTGCGACTGATCATCGTAAGTGGTCTTCCTGGCGCGCCAAACTCCCGTAATGAGTTCATCATCCAGTTGGATATTTCTGCAACACTACCCAGAGCACTTCGATAGAAAGGCTACGGTTGGGCGATTGTTGAGTGTTGGCAGGGTCGAGTTTTCAAAATGGTGTTTCCATTAAATGAAGTATCTCGTAACTTCATTTCTTTTGAATGATATTTCAAAGATTGATTCTATACAAGTTATGCCTTGTAGCTTCATATATGTGATGAACTAATTATAACTTGAACGGTGGTAGTTCAAGTAGTATTCGGAAAAGATATAAGTATATTGGAGTATCTTGTAACTTCATCTTTTAAACTTATATCTAGTAAATGATTATCTTGTGCATGTCAAAGATTTTCAGAAAAATGTTGAGACAAGGTTAGATATACGAGATCACCTTGCAACGATATTTTTATACAGTTGTAAACTGGAACTCTATGTATATTATACATGTCAGAGGATTTCAAAGATTGTGAAAAGTATATATGTATATATATACTGAATATTTTGCGACTTGGTCGCGTTAAGATAACAAACTCGGTTCATTTCTTTTTGACCAAGACTTTCATAAGTACTATGAGAATGCTCATATATTGTTAATCATTATACATAGTATTTTGGTGGGCTTGTTGGTCACCCTTTCTTTCTTCTTTCATCACACAACAACAGATAGAAAAGATGAACATGACCAAGCTTCCAATTCACAAGCGGTTAGGAAATGTTTCGCAGTTTTCGGGAAGCGTTGATGCCGCTGTAGCTGAGGTAGAAATTACCAATAGGCTAGACTTTCAACTTCTGATGTACCAGACTTATGTATCTATATGAATTGTAATAATGGCAAAGAAATGTAAATTTATTCAGAAACCTTTTTAAGGTGTAATGGCATATAATTTTGGAATAAAATGATTCATGTTATTTTTGGATATTCATCTCTGAGACTATAACTTGTGGTGTGTGTGTTTATTGTGGGGTCACAGTACAGAGTAGTTGATTGTTTATTAAGATTGGGTGTTATTAAGGGAAATGGAACTCGTGACAACCCGGATCCCCGACCCCGGATTTGGGGGTGTTACAGAAATGGTATCAGAGCCAAGCGTTATAAACCTCAGAGATGATGTGACGTTAAGATAATAAGTTCACAAAGATAATAAGAACTCTTGCCAAGTTCATAGTCGGGCTACCTAACGTAGTACTGACAGTTAAAACCCTTATGGGAACCCTTATAAATATCGTGATGGAAGCGTAGTTCGTTATCGTATATAGTAGCGGGACTCCGAACCCTGAGGGTGAGGAGCAACAAGGCGATGATGTTTTATTACTGATTGGGGATCGGATTGTGGATCCAATGGAACACCCTAATGAGGGACTGGATGATATTCATATTAAGGATGTAGCGGTTGAGGATGTTGTCCCAGAAGGGATTATTGTTGAGAAGGATCTCGTGGAGGATCCTAACAAGACTGAAGAGATGACCGTTGAGGAATTGATAACCATGGTTAGGGCGACTACCAGAGGTAGGATTGGCCGGTCACTGCCGGAGGTTTGTTCGAGTTTGTAAATATAGTAGCCCCTTTAACGCGGCATACTCGTAAGGCTGAGAAGTTTGAATGGACAGAGAAATGCGAGAACAGCTTTTAAGAACTGAAGCAAAGATTGGTGATGGCCCCTATGTTGGCATTGCTAGATGGAAAATGGAGATTTTGTGATTTGTATTGACGCTTCGCATAAGGAATTAGGGTGCTCTTATACAGCACAACAAGGTACTCGCGTACGCGTCAAGAAAATTAAGGGAATATAAAATTCGATATCCCCACCCATGAGCTTGGGCTCATGGCAATAGCTTTGCCCTAAAGATTGGAGGCACTACTTGTATGGAGAGAAGTGCGAGAATTACCTAAGCCATAAGTGCTCTAGTACATTTTCACGCAGAAAGAGCTCAACATGCGCCAAATGAGGTGGTTAGAGCTAATCAAGGATTACGATCATGAGATTCTTTATCATTCGGGGAAAGCCAATGTGGTGGCTGATGCCCTTAGTAAAACGGAGAGACTCAAGATGATAATGTCTTTGAGAGAGTTTATAAGAGATTTTGAGAAAATGGAAATAGAAGTGAAGGTAACTGGAGCCGGTACCGAAAAGCTGTTTGAGATTGTAATACAGCCCGAATTATTGGAAAAGAACATATTGTGCCAGAAAATGTGATGAATGAAGGCAGAGAGCCAACAAATAGATAAGAGATTAATACCGAGAAAGATGATAAGGGAATAATGAGGTATTCCTACAGAATTTGGGTTCCAAATGTTCAAGAGCTTAAAGATGAGATCTTAGATGAAAGCTAGTTTGAGGAATAAGATTTAGAGCAAACCCTGAACGTGATAGTCAGGGAGGTCGCCATCAAGATAGAAGGAACCCATAACATGATGAAGTGGAAAATGAGGATTTAAAATATGTAGGATGACCCCGATTATGGGGAGGAGGAGAGAATGTTCAGACTAAGGAAACAGAAGTCGGGTAAGGAAAGGAGACCCGAGACGGTACTCCTATACGAAAATTTATGGACCTTTCTAGACAGAACTTAGACTATTATCCCCAACCACCAGCCTGAGGAAACAATGCGGTGAGAAATTCTTTCCGGACCTTTAAGTCGCTAAGCTCTTAGAGTTCCAAGGAACAAGCTGACCCAGTCGAGGCAAGAGCCTGGCTAAAGGAGATATAGGAATCATTTGAGATTCTAAATGATTGACGAATCACAAAAGACTATTTTTGTCACTTACCCTCCTAAGAGAGAGGCCACCCGCTGGTAAAAGGCCAAGGAAGGCATGAAGCCAGAGGTTATAATAAACTGATTAAAGTTCAGTCAGTTGTTTTCGGGAAAGTACTTCCCAAGGTTATTGAGGTAGTGTAAAAGCTTTAGAGCCAGAACAAAGGCGGACGAGTATGATGAATTATGAATCTAAGTTATAAAAGTTGTCAAGATTCATTCTGAGGACACGAATCCAGAATGACGGGATATTTGAAATTAATTCTTATGTTGTGTTGGTTCATGAAATAATGATAAGAGAAAGGAAAATAAAAAGAAACTGAAGTGGAAAGGAATATAAAGGCAATAGAGTTTGAGGAATGATAAGGGAGTTGGGTATGAGGAAACCCTAAAGACTCGTAGCAATAAAAATAGAAAAATATGTAATCGTCAGGATGAGGGTGATTCACCATGAGTTAAAATTGATGGTTGAAGGCATAAGAGATACCTATATTTTGTCCCCTGTAAGTTAGGAGGATTCGAGGAAACCTTGACATAGTTCGAAGGATAAATAATGAGACGCGGATAGACTGAGGAGACAAGGAAGTAAGAAATTAGGAAAATTGGATGAAGGAAGTGACCTTCAAGAATGTGAAGTGTAAGACCGGTGGCTTGATACCCAGAAAGGAAGACGCCAGGTATGAAAGATATCCCAATATTGAGATGACTGTTGAGATAAACAACAAAAGTAAATGAGGAGTAATTAAGAAGAAGTTCACGTTGAACACGACCAATATCTTCCAGAACATCCCTGTTGTCATTACCAAATTAGGAAAGAAAAGCGGGTAACCATTGTTATCTTTTGAAGGCCATATGGGTTGACCTCAGTTTGAATAAAGATGTTATTGTGAAATTGGTATAGACTATCTGGATGGGAATGATTGAATAAGACACCCTTATCAGGGATACATGACTTGATTTATCCATGGAAGGACGCAAGTACCTTTTTAAAGGTGGAATTAAGGATAGAATATCGGTAACTTAAAATGAATCCTAGGGGAATGCATAAAGGTTGGTATTTCACCCTTAATAGGGATAGTATGAGTTTTGACAGTATGAATTGGAAAGGATTAAGGTAATAACCTTTAAGAATCAGTGGAGAAATTTTTCAGAAGTATATAGACAATGATTCTGGTATTAATAAATGGTATCTTGATATGCCCTGTATCTAGGGAATACAGGAGGAACGATTCAAGGATAACCTTAGAGCTTTTACAAGGAAAAAGGTAATATTCAAAGTTCTCAAGAATAGAAATTTTGATAAAGGAAATGTGACGTAATTATAATAATGCCAAGTGGGGCATGTGTTAAACCACGAGAAAGTATGGATCGAACCAGTAAAGATCGAAATTGTTCAGGGCAATTAGGACCTAAGATAAAAGATGTCCTAAGTATGATCGAGAGTCAGTCGTGACAATGATTAACCTCTAAAGACTGAGGCAATAACTTATGGGAAAATGGTGATACTTTTTTTTACTCATCAGATTTTAAGGAAAACATCTTCACTCAAGCAGTGATTGGAAATGAGGTAGAAAATTTAGTGAAGGGGTTAAAATGACATTGATTGTAAGGAAATATTACTATCAGGAAGGGCCAAAGAGGTGGCCGACACTTTAAGTGTAAGAAGATAATTATAGGCGCTTGTGCCAAAAGAATACAGTGATGATGGTTAAAGCTGTGAAGGTTGTATTATGGTTTGGAAGATTGACATTCCTTCTGATGACTGTGCAATACTCAACTGTAATAGTAGTTTGGTAAAGGTTTAATTCGTATAATCACCATGAGCGGGCTATCTATCCTATAAGGTCCTATATTGAGAATAAGCCAGGACCATGTTTCAAAAAGGACTAAATAAACCTTTGAGTTAAGTCTTCTATTGAAGGCATATGATTAAGAATGGTATTAACCTGTTATCGTTGCTTTCATTGAAACTCTTCTGCAATTTTATCTGCTTCATGTCATGAAAGTACGTCAGAATTTGGAGTGTTCTTCATGAATTATGAATGGTGATTATGTTAACTCCTTAGAAGAATTTGATACGATATGTATGGATTCCATATGGTTAGCTATTAAGACTTCATGGAAAACAAATGATAACAGTAGGTCTGTGGTGGACCATAGTAATGCAGCAATGATTCTGCGAGTCATGAGCTGATTACAACCGTGAGAGTTGTACTGGAATGGATGTTGAGATTGAGTACCACTAATCGGGTCATGTTGACGTATAAGTTATCTTTGATAGAAAAACTAGGTCGATTATTTACCTATTGAATATTTATTCCTTCTTATCAATAGAGAGTCGTATTACTATGCGAGGAAGGTTGTGGTGCAAGCATAGAATTTTAGTAAAGATGATGTATAGAATGAGATCCCAGATTCGATTTTCGATGTCGAGGGAGTTTCAAAGGTGATTGTGTATAAGCTCGAGCAAGAGCATGGGTCCATAGAATGATGGATGGAATAGTAAATATTTAAGCATGTGAAATGCGACGCTATTATACTTGATGTGGATTTATATACATATATGTTTTGTTCTCCTATGTTAAACCTCTATAGTTCAGAGGTAGATTCCAAGCCAGATATTTTGTGGCAGTATATTTTTTTTTCTTTCTTTCATATACACAATTCCCTTCAATTCGTTCTTTTCTCTTCTTTTCATTTCATATAAGCTGAGAAGAACAACCCTTCCAGAAGGGGAGGTATTGCCGAATGACTATCTATCTGTGTGATAGAAGCCTAGTAGGATATCACATGTTGTTTAATTGCTTGTCAAGTACTAAAGGCTGGCCACCTTCTGTACTAACTATGCGATATAATAAGTGTTCATGATCATAGTGATCTTTCAATAAATTCTTTTACTTCTATAGGAAGGACCAAGCTTTTGAAGATGGAAGCAGCTAAAGGAAGTAGTATTAGTACGGTGGTATTCCGATTCTAACACGTTCGTGATACTAAGGTTGACGTGGTTATTAAAAGGTTATAGAACGCTAAAGAGCAAAAGCTATAATGCTAGAAGCTATGATGAGAGCCGATGCAATAGACTTGAAAGAATTTGGAATGATCACTTAACGCGGATTAAGTTATCTCACGATAATCGATCGTATGTCAGTATCGAGGTATCGCCTTATAAGATCCTTGAGGGAAGACAATGTCGATCTCCCTTATGTTAGGATGAAGTTGTAGAGCGCAAGATGCTCGGACCCGCAGTAGTCCAAAGGACCAAGAATATAATAGATCTAATCAGAGGACGGCTGGGAGTAGCCCAAGATGGACATAAGAAGTATGCTGATGTGACAATGAAAGGACAAAGAGTATGAAGGAGGGAACCTTGTATTGTTAAAAGTATTCCCTTAAAAAGGAATTGATGAGGGTTGGAAAGAAAGGAAAGTTTAAGTCCACGAATTGTTGGACCCTTGGATATATTAAGACATAATGGGAAGATAGCATATGAGGTAGCCCTACCCCTGAGCATGTAGCAGGTCATAACGTGTTTCACGTATCAATGTTAAGGAAGTGTAATTCGGATGCCAGATAAATAAGAGCATATGAGCGCCTAGACATGTAACCAAACGTAACTTATATGGAGCAACCAGGTCGGGTTATGGATTGAAAAGGAATAAGTGCTTAGGAGAAGGGTTATCAAACTAGTCAGAGTTGGTGGGCGATCGACTTAGCACCTGGAACAGAACCAGTATCCAAGGCCCCGTACAGAATGGCGCGTATTGAGATGAAAGAGCTAGCAAAGCAATTGCAGGAATTGTTTGAGAAAGGAGTAATCAGACCCAGCGTATCCCCGTGGGGTGCACCGGTATTCTTTGTCAAGAAGAAAGATGGAAGCATGAGACTGTGCATCGACTATAGGGAGCTCAACAAGTTGACAATCAAGAATAAGTATCCGTTACCCAGAATTGATGATTTGTTTGACCAATTGAAGGAAGCCAAGTATTTCTCCAAAATCGATTTAAGATCGGGATATCATCAACTGAAGATCAAACCAGAAGATATACCAAAGACAGCTTTCAGAACAAGGTATGGATATTACGAGTTTTTAGTGATGTCTTTTGGATTGACCAACGCCCCAGCAGCGTTTATGGACCTGATGAACAGAATTTTTAAGGAATATTTGGACAAGTTCGTTATAGTATTTATAGACGATATTTTAATCTATTCAAAGATGGAGGAGGATCATGCGGAACATTTAAGGACAACTTTGGAGATTTTAAGGAAAAAGAAGTTATATGCTAAATTATCGAAGTGTGAGTTTTGGCTACAAGAAGTTCAGTTCTTAGGACACATAGTCAGTAACGAAGGGATCAAAGTGGAAATGAAAGATCGAGGCAATTACGAATTGGGAAAGACCGAGAACACCCACTGAGGTAAGAAGTTTCTTGGGATTGGCAGGATATTATCGACGATTTGTTCAGAATTTCTCAAGGATTGCCACACCATTAACAAAGCTTACACGAAAGAATGAAAAGTTTATATGGAATGACAAGTGCGAAGAAAGTTTTCAGGAATTGAAGCGGAGATTAATCAGAACACCTGTTTTGTCACTTCCAGACAATCGAGGGAATTTCGTAATTTATAGTGATGCTTCCTACAAAGGATTAGGATGTGTTCTTATGCAGCACGACAAGGTGATTGCGTATGCGTCAAGGCAATTGAAACCACACGAACAAAAGTATCCTACTCATGACTTGGAGCTAGCAGCTATAGTTTTTGCTTTGAAGATTTGGAGACATTATTTGTATGGAGAAAAGTGTGAGATTTTCACGGATCACAAAAGTTTGAAATATATATTACCCAGAAGGAACTTAATATGAGGCAAAGGAGATGGTCAGAATTGATCAAGGATTATGATTGCTCAATTAATTATCATCCCGATAAGGCGAACGTGGTGGCAGATGCATTAAGTCGGAAGGAAAAGTTAAATGAGTTATCAGTACCTGAAGATATATATAAGGAATTTCAGAAATTGGAATTGGAAATTAGAGTTTGCGAACCTGAGGAAGCGAAAGTGTACAGTATGACTTTCCAGCCAGAGTTGTTGGGGAAAATAAAGAAATGTCAGAAAGATGTAATGGATCAAGATATAAATCGTTTGGTAGGTGAAGAATTATGCACGCAGAAGGATGATCAAGGCATTTTGAGATTTTCATCTAGAATTTGGATTCCACCAGTGACGGAGTTAAAGAATGAAATTTTATAAGAAGCACATAGTTCAAGATATTCCATCCATCCAGGGAGTACCAAAATGTACAGAGATTTAAAGAAGAATTATTGGTGGCCAGATATGAAGAGAAAAATTGCGGAATGGGTTAGCAAATGTTATACCTGTCAGAGAGTTAAAGCAGAGCATCAAAGACCAAGCGGATTGCTACAGCCATTGGAAATTCCAGAGTGGAAGTGGGAACATATTACCATGGATTTCATAGTTGGATTACCAAGGACAAGGGCTAATCATGATGCCATTTGGGTTATAGTGGATAGACTTACCAAGTCAGCTCATTTTCTGCCTATAAATGAAAGATTTTCGCTCGACAAGTTGGTCCATATGTACCTAAAAGAAATTGTAGTTTGTCATGGAGTTCCAGTGTCTATCATGTCTGATCGAGATCCAAGGTTTAATTCAAGATTCTCGAAGAGTTTTCAAGAATGTTTGGGAACAAGACTGAATATGAGTACAGCTTATCACCCCCAAACGGATGGCCAAAGTGAAAGAACGATCCAGACAATCGAGGTTATGTTACGTGTTTGTGCGATTGATTTCAAAGGAAGTTGGGATGAACATTTACCTCTGGTAGAGTTTGCTTACAATAACAGTTATCATGCCAGCATTGGAATGCCACCCTATGAAGCCCTTTATGGACGCAAATGTAGATCTCCAATATATTGGGACGAAGTAGGAGAACGCAAGATACTTGGACCTGAACTGGTACAGCAGACAAAGGAAGTTGTTGAACTTATCCAGAAAAGATTAATAGCCGCTCAAAATCGTCAGAGGAAATATGCAGACCAATCAAGGAAAGACATGGAATTTGAAGAAGGAAGCTTGGTATTACTGAAAGTATCATCATGGAAAGGACTAACGAGGTTTGGAAAGAAAGGGAAGCTAAGCCCAAGATATGTCGGACCTTTTGAGATCCTAAAGCACGTTGGCAAAGTAGCTTACGAATTGGCATTACCTCCGCACATGGAGCACATTCACAATGTTTTTCATGTATCGATGCTCAAGAAATATAATCCAGACTCCAGGCATGTAATAGAATATGAGCCAATAGAGCTTCAGGCAGATTTATCATATGTAGAGAGTCCGATAGAGATTCTAGAGGCAAGAGAGAAAGTATTGAGAAATAAAGTGGTAAAGTTAGTAAGAGTATTGTGGAGAAACCCAAAGGTTGAAGAGTCAACCTGGAAGTTAGAAAGTGATATGAGAGAAAAGTACCCTCATTTGTTTTCTTAGAGATTCTGAGGACAGAATCCTTTTAAGGGGGGAAGGATGTAATATCCGGGATATATTGTGTAATTATTTTTGCTATTATACAATTATTATGTGTGTTCAGTATCTATTCTGTGAGTTAATTGTTAAGTGTTATCTGTACTTGAATATTCAAAAATAATATTAATTGAGTATTTTAATTTTTTATATGTCCAAAATAAAATATAGATAATTGTCATATCTTCCTAATTATTTTTATGTTGGTTTATGGATTTATAAGAATCATATGAAATTTCTAAAATCTTTTTCCGGGTAATTAAAATCTATTTTATAAAAACGGGAACCAACCGACGTCAACCGTTGTTACGTTTTTGGAACCCGAAACTCGTTCGAGAACTCCTTCCTAACCTAATTGTAATATTCCGAGCATATTCCATGTTTCGAATTTTTCGATCCGGCTTACGGTTTGTCCTGCGCGGGTCACGGCGCAACATTTTCGATAAAATATTTGTTTCGCTAAATCAATAAAACCCGTATTTTTGATAAACGGGAGCTTTTTATTAAACTATCCCAATTATCACTTCGTAATACGTGTAACCAGGCGCTGAGACCAAGACCGCAGTACAAATTGTACTAATTTGGATAATTATCCCGAAAACCGATACCGTTTGGATCAGTTTTTACAGATAAACGTACTGTTTTATATCCGGAATGATCCAACGGGATACAAATTTTCCATAATTATAAATAGCCTTTTACCGTATTTTATTTCGTATCAAAATCATTTACAGATAGTTAATTATATAATTTTCAGAGAAAAACCCTAATTACATAAATTGTTCTAAGAATCAAACAACAAAACGAAGGCGTTACCGATCTCTGTTTTTAAAGCTTGAGTAACCAAAACGAAGGATTTGAGGTGTTCTATCAGATTCTGAGCTTTATTTCACTGCAGAAATCAAGGGTATTTTTCTAAAAAATTATTTATTTTCGAATTTATTTTATTGAAATTATGAATTTTTGTTCGGATGATTGTTTGTATGATTTGATGATTGCATGTTGTAGAACTTGTTTTCCTGATGATTTTCATATGTCATACGTCTGATTTGAAGTTCAATAACATGCTCAAAAGTGGGTTTATAACCCGTATGAATGTTTTCAATTGAAATTTGGGGGTTTTTGATTCAGGGGTTATTAGCTGTTGATTTATAGTGGGCTGTGTTCCTTATAAAATTTGCAATCGATTGATATATAGCTCGTTAACAGAGGATGCTTGAATCGAAGGGAGTTGTGTTTTAAAGATTTGTGATGTTCGCCGGAAACCGGCGATGTTCTTGGCCAATTTCCGGCCAGAACAGGGATGATTAGAATGTTTTGAATGCATGAACAAGTTCCTGGTGTTGTGTAGTGTTGATCTGGAGGTGTTGGTGGGGTGAGGACGCCGGGATCGTCTTCTCCGGCCACCCCCGATTTTTCGGCGACTGAAACTGCAAAATTGCAGTTTAGTCCCTCTATTTTTGAAGATGGTGAAGTTTAGTCCCTGTAGTTTGCAAAGTTTTCAAAAATAGGATTCCTGTTTATAAAATGTTTAAAAATCATATTTCCTATTTATTTTTATTATAAAAATTCATTTTTAATTTCTGAAAATTCTGAAAATTATTATTTTAATTCCGAAAATTATTTTTAATTCACAAATAAATCTGAATTAATTAGTTAATTAATTTCAGTTAATTTATAATTGATTAATTGGTCAATTAATTCGAAAATTAATTGATTAATTGATTTAATTAATTATTAATTGATTTTAATTAGTTATTTAATTAGATTTAATTATTTAAAAATGATTTAAAAATTCTGAAAAATAGTTTTGAGCTTTAAAATATTATTCTAAATTATTTCCAAGGCTCGATAATTATTCTAAAATTATTTCAGAGCCAGAATGGGCCAACCGAACCCTGTTTATTAACCCGAAATTGATCCAAAGACCCGTTTTAATTCCGAAAAATGTTTTAAAAATCATTTTAAATACCCGAAAGCATATTTATGACCCGAGACTTCTTTATAGATGATATGTCATTGATTACGTGATGTATTATGTGTTATACGTGACCTGTTGTTTGACTATCGGTCTATATATTCGGTGTTTACTTGATTATTGCATAGATTTCAATCCGTTAATCGGATTTGGGTAAAACGAAGGGTAGATAGAAGTATGTGTTTAATAGAATCCTGTGAGTTGATGATTGATAGATGCTTATGATATGTGAGCAGAAGAGGCAAGACGTAGGAAAGGGAAACATGTAGTTGAGGAGTAAGACGATTGAGATTGAAAGCAAGTGCAGGATAGTAAGCTAATATCAGGCAAGTGTTCTGAACTCTCTCGAGATATTGTAATTCTTGATAGTCTTGTTGACATTGCAAGTGCTTTGAAGCACGGAAATCTAAATCCTGATTTCAGTTATTGTTCTTGAGATATGAACCATATTCTTTCTAATCCATTGATTATTGTATACCCAAACAAGAACCACAAATCTATGATACTACTCCACAAATACATACAAACTAAATACCAGACACTGAACTGAATTATTATATACTCAATCCATGATATCTTATGCTTTGAAAGACCAAATCCTTGAAATCCTGAAACGTTGTTTCCTTTGTTATCCAATTCTTTCATTATCCAGCATTCAAGCTTTGAAAGTACCTTGTTGATCTTTACAAGGATTGAAACCCTTTTATTGTTAAATATTTATTGTTGTTAATGATTTCGATTATTGTTTATTATTGCATATTCTGTTATTATGTTAGAATTGGATTGTTTTTATAAAATTGTGGACCAGATTCGTGGTCAGACCATATAATGGTCAAGTTAGGCCAATGTGTGCCTTGGATCCAGTAGTTAGAGCAATGTTGTGTGCCTTGCTCGGGGTTAGTGCGTGACTGATCAGCAGCCTAACCTTGATTTTTAAATTAAAAGTATAATATCCAATTCTAAATCATAATCCATTGTTCACTTGATATCATAAACATATTCACCTGATGATCATTATTCTCAGTTTTGTCATTGTGACTTGCTGAGCTAGTTAGCTCATTTGTGCGATGTTGTTTATATTCTTTCCAGTTAAAAAAGAACCAGTTGGTAAAGAGGATCCCCAGTCCAGGGCGAGAGCTAGGGGTTCAGGTTGAGAAAGCTGAGCTAGTAGGCTTCTTTTGGAATAATTTAAGTTTGTAATAATGTTTAATACTCAGTTTGAGTTTGAAATAGTCGGGATTTGAACGGTTTGTAATATATTAATGTGTTTGGCTTGTGTGCATACTTTAACCTGTTGCGGTCCGTGGTGGTTGGTAAGTAGGGTCACTGCATATATTATTATTATCTTTATTATTATTATAAGCAGGTTATAATTAAGGTGTATGTGTGGACCCCAAACTTCTGACCCGGGTCTGGAGGGCACCACAGCGCATCCTGGTCACGGATAATGGAACACAATTCAATAACGAAGAGTTCAGGAAGTACTACGAGGAGAATGAGATCGAGTTAGGGTTCACCTCTATAGCTCATCCACAAGCCAATAGGAAAGCAGAAGTGGCAAATTGTATAATTTTAGATGGGTTCAAGAAGAGGATTGAGAAATCTAGGAATAATTGGGTGGATGAAATACTCCCAACACTTTAAGCTTACAGAACTACTTGTAGAGTCAATACCAGAGCAACTCCCTTCATGTTAGCATATGGGGCAAAAGCAGTTGTTTTGTAGAAATATCGCACTTATCTCCCCGAATCCAAGCTTTCAATGCTGAGGAAAATGAGAAGGAACAAAGATTAGCCCTGGATTTAATAGATGAAGTACGAGATGCGGCGCACACAAAGATAGTGGAATGTCAGAAGAAAGCCTCCTTTTATTATAACCTAAGGGTAAAAGAGAGATTCTTCAAACAAGGAGATTTGGTCCTAAGGAAGGTAGAAGCCTCTGGTGTGGGGCAGAAAGGAAATCTCTCCCTAAATTGAGAAGGGCCATACAAGATTAAGAGCGTTCAGGGAAGGGGATCTTACAAGTTGGAAACCATGGATGGAGAAGAAATACCCCGGACTTGGCACGCTCAAAACTTGAAAGTTTACTACCTATAGATTATACTTACTATAGTGGTAACAAGGTTCAAAAGCACCTGGAAGCTTTGCTTGCGTAGGATTTTATATTTTGATTTCAGTAGGATTTACATTTGGGTTCATGATTGTTAAGGGTTGAACCCATGCTATGTATGGTTTTGGCAAACCAGACTATATATTACTGAGTTGGAATTATTTCAATCTTTGGATATCCAATTTGTGATAGTACTTTGTTTGATCATGCTTTGATCACAAAAGGAAGAAGATTTCAAGAATTCTTGCATTATAAAGAGTTCTCATTGTACGACTCTTAGAACTGAGTAGTTCAAGTTATTAATCATCCTCCTTAAAAGTACAATACTTAGAAAGTGCTAAAAAACTTAAAGGGAAGGTTATGAAAGAGGAAATAACATACATAAACCCCGAAGGGTAATAAGTTCTAAGTACAAATAAGTTAATACATAAAAAGCGATGATGGGCCAATAAAAAAAGGAAACTAATCTAGATCCTTAAACAAATCATCATCATCATTTCCCCCATTAGTAGCAGTAGAGGGGGAACAGGCTCGACTCCCATAGGGTTAGCATCCCGAGAGGGAGAAGCTGTGGCCTCAGTAGAAGTAGTCAAAATGGGGGAGAGATGAATGTCCTCAAGAAGAGGTCCTGGCCCAGGAACAACAGGGACTGGGTAGGCTGCAAGAGTCACCTCCGGGATCTTCTTCCCAAAATCCTCCACTATCTGCTCCCAGCAGCTAGAAAAGGTCTCAGGAAAGTTAACATCATACTCAGCATTCAGGACATCCTGAAATTCCTGAGATGCCTTTTACTTAGCTATCACCTCAGCCCGAGCCCTGTGAGCGTCCAGCTTCAGCTTGCGAACCTTCTCCTTTTCCTCATACAACTCTTTCTCCACCTCACGGAAGCGAGTGAAGTTAGCCTCTGAGGCCTTAAGGTACCTGTCCCTATCCCTTTCAGCAATGGTCAGGCTAGTCCTCACATCCTTCAGGTTTTGAAGGGCGGCCTGGAGATAAATATTCATCTGCATAAACATGTTCAAACACAATAAGTAGTGTGAAAATATCGTAAAAGCATAAGAAGAATAAGATAAGAAAGAGGCTTACCGAAGCTACGACCTGAGCTCCCAGACGCTCGATCTGTAGGTCATCAGAAGACTCTACTATCTCGGCCCTGTCACGAGGCGTAACCACGCTCTCGGACCAAACAGCAGCCTCAGAGCTCCCCACTACCGTGTCCCTCCTCTGAAGGCCCCAAGTCATAGGGAAATGAGAAGTATCCTTATCGAGGCTAAGGGGCCTCTCGGATATGAAGGTAGGGACGGACTCCTTAACCGTGACTGAAGGGCCGTCTCCAATCCTTACCCGCTTGTCGCGGTGAGTCTCGACCGCGGAGCCCTTAGCAGCGCGGGCCTCCCTCTTTTTAAAGATAGAGTCCATAGCTGCCTTAGCTGGAGGGAAATATGCAAACATTAGAAAAATAACGAAGATATTGAAATGAAAAAGGAAATAAAAAGGGGAAAGAAGTACCTTCGGGACCCAGGTCGCTAAGACCTAAAATTTGCAAGTTGCCTTCTAATAGAATGAGAGCATAATGATGCAAATTATCAGCAGTAATGGCCCTGGTGGCCGCATCTTCATCTACTCCTAGTTTTAAATCTCTTAAAGAGCCGTCTATACTTTTTGAGAAGTTGGGCCGGAAAAAATGGTCCCAACTCTCCTCGGCATCTAGATATACATAAAACCACTCGTTTTTCCAAGTTGGATACGAGTTAGGATTGGTACTAGAAATGAACCAAGAACGGGCCAAGGATCTGTGAACTATTTTGACCCATCCTTGGTCCTCAGAAGAATTAATGAATTTAAATAAATAACGAAAAATGCATACATTGGGCTCCAAGCCATGTTTACGGGATTGGCTATATAGCAGTGAATAAAACGCCACGAGTTAGGGGTAGGTTGGGTTGGACAGACTCGGGCGTCAGCTAAAAGATGGAAAACAAAGGGGTGTGGAGGAAGACGAAAACCCGCATAGAAGGTTTCCTTATAGACTCGAATGGCCCCAGGCTTTGGGTAGCAGGCCCTATAATTTAGGTCTGGAGCCACGGCCCTATAATGGTGTGAAATGCCAAATAAACGGGCTACAGTCCCTACCTTATCAGAATCAAATCTAAAAGGATAATTATATGCATCTAAGTATAACATATTAGGGAAGGCTTGCCTAAATTCGGTTAAAAGATCCCTAAGAGAAATAACTGAAGAATGGACGAGAGATTTTTTACCTCGGCTGGCCTTAGATGGGCGGGGAGCAGAATGGAGAACCTGGGAGTGGGATGAGTCAGAATCTACCATGGATGAAGACTAAAGCCCGGAAAAAACTCTTGAAGGTGAGGAGGGAGATAAAGATTCAAACGGAATATTCAAGAAAAGCACAGAAAATGGCAAAGAACTACGGCAGTAAGAATGCCAGAAATCGCCTTACGGTGGCAAAAAGGGAGAAAAACTATTGTAGGAGAGGATAATTTTTGAGAAATTTGAGTAGACTGTGAAAAATGAACTCACAACTCCACTGCTTTTATAACCGAGTAAAGGTAACTCAACCGATTGTTGGGCCGAAGGAAATGGACTTGATATGGGTGCGAAGCCCATAAAAATTGAATATTAAGGTACCCTTCCAAATTCGGGAAGGATCTAGAATGTTCTGTGCCAAAAAACCTGAATTCTGAGAAAAAATCATAAAAACGAAATATTGAAGGTCAAACCACGTTTAGGAGACATCATTCCTAGGCGTGATTAAAACCATGTCTCCTAGGCGGGGGTTACCCACACCTAGGATTTAATAAGGCATGAAAGCCTACCAGGCCTAAGAGACATAGTTCCTAGGCGTGGTGCAATGATTGCTTCCTTGGCGGGGGTAACCCACGCCTAGGAAGTATTGAGGCATGAAAGCCAACAATGCCTAGGAGACATAGTTCCTAGGTGTGTTGCAATGATTGCTTCCTAGGCGGGGGTAACCCACACCTAGGAAGTATTGAGGCATGAAATCCAACCACGCCTAAGAGACATAATTCCTAGGCGTGGTACAATAATTTTCTCCTAGGCGGGGGTAACCCATGCCTAGGAAGTATTGAGGCATGATAGTCAACTACTCCTAGGAGACATAATTCCTAGGTGTGGTACAATATTGTTTTCCTAGGCATGGGTTTCTAGGAAGTATTGAGGCATGAAAGCCAACCACGCCTAGGAGTCATAATTCGTAGGCGTGGTATAATAATTGTCTCCTAGGCGGGGGTAACCCACGCCTAGGATGTACTGAGGCATGAAAGTCAACCACGCCTAGAAGACATAGTTCTCAGGAGTGGTACAATGATTACTTCCTAGGTGGGGGTAACCCATGCCTAGAAATTATGGAAGGGAGCTACACAACTACGCCTAGGAGATAAAATTCTTAGGCGTGGTAAGCAAGTTGTCTCCTAGGCGGGGGTGACCCACGCCTAGGAAGCATGGAGGGAACCAACAGCGCCTAGGAGACAATGTTCCTCGGCATTGTTGGTAACATGACTCCTTGACGGGGGTGACCCACGCCTAGGATGCATGGCACCTTAGAAGCCCATTTTCTGAATTATTTAATTAATCAGAAAATGGGCAAAAATTAGGAAAATTGCTAAAAATACCCAAAAAATAGAGAAAAATAAGCAAAAATCCCAGAAAATCAGGAAAATTAAAAAATATTTTTCAAAAAATATTTTTGATAACATATTCTTGAAAAATTAAGGGAAAATACTTGTGAGTATTAGAATCTTCCTAAAAATTAAGGAAAAATACAAAAAGTTACGTAAAAAATCCCAGAAAATTAGGGAAGCCCGTATGAATGGATCCTAAAGGAAAAATCGTTGTAAATGTGTAGGTCTCTCCACACTTTACGGTACAAACGATAACCAAGAAAGGTAAAAACTTCAACTTCTGCCAAACCTTCGTAAAGTTTCATAAAAGTTGGGGGGCAAATGATATGGGCTTAAAATTAGCCTAGAAATATAAGTAATATTGAATTAATTAGACCTGATACGGTCCAATAACGAAGCCCAATTAATGAGGCCCAAAGCCCTGATTATTTTTTAATTTCATAATTAATAAATAAGGAGGTTTACCAGCTCATTAAATGAGTCATAACGGTTATATAATTCTATGAAAGATAGCCTCAAGAGCACTTACACCAACTAGGAGTCTAATTCCTTTATTCTAGGAGTTCAAAGTCTATCCAAAGTATGAGAACTTGTTCAATAAGTCTCCTAACCCTAGTCCAATTTAAGGACTCTCAACATCTATATAAAGGGACTTGTAACGCCCTCCAGACCCGGGGTATAATTCTGGGGGTTACCAGCTAATCACCAAACCTGTACAACCTGAATAACAATAATAATGAAATATATCTAAACCCCTTTTAACACTAACTAGGATATTTTTAGGTTGAAGTATGAAAACAAGAATCACTAACTACTTTATTACAAACCAAATTTAAAATCTTATAAACTCTCTTTATTATAAACCATTGTCTAACAAGTTTTAAACTAATTTCATCCTTTATTCAAACACACACACTAACTATCTACACTCCACCTGTTCGGGAAACTCAAACCTTTCTTCCTGGATTGGGATCAACACTTTGGGTATAAGAGGATCTCGAGGCTTGACCCGCTTCTTTACCACTCGAGTCCTGATGGATTTCATATTCCTTCTTAACTGAAAACAATAAGGTGAATAACAACAAAAAGGGGTGAGCCAACAATTGCTCAACAAGTTCGCAAAATATAAACAGTGTTAAAGAAGTTAAATGAATCGAATCTGGGTACATCTGCAAAGATATAACCCCGCGAGAATAGAAAGAAGGCCACTGCTGGAGAATATAAATGAACTAAACTGGACACAAGTTCGCATCTATACCCTGCTGATCAGCCAGGATACAGTGCAGATCTATATCCCACTATATAGATCCAGTCGGGCACCCAAGCACTACGACCCATCTCAAGGATCCGGCTATGTCCCGGTCCTTAGGATTAAGTAAAATTCAATCCCTAAAATATCACTATCCAGTCCATGGAATAGCAACCGGAACAATCGGTATGCTTTGATACATTCTAATCACCAGAATATACCAATATGTGTGAATAATAATTGGAATATGAATAAGGAATTCAAAGAAAAGGAGAAATCAAGAATTGAAATAAAATGTGAACAAGAGAATAACAAGTGTGTATTAGTGTTTATGAATAAGAATTAAAAGAGTGCAAGTGTGATATGAATCTGAAGAAACATCACTATTCTGAAATTAGAATAGGGGAAAAACTTGCCTTCTGTATGACTCACTTCAAATATGTCACCTTCGCCTATCACTGACTCAATCTGCCTTGCTAGCTTAGCTTCTGTTAGAGAAATAGACTAGTTTAGTCATTTCGTACTTCAATTGCGTCTTGAACCGACTCCACATCGTTCCTATTGTCTACCCATGCGCTTATGATTGACTCGTATATTATATATTAGCAAGTAAGACTCGATTAACCACATAATACACAAAAGCACATAAGCCACATAATCATTTTTATAGTTAAAATAATTTTTAGGATCAAAATCGACTCGCTGATCGCTTAACTGATCATTATCTGACTCGTTTCCTATTTTTCAGGATTTATCGGACTCGTCTCGGCACGCGATTCGGCTTATAACCAAATAAATAACAAGGTCAACTAATTTATAGAAGGAATTAGGTTTTCATATTATTTTTAATGAAAATAATTCATTTTTCTGAGTCAAAGGGCTTTCATTTCGCTCGAATCGGACTAACGGTCTAATTATTATCAATTAAATACAGATAAATCAATTTATTATTACTAATTTTTAAACCCTAAAATAATTTTTTCATAATTATTTAAGAAAAATCAGAACTAAAAATGATTTTTCTGTAATTTTTGAAATTAAAATGAATTTATTATGATTAATTAAAAATTATTTGATTAATTATCAAAATAATTAATCATTTTTGAATAATTAATAAATAATAAATAATTATTAAATAGTTAAGAAAATAATTGAAACTGATTTTTAGAAAATATTTCAGAATTATTTATAATATAAATCAATTAATTAAATATTATTATTTAATCAATTTATAAAATAAATAAAACTGATTTTTTATAAATAATAAAAATAAAAATAAAAATTTAATTCCAGAAACACTTGTCAGAAAATTAACTCTGACAATTTCAGATCAAAACAGGGTTAACCAAACGGGTCAACCGGGTCACAATCCGGGTCATGAAGAACGTGACCGGATTTTTCCAGAAACCGACCACCAGAGAAGATACCGTCGAGCTAATTTCAGGCCAAAAACAACACCGTTTGGTGTGTTTTTCACTGGGTTTCAATTTCACACAACTGCAGCAACTCATCTCCGGCCAAAACATACCAAAAACATCACGAAATCCCCAACTCCGATCAAAACCGACATCAACTCTGACCAAAAATCGAAATCACAGAATCGTACATGAAATCAAACATTCTATAGTGCAAACTGAAGCTAAGAACACATACAATCAAACCCCTAACATCTCAAGAACCAAATATTCACCAAAATCACGTAGCTGTGATTTGAAAATTGGGTATAAACCCTAATAACCGAACTTTGCTATCCAGGTATCATTCATTCAATTAAACACTATGAATCAATTGCAAATAACATCAGGAAGTTATATCAATCATCAAAACATCATAATAACCCTAGAATCAAAAAGTCCTAATTTGAACATAAAGCCTAGAAATCGAAAATCAAAAACAACGAATTAAAACGAGAAATTGATACTGGAAATGGAAAGAACAGATCAAAACCTTCGATTTGAGTACTTGAATCACACGATTTGATGCTGTAATCAGTGAGAAATCACGGCTTGAATTTTCGACTCGACCCTGTTCTTACCGACCCGATTTCAGAGAATTTTCAGAATTTTACAGATTTTTAATGATTAATTATAATTAATTAAATAAAAATTAGGCTGTTTATAGTAGTAAAATGAATACTCCTAATTAAAATTAAGGCCCTAATTCTACATCTTTTAAAATTAATAAGCCCCTAATTTTATAATTTTTGAGTATTAAAATTTAATTTATAAATATTTTATATATACAATATATATGTCAAAATTTCCCAAAAATTGTGAATAATGCAAAAATACAAAGAAATGGTATATATGAAAATCCTATAATTTTATAAAAATAAAAAAGTGATTTTTGTGGGGTTTTAAACACCCAATTGGGCCCGGAAAAGTCATTTTTCGCGAAACGAGAAAATTTGGAAAATACCTAGATGTTCAGAATAACGCGATGGTAAAAGCAGTTTGATGAAAAATAAGGCCCATTATTTTATTTGAAATATCTGCTTTAAAATCATGATTCGGGTAATATAACTTGTGATATGAAAGTTATAAATACAAAATAAAGTATCTGAAAAATATCTTAAAAATACCAGGACGACACAGAATGCACGTAACTCATAGCAATTAGGGTTGGACAGTTAATTACACATAAATGACACATTAACACACATAATTTAGTATAAATATGATATAATACAGACGTAATTTTACCAGACGTTACATCCTTCCCCCCTTAACAAGATTCTGTCCTCAGAATCTCGCTAAGAAAACAAATGAGGATATTTCTCTAACATCTCACTCTCAAGTTCCCAGGTTGATTCCTCAACCATAGGGTTTCTCCACAAAACTTGCACTATAAATACAGACTTATTTCTCAACACTTTCTTTTTCCGATCTAAAATTTTTACCGGCTGTTCTACAAAAGATAAATTAGGTTGGATATCTACCGGTTCATACTCTATTACATGCCTAAAATCGGGATTATATTGTTTAAGCATCGACATGTGAAACACATTATGAATATGTTGCATATGAGGCGGTAAGGCTAGCTCGTATGCAACTTTTCCCACTTTCTTCAAAATTTCAAATAATCCGACGTATCGTGGCTTCAATTTACCCTTGTTGCCAAATCTAGTCAATCCTTTCCATGGCGATATTTTGAGTAACACGTGTTCTCCCTCCTTGTAGTCCATATCCTTCCTAGCTTGATCTGCATATTTGCGTTGTCTATGTTGTGCTGCATCTAGTCGCTTCCGAATAAGTTCTATCTTTTCTTTAGTCTGTTGAATTAATTCTGGACCCAAAACCTTGTGTTCTCCAACTTCATCCCAATACACGGGTGATCTGAATTTTCTTCCATATAACGCTTCGTACGGTGGCATTCCAATACTTGCATGATCGCTGTTATTGTTTGAAAATTCAACCAAAGGTAAATATTCATCCCGACTGCCTTCGAAATCAATCGCACAAACTCACAACATGTCTTCGATTGTTTGAATAGTCCTTTCACTTTGCCCATCGGTTTGCGGATGATAAGCGGTACTCATGTTTAATTTAGTTCCAAGATATTCTTGAAATTGTCTCCAAAATCTTGAATTAAAACGGGGATCTTAATCAGACACGATAGATACTAGAACTCCATGTCGCATCACAATTTCCTTGAGATACAAGTGCACTAGCTTTTCGAGCGAAAATCTTTCGTTAATCGGTAGAAAATGTGCTGACTTTGTTAGTCGGTCAATGATTAGCCATATTGCATCATACTTTGCTTTAGTCCTTGGAAGTCCTACTAAAAAATCCATCGCTAGATGTTCCCATTTCCATTCCAGAATATCCAATGGTTGCAGTAATCCACTCGGACGTTGATGTTCCGCTTTAACTCGCTGGCATGTTTAGCATTTACTCACCCATTCTGCTATCTCCTTCTTCATATTCGGCCACCAAAAGTTTTCCTTCAGATCGCGGTACATTTTTGTACTTCCTGGATGAATGGAATATTTCGAACTGTGCGCATCTCGCAATATTTCTTCCTTCAGCTCCGCCACATTAGGGATCCAGATTTTTGATGTAAAGCGTAGGATTCCTTTGTTATCTTTTTGGGTTGTAATTTCTTCTCCTGTTAAGTTGTCATCTTGACTTATCACTTCTTCTTGACATCGTCGAATCTTTTCCAATAAGTCCGATTGAAAAGTCATAGCGTAGATAGCTTCAGTAGATTTATTAGGAACATGAATTTTGATTTCCAACTTATCAAATTCCTTGGCTAATTTTTCAAATGAAGTTAACAAATTTAATCTTTCTTTCCGGCTCAGCGCATCTGCCACAATGTTCGCTTTTCCTGGATGATAACTAATCGTAACATCGTAATCTTTAATCAAATCCAGCCATCGGCGTTGCCTCATGTTCAGTTCCTTCTGCGTAAAGATGTACTTCAGACTTTTATGATCCGTGTAGATTTCGTATTTCTCACCATAGAGATAGTGTCTCCAAGGTTTCAGTGCAAATACGATCGCTGCTAATTCCAGATAATACGTAGGATACTTCTGTTCATGAGGTTTTAGCTGTCTCGAGGCATATGCAATGACGTTACTGTGTTGCATCAGTACACATCCTACTTCGCGGTATGAAGCGTCACTATAAATGACAAATTTCCATGCTCATCTGGCAATACAAGTACCGGTGCGGTTACTAACCGATTCTTCAGCTCTTGGAAACTTTCTTCACATTTGTCATCCCATACAAACTTTTCACTTTTTCTAGTTAACTTGGTCAGTGTGATAAGTAGCATTTTATACCACTTAGAACGTCTTATAATAGCTTAAATTGATGTCTTGAGATCAAGTATTTTGTGTATTTGATGTGTTTTGCTAGTGTTTGTGCATTTCAGGATATTAATTGCATTTGTGGAGAGATTTCCTCAAGAATAAGCCTTGGCATGTGTTTGGCATTGCAAGTGGGAAGATAGGAGCATAATGCAACAAGGAATGGGAGCAAAACAGAGATTTTTCCAGAAAGGTTCTGAGCGCCCACTCAGCTCTACTGAGCGACCACTTAGGAAGCTGAGCGCCCGCTCAGGATTGCTGAGCGGCCGCTTAGGGACATAAATTAAAATTAACATTTTTAGACTCCTAATTCTGTTGAGCTTCCAACTTCTGAGATAGCTGGGTTTTGTGGGACTCCTATATAAGTAGTTTTCAGAGACGTTTCACGTGGTGTTGAATCGTAGTATCAATCGAGGAGCGAGGAGATAAGGAAGAAGACCGTTTTAGCACATCGCAACGAAGAGGAAGCATAGTTTCTTGTGATTCTTTATTTCGTTGTAACAGTGGATGCTAGTTTTCTTTACTTTGAACCTATTTACTCTTGTGACGTACTCTGGTTTAATATAAGTAGTTTATTTAGTTATTCTCGTGTGTTATTATTATGTTTTCATATGAACCCATGGTGACGATGAGTTCAATCATGGGCTAATCGTGATCATGGGGTCGTAACGGATTTACTATGGAATTCTTTAGTTAGTTGTTTAATACCTTAGTGTGTGATGATTGTATGATATCTAGTATTGGTTGTGCTTATTCATCTTATGTGCATCACGAACATATAGGATAGGGTGTTAATCTCTTGTGAAGCGACGGTGGATCTTGAGGTTTAGAACTTGCCTTGCTAGCATAGGTTCATGTATGTGTATGCATGATTAATGGGTAATTCTAACCGTTTTACTTGCCCTGTGTAATTTTAAGGAATAACTTGTGCTTAAATCGTTATGTTGTCAAATTCTGTAGATATATAGGGTCTTAACATAATTGATGCCTATTCAACTTCTATCTTAATTGTGGATGTTTGGTATAATGGTATTAGTACAACGAAAGTTGGCTTTTATCAGTTTCGTGTTGTTCGATTAACATCATCATCATTACATGCTAAGGATAATAACAATAACTATTAAAGGAAGTAGTAATGAAGTTGTGATCTCATGTGTGTTTAATATTGTTAATTCAAGTATAAATTAAGTGTTTAATTCTCGTAGTTAATAATTAGTTAATCAAATCTAAGTATTATTGTCTTGACATTGAGAAGTAATTATACATTGGTGAGTAAGTGTAATTGAACATAATTAGTCTGAGTCTCTGTGGGAACGAACTAGAAAGTATTCTATATTACTTGCGAACGCGTATACTTGCGTGTATTACTATCGCGTGTTTTCCGCCTAACAAGTTTTTGGCGCCGCTGCCGGGGACTCGGCGTATTGGTTTAGTTTATGTACTTACCATCAGTGGTCATTAGGACTCATTGATTAAGACTTGTTACTTATTATTTCCAGTTGTGTTTCAGGTACTTTAGCGAGCGTTTATGCACACACATTCTCGTACTCGCAAGAGGACTTTAGATACGGCTGAGGAGACAGACGAAGTTCTTTGTATTCCAGAGAAGATAGATTTTGAAGATTCGGATACAGAGAGTGAGCAGAAAGAACCAGTAATCATGGGTGATCGTATGGTTCCGGCAGATCCATCTCTTATGGACTTTTCTCGGCCTAAAATTGATGACATTCAGTCAAGCATCCTTCATCTGACTATTTAGGCTAACACTTTTGAAATCAAGCCGGGCACTATTTAGATGGTGCAGAATTCTGTTTCTTTTGGAGGTGCTGCTACTGAAGACCCCAACATGCCAGGAATTTTGTCGAGATCTGTAGTACTTTCAAATATAATGGTGTGACTGATGAGGCTATCAAGCTGAGGCTTTTCCCATTCTCTCTGAGGGATAAAGCTAAGGACTGGTTACATTCTGAACCAGCGGGATCCATCATTACTTGGCAAGATCTTGCACAAAAGTTTCTGGTTAAGTTCTACCCAATGGTGAAAATTGCGGCTATGAGGAGTGCTCTTACTCAGTTTGCGCAGCAACCTACAGAATCTATGTGCGAAGCTTGGGAGTGCTACAAGGAGATGTTGAGAAAGTGTCCACATCATTGTATTCCTGATTGGATGGTGATCACTGGTTTCTATAATGGTTTGGGGGCCCAATCTCGGTCCATGCTCGATGCAGCAGCTGGAGGCGCCTTGTGGGCCAAAAGCTATACTGAGGCTTATAATCTTATTGAGACTATGGCTGCAAATGAGCATCAAAACCCAACTCAAAGGATGATGCCTGGAAAGGTAGCGGGTATTCTGGAAGTTGATGCAGCTACAGCTATTGCAGCGCAGCTCCAAGCGCTATCTTTGAAGGTCGATTCTTTAGCCACCTATGGAGTTAATCCAATAGCTATGGTTTGTGAGCTTTGTGCAGGTTCTCATGCTACGGATCAGTGTTCTCTTGTTAATGAATCTTTTTAGTATGTGAACAATTATGAGTGACAGCAGCAACCTATGCCAGCTACTTATTATCCTAACAACAGAAATCATCCAAAATTCAGCTGGAGCAATAATCAGAATGCTATTCAACAACCATATCAGCAAGGCGTAAGTAAACAGTTTAATCCACCTGGATTCCAGCAACCACAACATATACTCAAAGGCAATCATATCCTCAACAAGTTGGTGCTGCTCCACCTTCTAGTACTGACTTTGAGGAACTCAAGATGTTGTGCAAAAGTCAGGTTGTTTCTATCAAGAGCTTGGAAAATCAAATCGGTCAAATAGCTAATACAGTGCTCAATCGTCAACCTAGCACACTTCCCAGTGATACTGAAGTGCCAGGAAGAAAGGAAGCTAAAGAGCAAGTCAAGGCTATTACCTTAAGGTCTGGAAAAGTTGCTGATGCTAAAAAAGCAAAAGAAGGAGAAGCTGAAGTTGGTGATGAAGAAGAGAAGCAAAAGGAGAAAGCGGCGGAACCAAGGAAGACTACTGTTGAACACATTCTTCCTGAGGGTAATACAGGGGAGAAACAGCTCTATCCACCACCATATTTCCCTAAGAGATTGCAATAACAAAAGCTGGATAAGCAGTTCGGTAAGTTTCTGGAGGTGTTCAAGAAACTTCACATCAATATACCTTTCGCTGAGGCTTTGGAGCAAATGCCTAGTTATGCGAAATTTATGAAGAGTATTCTTTCAAGGAAGGTGAAACTGGATGATCTTAAGACCGTTGCTATAATGGAAGTGTGCAGTGTTCTGCAGCAACAAAAATTACCTCCAAAGCTTAAAGATCCAGGTAGCTTCACCATTCCTTGCACCATTGGCAAGTTGTCTTTTGACAAATGCCTGTGCGATTTGGGAGCAAGCATCAATCTGATGCCGTTGTCTATCTTCAAAAAGTTGAATTTGCCTGATCCAAAGCCCACCTACATGTCTCTACAATTGGCTGATCGTTCTATTACATACCCACGAGGCATAGTGGAGGATGTGCTAGTAAATGTGGATAAGCTCTTCTTTCCTGTAGACTTTGTTATTCTGGATTTCGAGGAAGATAAGAAGATTCCCATAATCTTGGGGAAACCTTTCTTGGCTACAGGTCGTACCTTGATAGATGTGTAGAAAGGTGAACTTACTATGAGGGTGCAGGATCAGGATGTGACATTCAATATATTCAAAGCGATGAAATTCCCTACAGAAGACGAGGAGTGCTTAAAGGTGGATTTGATTGATTCTGTGGTAACTTCAGAACTTGATCATATGCTAATGTCTAATGCATTAGAGAAAGCCTTAGTGGGGGAGTTTGACAGTGATGATGAGGATGGAAATGAGCAACTACAATATCTAAATGCTTCTCCTTGGAGGTGAAAGCTAGACATGTCGTTTGAATCTCTTTGTACTTCTGACCTTAAAAATGCTGAAGGAAAGCTCAAACCATCTATTGAGGAAGCACCTACCTTGGAGCTTAAACAATTTCCTGAACACTTGAGGTATGCATTTTTTGGTGATGCATCTACTTTACCTGTTATTATTGCATCTGACCTTTCAGGTAGTGAGGAGGACAAGCTCTTAAGGATCTTGCGAGAATTCAAATTGGCTATTGGATGGACTATAGAAGACATAAAAGGGATCAGCCCATCGTACTGCATGCATAAAAATCTGCTAGAAGAATGTAGTAAGCCAACGGTTGAGCAACAACGACGATTTAATCCTATCATGAAAGAAGTGGTGAAGAAAGAAATTATGAAGTGGTTGGATGCAGGAATCATATATCCTATTTCTGACAGTTCTTGGGTGAGCCCCGTGTAATGTCTACCTAAGAAATGAGGTATTATTGTGGTAGCAAATGAGAAGAACGAGCTCATTCCCACTCGAACAGTCACAGGATGGAGGGTTTGCATGGATTACAGAAAGTTGAACAAGGCCACGAGGAAGGATCACTTCCCTCTTCCATTTATTGACCAGATGCTTGACAGGTTGGTCGGTCATGAGTTTTATTGTCTTCTGGATGGCTATTCGGGGTATAATCAGATTTGAATTGCACCAGAGGATCAAAAAAAACTACATTCACTTGTCCATTTGGCACGTTTGCTTTTCACAGAGTTTCGTTTGGCTTATGTGACGCACCTGCCACTTTTCAGAGATTTATGATGGCTATATTCTCTGATATGATTGAAAATGATGTCGAGGTGTTCATGGACGACTTCTCCGTCTTTGGATATTCATATGATGTATGTTTGAATAATCTTCGTGCGGTGCTCAAAAGGTGTGTGGAAACCAATTTGGTGCTCAATTGGGAAAAATGTCACTTTATGGTGCGTGAAGGCATTATTCTTGGGCATAAGGTCTCTATCAAGGGTCTTGAATGGACAAAGCCAAGGTGGGAGTCATTGAAAACCTTCCACAACCTATTTCTGTGAAAGGAATCCGTAGTTTTCTTGGTCATGCGGGTTTTTATCGGCGTTTCATCAAGGACTTCTCGAAGATATCTAACCCGTTGTGCAACTTTGTTAGGTCTCAATATGTTTGTAGAAGGGGGGTTGAATACAAACAATACCGTTTAATCGAATAAAATGCAGAATAAAAAAGTGAAACAAAATTCAAGTTAAATAAAACTATTATTAAACTTGAAAGGTGTTACAACAACGGTATCATTTACAAGGGATTAATCTCAAATAAATTATTCCAAATCTAGAATAAATTCGACATGAAATTTTTCTATTTTTGTAATAAAAAGGATCAAATGCTAAATGCAATTTGAGATTAAGTTCTAGGGATTTTGATCCGCTAGATAGTTACACAAGAACAAGAAACGGATTTCTAGTGGATTAGATTTAACAATAAATACTAGAAATAAATGATCTGAGAATTTGCAATAAGTTCTCTGCAGGTTTTCTTTTGTTCTGTCTTCTTCTCTATTTGATATTCAATGCACACTCTATTGAAAAATCAGCTGCTGTTGTTAAGTAAACAAAACAATCCACTTGATCCAGAAAGACTTTCGGCAAGACAATTCATTTGAACTAGAAAGACTTTCGGCAAGACAATTCATTTGAACTGGCAAGACAATCAAATGAACTGGCATGACTTTCGGTATGACTATTGATTATCATACCGATTGTCTTGCTAATACAAAAGATAGTCTTGCTGAATTAATATAGAATATTAATTCAAAATCAATTCTGAAAATACATATTATTAATTCAGAATTAATTAATCAATTTTAATTCAATTAATCAATAAATTAATCTTTGCAGATATAATTTATTTTCTTAATTAAATTATACAACTTAATTAATTAATAGAGAATTAATACTACTCTTGAACATTAACCATTCTTCTGAAAATCTTCTGATAATTATGAATAAATTCCACACTTCAATGTTGACACTCGATGTACTGTCTGGTTCATGAATGACTAACTTCCGTGACGTTTCTTCATGCCCGACTCTGATACTCTTGATTTTCTTCAGACTAAATCCTTGTAATTAATTGATACCCTGACGAGATCTCTGTCACTTGATTAAATCCACAATCTTGATTTTTATCACTGAGGCTTGATCAATTTCTTGAGCTTCTTCCAATGAATTAAGTCATCAAGTCTGTAGAAGAACAATGTTGCTTAATCCTTTGATATATGTTACTTTGAGAGATCTCTATGACGATAGAACCACTATTTACTAGTTACATCCTTATTTGAGTTGAGTTAAATCCTCGAATAAACAAATAGGCTATGACATACGCCTTTCAATCTCCCCCTATTTGTTTGTTAGACAATAACAACAAATACCTAGAGGATAACTCAACTAACAAATAAGAAAAAGATATAAACAGTAATGCAAAATAAATAGTAGAAAAGTTCTGGATTATATTTAACATTTTCCAGATTCCAAAAGAAATTTACAAGTGAATACAAGATAGATGTTCCTCTAGTCTCAACATATAACTACATTAGTCTATCTTGATTCATAAAGCTCTAATCATATTACATTAAGTTTTGAGCTAATTGAATTCAGTTGTCTTCCCTTTCGAATTCACCTTCTTCCAAATCTTGAAGCAACTCCTTGTCAAAGACACGATCCTTTTCAGAAGTGAAGCTGGTTGGCCTGACTGGTTGAACTCCAACTGACTTTAGCTTATTCTTGAGTTGATTGTACCTTTTAATATTCTTTTCACAATAAGCTTGAATCAGATCAGCTACTTGAGTTTTCAACATGGATGAATATCCAGCAGTTCTTAAGTGATGTTCCATCCAGACAAGATTCTTAGCTGAGTAGTTTTTAAGAGATTGTGAATTGAGCCGGCAGATTTCAAGACAGTCAGAATTAAAGAATCTTACCTGATGAGGATTGGTGACCACTTGAGGACTAGCCCTATTGGCAAACTCTTTGATCATTTCTCGAAGAACTTCATTCAACTCTGAGATTCTTTTGAATTTGTTGAGAAGAACCCAAATCTCTAATAAAGAACGATTCTCAAATAGATGAAGTGATACTTTGAAAGATCCTTCGCTCTGACAATATACAAATATGCTCATTTCATTTAGAGATCTGTCAAAGGCAGCTGTGATCCTTGAGACTTCAGTCTTTATAGCATTCATGTACATGTCATTGTTTGGATTAGAGATCTCCAGCTTGTCCAGAAGATGTAGAAACTGCCTATCATTGTTTGTGCTCAACTGAGGCATATCAAGTACTCTCCTAGCTTCATCCCATTTTTCACCAATCTTCAGTCTGTCATCTCTTCTCATTTCTTTAGCTTTAATGTCATGAAGACGTTGCTTTTGAAGAGTTTCTGTTCTTTGGATGTCTTTCCTCATGTCAATGATCTGGGATACCTTTTTGAGTTCAGCTTCTTTTCTTTTCAACTCTGATTGCTGCTGCTGAAATTCTTTCTCAAAAATAGGATCCACTGGAGCTTCCACTTCCCATTCTCCAAAATCACTTTCCTCCTCAGCTTCAAAGAAACCATCTTTATCTTCCAAGACTGGTTCAGTGGGACCGTCACAAATATCAAAGTCATCCTGTTCTCCACTATAGTAGATATCATCAGGCTTCCCTGTGCCTCCAGCAGACGAATCTTTTTCTTTTCCCTTTTCACTTCTCCTATTTTTCTGCCCCTTAGTTGAGGAATCCTCTACAGACTTTCCCTTAGATCCTCCATGACCTCCATCACCTCCAGAGCCTGAGCCTCCACCAGACGACCCTTCAAAGAAAGTCCTTTGTTCTTCATTAGGGCAGTGAGAATTTTTGATCATGAAGTACAAGTGCTTCATCCCTTCATTGAGATGTTCCATGCCCGTCTCTATCTTCAGAAATCTGGAGGAATCCAGTGAATGATTCATTACAACCAAGTCTTCAAGGGAAGTCATTCTTGTATGGAGAGAGCAGAAGTTTGAAATGTCTTCAGCTGATAAAGTTGGAGATGCCTGGATTGAGTTAAGCTTTGGTACAACAGATGTCTTCAAATCTAATATTTCAGTCCTAATGAGAGCCAGCTGATTATTGATAGAGGTAGATGAAGAAGACCGTTCAACCACTTGTGCTTTGAATGATTTAGCTTCAGCCTGACTTTTTGCAAGTTGTTCCTTGAGATCAGCAATTTTAGCTAACAGATTTTCAGTGTTTGTGTCTGTGTGTGCGCTCACCTGAATATCTCTCCTGTTTGATTCACTCAACTCACGTGCTTGTGTATTTCTCAATATAATTGCTCGTGAGGAGTCTTCCTGATGCTGATCTTCTGTACCTGCATTTAAAATCACCCTAGCCTCTTCAAGAGAGGTCAGTGGTGGTGCCATGGGAATTCGCGAGTCCCGATCCTCAGTTAAACCTATCTTTACATGTGAAATAGATGTCTGAATTGCTTCAGGGATAGATTGACCGAGTTGCCCTCCACTTTCTCCAGATAAATCTGTGAGTGGAGAATCTCTTGAGGGAGCCAGAGGTGTTGGATCTGGGAGGGGAGAAAATGACTCAATTAAAGGTGGCTGAGAGTCAGATTTTCCCTTAGAAGCATGTGACTGCTCTTTTGCCGTAACTATGACAGGCACTGTAACCGACTCAATGTGCACTCCTCGCTCCGTGTCCTGAGTATCATCTATTGGTCTGTATGCTTCCATTGTGAGTAATGGAAGTGTGCTTGACTCAGTACAGGATGCCATGGCCCTATGGCGAATTTCAATAGATTCATCCTGTTGATAGAATGTCTCTAGTAACTGTTCACTGGCCGTATCAAAGTCCATGTCCTGTTGGGAGGACAAGGATGGGCTTTCAGATGCCTCAGTCAATGTTCTTATGAAGAGCTGAGGGTTCATTCACATCCACTAACATACTACTTCCTACTAACCTTCTAGGCAACATTTTAGACAGTGGGGGAGAGGTTGAGATAGGTTGTGACTCTGTGTTTGGCTCTATGACCTGGGATTGAAGCTGTGGTTCTACAACTTCATGGTCAGTCCTATCAAACACTGGGGGTCTTTCAACAGAAGTAGGAATAGTTTGAGTTTGAGGAATTATTACCTGCAGAGGAAGAGCATCTGATGTTTGAGCCTGGGTGGTTTGAACCACTGGAGGTTGAGCTTGCTGTTCATGACCAGGAAGATTGAAAATATGTAAAGGAATGTAAGTGGCCATGAAAGCAGATACAAGTACTGGAACTTGCATGAATTTGAAGGTTGTGTCTTGGCGAGTGTAAATCTTTTTGCTTACTGGAGGGGGTTCAGTTACTGAAGAGTTAGCGAAAAGAGCTTTATGCTCAGGTGAGAGAAGATGTTCTGCTATGAGCGTGAGAAAACGAGCGTAGTAGCATGAAACCCTACGATTTATAGAATGATCATGTAAAGCAGTAGTGAGACATCTCAGAAGAGTGGGTAAAAGTAGTTTGCCAAAATTGATCCTTTGATTGAAAACAACCGCAAGACCAATATACTGCAGAGTGGAAGTGATGTTGTGAAAGTTGGATTTAGTGCAGTTGGCAAACACTTTAGAAAGTGTATCGAAGAAAATGTCCCATTCAGAAACCAAATTGGATTTAGACAACTTAGTTAAATTAATCACCCCCTGATAGTGAATAGCATAGAAAAAGTTTGAAATATCATTTTCAGAGGGCAAATTACAGAAATTGTCCATAGGAAAATTTAACGCTCGATTGACGAATGTTTCATCAACTATATACTGTGTGTTTGCCACGATGAATGAAAAAGATTTAAAATCATCGGCCACAGTAGAGGTTGTGCAAATCAGTCTGAGCAGATCAACATTTAAAATCACATTTGATTTAATAGCAGAGCTAACAATCGAATGGTCATTTAAAAATCTAATCCATGGTTTAAATTTTTCCACATCACATTTATCTGGATTAAAATAACCAACAAGATAATGCGAAACAATTTGGAAATTGAGAGCCATTTAAAAATTATAATAAGACACACACTTTCAGAATTTTAAGAGTAATATTAAGAAAATTTGAATTAATTAAATTAATTTAATAATTCGAATTAAATCAAATATATCCAAAAAATTTAGAAAGTAATGTATCTCGTTAATGTTCTTAACTCACAAAAGCAGATATGCAAAATCACAAGACACAAAACCAAATTGAAATACACAAAAAAAACTGATTTTGGGGAAAAATCGAATTGAAGTATAAAAACAAAAAAAATGGGCAGCACTTCTGTATGTATATACGTGTATGTATATATAACAGGAGTGAAGTTTTGTTTGCTGAGTAAAAACTCCAGCAAGAAGTATCAATGGAGGCGGTTCTGATTAAGATCGAATAGAGAGAGAGAGAGAGAAATAAGAGAAAACTGTTGGAATTTTGAAAAAAAAACTGAACTGAATGATTTACAAAACAAAAAAAAACGTTAAGTAGACAACTGGTATGACAATCGAGGAAAGTCATACCGATTGGCTTCCCGATTGTCATACCAGGCAATTTGAGAAAACAAAAAATAGTAATAATATAACTGGTATGACAATCTGATAGTCATACCGATTGTCATACCAGTATAAAATAAAAACAAATATAAATTTTATTACTGGCATGACAATCAATAGTCATACCGATTGTCTTGCCAGTTATAAAATTAATCTGAATTAAAATTAAACACATATATGTACCAGTATGACTTTCGGCAAGACAATTTCAATTGTCTTGCCGATTGTCATTCTAGTATAAATTAAACATATGCACAGACATAATACTGGAATGACTTTCAGCAAGACAATTGATTGTCTTGCCGATTATCATTGCAGATATAAAAGACATACAAACATAGAGATATATAATAACTAGTTATAGAAAACTGAAATAAAGACTGATATAAAATAATAAAAATAATAATGAAAATAAAATTGCAGAGAATATTTACAAAATTAAAATATTTCAGAGATAATTATATTTTCAGTCCAAAAATAGATTTCTTTTGAATTTTAGCAAATAAAATTCATAGAAAAATATTTTTAGAGAAAATTAGATATTCTGAGACATTAAAATTAACAAGTTGAATAAATAAGATAAGATAAGATAATAAAAATTACATAGAAATAAGCAAGTATTATGGAAAATGGTAAAATAAATTTGCAAATGAATTTTTCAGTTATGAAAAATTCATTTGTAAATTCACTCAAGAACAAATTTCAGATATTCACAAGTTTAATCACTAAAGCTATTCAACATACCCAATTTACCAACTAATTTGGTAAATGTGGATTCATCAAGAGGTTTAGTGAAAATATCTGCTATTTGTTCTTCTGTTGGAACAAAAAATAGTTCAACAGTACCATTCATGACGTGCTCTCTAATAAAATGATACCTGATGTCAATATGCTTGGTCCTTGTATGCTGCACATGGTTGTTGGTGATGGCTATTGCACTTGTATTGTCACATAGAATAGGTATTTTGTTCAATACAGAGCCATAGTCCCGTAGCTGATTCCTAATCCACAAGATCTTAGCACAGCTGCTTCCAGCAGCAATATATTCAGCCTCGGCCATTGAATTTGAAACTGTTTGTTGTTTCTTGCTGTACCATGAGACTAGTCTGCTACCTAGGAATTGACAACTCCCTGAGGTGCTTTTTCTATCAACAACACTTCCTACGTAATCTGAATATGTATATCCAACAAGGTTAAAACTAGATTCTTTAGGGTACCAAATACCTAGATTTGGTGTTCCCTTAAGATATCTCAAGATTCGTTTAACAGCAACGAGATGAATATATCTAGGATCCGCTTGGAACCTTGCACATAAGCATGTAGCATACATAATATCTGGTCTACTTGCAGTAAGATAGAGTAACGAGCCAATCATACCTCTGTAGCTTGTGACATCTACCTTAATGGAGTTTTCACATGGTCCAAGCTTGACAACTGTAGTGGACGGAGTCCTTGCTGATGCAGAATCCTCTAGATTGTACTTTTTGAGGAGTTCCTTGAGATACTTGGATTGACAAATAAAAGTTCCATCTAACCTTTGATTTACTTGTAATCCAAGAAAGAACTTCAGCTCTCCCATCATGCTCATTTCAAATTTGATGTGCATTAACTTAGCAAATCTCTTACAGAGATTATCATTAGTAGACCCAAATATTATATCATCCACATAGACTTGGACTAATATAGTATCATTCTTATGCTTTTTAGAAAAGAGAGTTTTGTCTATGACACCTCTAATAAAGCTATTTGCAATAAAAAATTCAGAGAGAGTGTCATACCATTTCTCGAAGACTATTTGAGTCCATAGATAGCCTTGAAAAGAAAGTAGACAAAATCCAAATGATCCGGATTTTCAAAACCAGGAGGTTGCTCTACATATACCTCTTCATCCAGCTTTCCATTCAGAAAGGCACTCTTGACATCCATTTGATAAACTTTAAAGTTAGAGAATGCTGTAAATGCCAGAAATATCCTAATGGCCTCTAGTCTAGCCACTGGAGCATAGGATTCATCATAATCAATGCATTCAGCTTGAGAATACCCTTTAGCTACCAGTCTTGCTTTATTTCTTGTAACCACACCATCTTCATCTAGTTTATTCCTGAATACCCACCGAGTACCAACAGCTTTCTTGTGTGTAGGTCTAGGTACCAGTTTCCAGACTTGTTGATGTTCAAACTGATTGAGTTCATCTTGCATAGCAATCACCCAATCTGGATCAGTCAGTGCATCCTCAATCTTCTTAGGTTCCATCTCAGAAAGAAATCCTGAGAACAGACACTCATTTTGAGTAGCACCTCTAGTTCTGACTCCAACATCTGGATCACCAATAATCAACTCAAAAGGATGAGCTTTATTCCAGATAGTCTATCTTGGAAGAGTTGATCTTGATGATTCGCCTTGAAATTCATTGGGATGTTGTGTCCTACTAGTTGATCCTTCAGCATCTCCCCCTGAGTTGTTGCCATGTTGACTTGAAGATTCTCCGTCAGTAGCAGTGGTATCTCCATTGTTGCCAAAGTTTCCATCACCATTACCTTCAGTATCATCATAATTAACAGGTTTTTCACCAGCAACAACCTCAGGTTCTTGATCATTATTTGATTCTAAATCTGACATATCATCAAACTTCAGTTTCTCAGAAGGATCTTTAGTTTGGATACTAGGGAGTTTAGTGTCATCAAATGTAATATTGACACTTTCAGTTACTTTATGTTGATCAATGATATACATCCTATATGATCTTCTTCCATATCCAACAAAAATACCCTCATATGACTTTGCCTCGAATTTACCACGACGATCATCTCCATCCTTGAGCATGAAGCATCTGGCACCAAATACATGAAAGTATTTGATAGAAGGTTTTTGTTCATTCAAAATCTCATAAGGAGTTTTCATAAAGTCTTTGTTGATTAGAGTTCGATTCTAAGTATAACATGCAGTATCGACAGCTTCAGCCCAAAAGTACATTGGAAGACCTGATTCACTTAACATCGTTCTTGCAGCTTCAATCAATGGACGATTCTTCCTTTCTACCACTCCATTTTGCTGAGGGGTTCTAGGAGCTGAAAATTGTCTGGTAATCCCTTTGTCTGTACAGAATCCATTGAGAAGTGAATTCTTGAATTCTGTTCCATTATCTGACCTTAATGCTCTAACAGGGACATTAGAATCTAACTCGATCAACTTGATATGATCAATCACAACTTGTGGTGTTTCATCCTTAGAGTGAAGGAATAAAACCCATGTATACTTGGAATAGTCAACAACTATCACAAGACAGTAACACTTCTTTGACATCAAAAGAACATTAACTGGTCCAAATAAATCCATGTGTAATAATTGCAGAACACCAGTTATGGAGGATGTGTCAGTGCCTTTGTGACTTGCTTTCTTTGACTTTCCTTTCTGGCAAGCCTCACACAGTCCTTCTGGGGAGAATTCCAGCTGAGGCAGACCTTTGACCAATTCTCTTTTGACAAGAGAATTCATTGTTTTGAAATTGAGAGAAGAAAGTCTCTTGTGCCATAGCCAACTATCATCAGATGATGCCTTTGCATAGAAACAATTGACTTCAGGATTGCTTCCAGAGTTCATGTCAGCTACGAATAGATTTCCTTTTCGGATTCCCATCAAGGAGGGTTTTTCATTTTTCTTGTGCAGAATCTGACACTTCAGCTTGTCGAATAAAACATTGTAGCCGTTGTCACAGAATTGACTAATGCTAAGCAGATTGTGTTCAAGTCCTTGCACAACATACACATTTTCAATGATAACATTTGCAGCTAGCAAACAGCCATATCCCTCAGCTAAACCTTTGTTGTTATCTCCAAAGGTAACCACTGGGCCAGCTTTCTCAACCACATTTGATAGCAGGGCTCTATCCCCGGTCATATGTCTTGGCGATCCGCTGTCAAGAATCCACACTACCAGTTGTACCTGTTTAATGCCCTCTTTTCTTGACGATGAGGTGTTTGCATCACTAGCCATGAGAGCAAGATTCCCAACTTCTTCATCTTCACTGTCAGTATCATCCCAGCTTCTTCCCTTTGCCAGGTAAGCCCTTTCAGATTTACTCTTCTGATTACAATCATAAGAGTTCTTCCTAACTTGTTTTGGCTTCCTGCATTCTGTGGCAAAGTGTCCCAACTTATTGCAGTTGAAGCATCGAATGGTGCTTCCATCAACCATCCCTGTTTTGTACCCACCACTGCTGGTGTTAGAGGATGAAGATCCACCTTTCTGGAATCTGTTGTAGTTGGACTTGTACTTGAACTTGGGATTCCTCTTGAATCTGACATTGGAGAATCTCTTGACAATCAGGGCCATTGACACATCCTCCAATTACTCCAGTTCTTCCAAGGAATAAAAATCATCTCCTGATTGATTTGTAGTAGGAGGATCAAATTCTGCTACTATCACATTTTCTTCAACCTTGGAAGACTGTACCATTCTTTCTGACTGTTGAGATTGTTCTTGATATTGTGGTTGTTGTTGTTGTTCTTCAGCTACTAGAGCAGTAGACGTGCTGACCAATCTTCCTTTCCCGTAGACTTCCTTCTGCTGAATCTGCTCCAACTCATAGGTTTTTAACACACCATAGAGCCTTTCCAAAGAAATCTCACTCAGATCTCTTGCTTCTCTTATGGCAGTGATTCTATGTTCGAGATGAGTTGGCAGTGTTAAAAGGAACTTTTTGTTGACCTCCCTGATTGAATAGTATTTACCATTAATGTTCAGGTTGTTGATCAATGCATTGTACCTCTCAAACACTTTAGTGATTCCTTTTCCTGGATTGGATTTAAAGTATTCATACTCAGAGGTTAGGATTTCTAACTTGTTCTCCCTAACTTCCTCTGTGCCTTCATTAATCACCTCAATAGTTTCCCAGATGTGTTTGGAATCTTTACAGTTCATCACATGTCTATTCATCAAGGGATCAAGGGAATCTACTAAAATTAATTGAAGGCTAGCATCCAGGGAGGCTTCTTCTTTTTCAGCAGGAGAAAAATCCTCAGGATTCTTTACATAAGTTCTAGCTTTGGTAATCACCATATCATTTTCTATTACCTCTGGTTCAATAACCATCGGAATTATTGGACCCTTCTTTAACACTTTCAGATATTTGGAATTTGCAACTTGTAAAAATAATAGCATCTTCTTCTTCCACATAACATAATTTTCTTTATCGAATAGTGGAATTTTAACGGTTCCAACTTTTTGTGTAGTCATTATGAATTTTTGAGTAAATAAAAATTCAAGGTGTGAAAGAATCACAAAAGTCTAGATCTTGATTTATTCGTTAATCAGAAGGCTCTGATACCAATTGTTAGGTCTCAATATATTTGTAGAAGGGGGGTTGAATACAAACAATACCGTTTAATCGAATAAAATGTGGAATAAAAAAGTGAAACAAAATTAAAGTTAAATAAAACTTTTATTAAACTTAAAAGGTGTTACAACAACGGTATCGTTTACAAGGGATTAATCTCAAATAAATTATTCCAAGTCTAGAATAAATTCGACATGAACTTTTTCTATTTTTGTAATAAAAAGGATCAAATGTTAAATGCAATTTGAGATTAAGTTCTAGGGATTTTGATCCGCTAGATAGTTACACAAGAACAAGAAACGGATTTCTAGTGGATTAGATTTAACAATAAATACTAGAAATAAATGATCTGAGAATTTGCAATAAGTTCTCTGCAGGTTTTCTTTTGTTCTGTGTTCTTCTGTATTTGATATTCAATGCACACTCTGTTGAAAAATCAGCTGCTGTTGTTAAGTAAACAAAACAATCCACTTGATCCAGAAAGACTTTCGGCAAGATAATTCATTTTAACTAGAAAGACTTTCGGCAAGACAATCCATTTGAACTGGCAAGACAATCAAATGAACTAGCATGACTTTCGGTATGACTATTGATTGTCATACCGATTGTCTTGCTAATACAAAAGATAGTCTTGCTGAATTAATATAGAATATTAATTCAAAATCAATTCTGAAAATACATAATATTAATTCAGAATTAATTAATCAATTAATTCAATTAATCAATAAATTAATCTTTGCAGATATAATTTATTTTCTTAATTAAATTATACGACTTAATTAATTAATAGATAATTAATACTACTCTTGAACAACAACCATTCTTCTGAAAATCTTCTGATAATTATGAATCAATTCCACACCTCAATGTTGACACTCGATGTACTGTCTGGTTCATGAGTGACTAACTTCCGTGACATTTCTTCATGCCTTGACTTTGATACTCTTGATTTTCTTCAGACTAAATCCTTGTAATTAATTGATACCCTGACGAGATCTCTGTCACTTGATTAAATCCACAATCTTGATTTTTATCACTGAGGCTTGATCAATTTCTTGAGCTTCTTCTAGTGAATTAAGTCATCAAGTCTGTAGAAGAAGAATGTTGCTTAATCCTTTGACATATGTTACTTTGAGAGATCTCTATGATGATAGAACCACTATTTACTAGTTACATCCTTATTTGAGTTGAGTTAAATCCTCGAATAAACAAATAGGCTATGACATATGCCTTTCAATCTCCCCCTATTTGTTTGTTAGAAAATAACAACAAATACCTAGAGGATAACTCAACTAACAAATAAGAAAAAGATATAAACAGTAATGCAAAGTAAATAGCAGAAATGTTCTGGATTATATTTAACATTTTCCAGATTCCAAAAGAAATTTACAAGTGAATACAAGATAGATGTTCCTCTAGTCTGAACATATGACTACATTAGTCTATCTTGATTCATAAAGCTCTAATCATATTACATTAAGTTTTGAGCTAATTGAATTCAGTTGTCTTCCCTTCCGAATTCACCTTCTTCCAAATCTTGAAGCAACTCCTTGTCAAAGACACAATCCTTTTCAGAAGTGAAGCTGGCTAGCCTGACTGGTTGAACTCTAACTGACTTTAGCTTATTCTTGAGGTTATTGTACCTTTTAATATTCTTTTCACAATAAGCTTGAATCAGATCAGCTGCTTGAGTTTTCAATATGGATGAATATCCAGCAGTTCTTAAGTAATGTTCCATCCAGACAAGATGCTTAGCTGAGTAGTCTTTAAGACATTATGAATCGAGTTGGCAGATTTGAGGACAGTCAGACTTAAAGAATCTTACCTGATGAAGATTGTTGACCACTTGAGGACTAGCCCTATTGGCAAACTCTTTGAGCCTTTCTCGAAGAACTTCATTCAACTACACCACTATTGAGAAGGAGCTCTTGGCTATAGTCTTTGGTTTTGAACTATATCGATCTTATTTGCTTGGGACAAAGGTGACAGTGTTCACTGATCATGCGGCCATTCGCTATTTGGTTTCCAAGAAGGATTTGAAGCCTAGACTTATTCGTTGGGTGCTCTTGCTACAGGAATTTGAGTTAGAAATCAAGGATCGAAAAGGTACTGAGAATCAAGTAGCTGACCATCTCTCTAGATTGGAGAACCCCGATTCTACTTCACATGATAAGACATTGATTAACGAATCTTTTCCGGATGAGCAGTTGTTCGCAGTTCAGGAGGAAGAGCCATGGTTCGCAGATATTGTGCACTAAGTTGTCAGAAATATAATGCCTCTTAATATGAATACATCTCAAAAGAAGAAGTTTCTGCATGAGGTGAAGTGGTATATGTGGGATGAACCGTATTTGTTTAGACAAGGAGCTGACCAGATCATCAGGAGATGTATCTCATTCTGTAAGACGGAGGGGATATTACGAGACTGCCACTCCACAGTTTATGGAGGACATTATGGTGGTGAGAAGACGGCAGCTTGTATTCTACAAGCAGGTTTTTTCTGGCCTACTTTATTTAAGGATGCTCATCAGTTCGTTTTAAGGTGTGATCGTTGCCAAAGAGTGGGGAATCTTACGAGGAAGGATGAGATGTCGTTAAATGTGATGCTTGAAGTCGAGGTCTTTGATGTTTGGGGAATCGATTTCATGAGACCATTTGTCTCATCCTGCAATCATTAGTACATCTTGCTGGCAGTCGATTATGTCAAAAAATGGGTAGAAGTCAAGGCTCTACCGACGAATGATGCAAAGGAAGTGTTGAATTTTCTTCATAAGCAGATTTTCACAAGGTTTGGAACGCCACGAGTAATCATAAGTGATGAGGGGTCATATTTCTACAACCGTAAGTTCACTTCTATGATGCAGCGCTATAATGTGAATCATGTCGCTACTGCCTATCATTCGCAAAAGAATGGTCAAGCAGAAGTGTCTAATAGAGAGATCAAGCGCATTCTAGAGAAAGTTATTTGTCCGTCAAGGAAGGATTGGTGTTTAAAGCTCGATGAAGCTATTTGGGCTTACAGAACAGCATACAAGACTCCACTTGGGATGTCCCCATTTCAACTTGTTTATGGTAAGGGTTGTCATTTACCTGCGGAGCTTGAACATAAGGCCTATGGGGCGTTGAAGAAGTTGAACCTTTATCTAGATGCAGTTGGAAAGAAGCGAATGCTTCAGTTAAATGAATTTGATGAATTTCGAATCCAAGCATACGAGATCAATAAAATGTTAAAGGAAAAAGTGAAAAGGTGGCATGACAGGAAGTTATATCCTAAGTCATTCGTGCCGGGGTAGCAAGTTCTCTTATTCAACTCTCGTCTCTGACTTTTTCCGGGAAAGTTGAAATCAAGGTGGTCTGGACGTTTTAATGTCAAAACTGTGTTTCCACATGGAGCGGTGGAGATTTTTGAGAATGATCCGGGCCAAGCATTCAAGGTTAATGGTCAGCGTTTGAAGCATTACTATGGGGACACGGCAAACCGGGAAGTGGTTAGTGCCGTTTTATTGTCAACTTAACCGAGGTACCCTACGTCAAGCTAATGACGAAAAAGAAGCGCTTCTTAGGAGGCAACCCATGATTTGTGACTATAGGAACCCTTAGAAGTTAGTAACCTATCCAAAACCACAAAAAAATCAGAAAAATCAGGCCAAGAATTGTTTTTTCCAGAAGGTCCCTAAGCGCCCACTAAGCTTTGTTGATCAACCGCTCAGGCCCGACTGCCTGAAATTTTTTTTAAGCTTAATAAAAATCCAAAAAAATCAGAAAATACAAAAACACAAACACAAACCTACAACCCACGAGCTATTTTCCTATAAACCCACGTTTTTAACCCTCAACCCCACTCCTAATCAAATTTTAACCCTAATCTTTACCCTATATATACATTAAACAATTTCATATACTCCCCCATACACTTTCAAACCTTAAACTCTCTCCCATATTCAAAAATACAAATCTTAAGCACTTTTTCTCAGTTTCAATGGCACCCAAGAGATCCAGGATGATTGATAGCAGCAACACTGTTCCTACTACTAATTCTTCGAGGAGTACTGCTGCGAGACCTCGTTTGTTTGATAAGACTGCTGAGGAGGAGTATACTAGGCTTCTGGGTAAGCCGATTTTGAAGGAGATGGGATTCTTACCATCGGGGAGGGATGGTGTGTTGTTGCCGATGATTGCTGAAAAGGGTTGGATTTCTTTCTGTGAGTCACCGGAGGCAATTCCGATGAGCATGGTTCGCGAGTTCTATACGAACGCAAAGGCTGAAAAGAATGGGTTTTCTGTTATGCGTGGGCTGACGGTGGATTATCATCCTGCAGCGATTCGCCGTGTGATTGGGCAGCGACAAAGGAAGCCCACGGAGGAGAATTGGAATGAGAAGAGTGCTGAAGATTTTGACTTGGATTTGATTTGTGCTACTCTCTGTAGGCCGGGCACGGTTTGGACGTTCAAGACTGGGACTAACGAGTATCGTCATTTTCCGGCGATTGCGATAAATAGGTATGCCCGTGCATGGAATGCCTTTATTTGTGCTAATATTCTGCCTACTTCACATGCACATGAGATTACAGTTGAGCGAGCACAGTTTTTATGGGGTATTTTGAATGAGGAGTACTATTTGGACCTTGGTGAGTTCATCTACCAAGGAATTCTGAAGTTTTTGAGGGGAGTGAAGCACATGAACATCCCTTATGCTTCTACTGTTACAAAGCTTTGCCGAGTAGTGGGAGTTCAGTGGCCTTCTCACGAGCAGTTACAGCTGCCGGCCGCTCCTATTGATTCCGGGACTCTGAGTGTGATGCAGGAGTGGACTGGTGGAGAGCCCGAGGAGCATGGGCTGAGTTATCATCTTCCAGGAGGGCGTTCAGCAGCTGGTGCTACCATGGTGAGACCGGGGCGTGATGAGGCAGGCTCTTCTAGAGCTCAGGAAGGTGCTGGGATGGCTGATGCCCAATATAGGAGGCCGTCGAGGAGGATGGATGCTATGTACGAGATGCAGAGCAGGTTTGCTCAGGAGCTCACCCTTGTACTTGGGACTGCTTTTAGAGGCCTTGGAGCTGACATCCAGTGGCCCGTTTTTGGTGAGGACTCTGCGTATCCGCCTCCTGATACTCTACCCTCTGAGGGTGATGATGATTTCTCCAAGTAGGTATACACTGTGTTCCTTTCTACTACCTTCACTGGGGACAGTGAAGATTTTATGTTTGGGGGTGGTAGTTAAGGAATATTTTGTGTGTGTGTCATATAGTTGCATATTCATGATAGTTTAGTTTATATAATTGCATATTTTTGCCATATAGTTTTTTATTATTATTTTATTTTATAGTTTTATTTATTATGTCATTTAGCTCATGCATATACCATGATCCCTTTTGCGTTGCTTTACCAATTGATTTGTGATGTTGATGCGAGTGTAGTGATAGCGTTAAAGTGATGTTGAGTCTTGTAGGTTGACGTGCATGCTAGAAACACTTGTAATTTCACTAAGTCTTAGAGAATGCTTAAGGACTAGATTGTTGTCATGGTTTGATGGTTTTCAAGGTTAATCTCTTGATTATGCTTAGAATTTATAATAGGTTCTTAGTGATAAGAGGCATGAAAAGAAAAATTGGAGTAAAAATTGGAATTCATTGCTAATTATGGCTAGGCGTCAAATGGCTAGTAGTTGGCTCGTATTTTTATGTGAGTAGTATAGGGTTGAGCAAGATGGAGCGAAACGCACTTGCTCAGAAATTTAAAAAAAAAGAAAAAAAAAAGAGAAAAAAAAACAAAGAAAAGAAAAAAATAGAGAGTTAATGCATAATTGATCACGAGTGGGCTCTTTGGTATTCGAGTTATTAAGTTCTTAGGAGACTTTGTGCCTAGTGACCTAAGGCTTTTAAAGTCTGAGACCCGCTAACCTAACGCTCGCTTAAATGGATGTCATTATATAAGTCTTTTGTGGACCTCACTCATTGCATGGTCAAATAAGCATTTGTTTATGTGTCAAATAAAAAGCATATTCCGTAATAAGCTCCAGTAATTTGAAGTGTTATAAGTATTTTGTGCCTAAAATTTATTCTTCGTATAATCATGTGATTACCTTGAGAATAGTCGAGATATGATAATTGATCTAGTTTCGAAGCATATATGTTAAGCATCCGCACACACCACGTTTCTGGCTGTATGTTAGTTTGCATGATTTGATTGATCTTTATTCGCCTAATTGCATTTATTGAGATGTCGTAAGTTGGTTGGTTTGGTCGTAGTGAGGGGGATTGCTGCATTTTATATAGATTGCATTCATGCATGTTTTTATTTTGTTTTTGAGTCTGTGACGCTTGAGGACAAGCATCGATGTAAGTTTGGGGGTGTGATAAGTGGCATTTTATACCACATTAGAACGTCTTATAATAGCTTAAATTGATGTCTTGAAATCAAGTATTTTGTGTATTTGATGCATTTTTCTACTGTGTGTGCATTTCAGGGTATTACTTGCATTTGTCGAGAGATTTCGTCTAGAATAAGCCTTGGCATGTGTTTGGCATTGCAAGTGGAAAGAATGGAGCAGAATGTAACAAGGAATGGGAGCAAAATAGAGATTTTTCCGGAAAGGTTTTGAGCGCCCGCTCAGGATTGCTGAGCGGCCGCTCAGGGACGTAAATTAAAATTAATATTTTTAGACTCCTAATTCTGTTGAGCTTCCAACTTTTGAGATAGCTGGGTTTTGTGGGACTCCTATATAAGTAGTTTTCAGAGACGTTTCACGTGGTGTTGAATCGTAGTATCAATCGAGGAGCGAGGAGATAAGGAAGAAAACCGTTTTAGCACATCGCAACGAAGAGGAAGCATAGTTTCTTGTGATTCTATATTTCATTGTAACAGTGGATGCTAGTTTTCTTTACTTTGAACCTATTTATTCTTGTGACGTACTCTGGGTTAATATAAGTAGTTTATTTAGTTATTCTCGTGTGTTATTATCATGTTTTCATATGAACCCATGGTGACGATGAGTTCAATCATGGGCTAATCGTGATCATGGGGTTGTAACAGATTTACTATAGAATTTTTTAGTTAGTTATTTAATACCTTAGTGTGTGACGATTGTATGATATCTAATATTGGTTGTGCTTATTCGTCTTATGTGTGTCGCGAACAAATAGGATAGGGTGTTAATCTCTTGTGAAGCGATGGTGGATCTTGAGGTTTAGAAGTTGCCATGCTAGCATAGGTTCATGTATGTATAAGAATGATTAGTGGGTAATTCTAACCGTTTTACTTCCCCTGTGTAATCATAAGGAATAACTTGTGCTTAAATCGTTCTGTTGTCAAATTCTGTAGACATATAGGGTCTCAACATAATTGATGCCTATTCAACTTCTATCTTAATTGTGGATGTTTGGTAGAATGGTATTAGTACAACGAAAGTTGGCTTTTATCAGTTTCGTGTTGTTCGATTAATATCATCACTGTTACATGCTAAGGGTAATAACAATAACTATTGAAGGAAGTAGTAATGAAGTTGTGATCTCATGTGTGTTTAATATTGTTAATTCAAGTATCAATTAAGTGTTTAATTCTCGTAGTTAATTATAGTTAATAATTATTTAATCAAATCTAAGTGTTATTATCTTGACATTGAGAAGTAATTATATATTGGTGAGTAAGTGTAATTGAACATAATTAGTCTGAGTCTCTGTGGGAACGAACTAGAAAGTATTCTATATTACTTGTGAACGCGTATACTTGCATGTATTACTAGCGCGTATTTTCCGCCTAACACAGTGGTGTTGCTATTTTCGCAAAATCTTTGACAAATCTTCTATAGTATCCTGCCAATCCCAAGAAACTTCAAACGTCGGTTGGTATCTTCGGTCTTTCCCAGTTCAATACAGCTTCAATCTTCGCTGGATCAACTTGAATGCCCTCTCTACTGATAATGTGCCCTAGAAATTGAACTTCCTTCAACCAATATTCGAGAATTTCGTGTATAGTTGCTCCTTCCTTAGAATTTCCAAAGAAATCCTCAAGTGCTCAACATGCTCTTCTTCCGTCTTTGAGTAAATCAAGATGTCATCAATAAATACAATCACGAATTTATCCAAGTACCTCTTGAATACTCTGTTCATTAGATCCATGAATGTTGCTGGCGCGTTGGTCAAGCCCAATGCCATTACCAGAAACTCATAATGTTCATATCTAGTACGGAATGCAGTTTTGGGGATATCTTCAGCTTTAATCTTTAGTTGATGATAACCCGATCTTAAATCTATCTTCGAAAACCATGCGGCTCCTTTTAGCTGATGGAAAAAGTCGTCGATTCTCAATAAGGGATACTTATTCTTGATAGTGAGCTTATTCAATTCATGATAATCAATGCACAGTCACATGTTGTCATCTTTCTTCTTTACGAACAGTACCGGTGCACCTCACGGGGATATACTGGGTCTTATGATGCCTCGGTCTAGAAGATCTTGCAATTGCATTGACAATTCTTTCATCTTGACTGGTGCCATTCGATACGGAGCTTTCGAAACTGGTTCTGTACCTGGTGCTAAATTAATCGTGAATTCAATTTCTCGATCTGGCGATAACCCTGGAAGCTCGTCTGGAAAGACATCAGGAAATTCACATACAACTGGAATATCTTCTATTTTGGGACATCCCTTTTCGGTATTTAACACGTAGGCTATATACATCTCACATCCCTGTCGAAGCAATCGTTTGGTCTGCATTATTGTCAGAAATTTCTTCCGTTGTTTTTCGCCTTTGAATATTACCATTACATTTTCTGCAGTTCATAATTTTACTTTCTTGTTCGCGCAATCGATTTGAGAATTATGAACCAATCCAATCCCAAAATGACGTCAAACTCTCCTAACTTAAAATGAATCAAGTCTACGGAGAAATGATGTCTGACGATTTCGATATCGCACGCAGGACATATTCGATCTACTGAAACTTGGTCGTTATTCGTTAATTTTATAATTAACGTCTCTCCCAACCATTCAATTTTGCAATATAACTTATTAAGGAATTCTTCAGAAATAAATGAACGGGTAGCTCCAGAATCATTAATACTTTTGAATTTACGGAATTTACCAAAAGCATACCTGCAATTACACTAGGACTCTGCACTACTTCTTTCATTGTCATATTGAAAGTCCTTGCTCTGGGTTGATTAAGTGGAGGTGGAGGAGGTAATGCCAACACTTTAGGAATGCTAGCTGCCATTATAGGTCCTTTACAGTTCCTAGCGATATGCCCTTTTTTTCCACACTGGTAGCAAGTAACTTCTGTCTTTCTCGCTGGACATTCATTAGAATAGTGCCCGCTCTGCTTACATTTGAAACACGTCACATCCGCTTTGATATAATGCCGGTATGTTTTCGTCCACAAGTCTTGCAGTACGACACTGGGACTCTGACAATTCCCTGCTGGCTGGGAGCTTGGAAATGATTACTTGTTTTCTGGATACCTTGTCCTATCCCTTTATATTTCAAATTTGTCTGGGCTTGAAATCCCGGCTTCCTGCTAGAGCGGCTTTGGAAACTTCCATGTCCTCTTTCTTTTTGAGATCTTTCATTTTCTCCCTCAATAATCAGTGCTTTCTGGACTACGGCGGTATACGTCGTTAATTCAGAAACTGCAACTTGTCCACGGATCCATGGTCGTAATCCTTCTTGAAACCTTTGAACTCATTTTTCTTCAGTATCAACTTGTTCTGGCAAAAATCTAGCCAACTCAGTAAATTTGGCTTCATACTTCGTCACGAACATACTTCCCTGCTTCAGTTCCAAGAACTTAATCTGCATTTGATTCTTCACAAAGCGAGGAAAATGCTTCTCTAAGAACAGTTCTTTGAACCTATCCCAAGCAATAAAGTCTTCACCTTCTGAAGCCTTCTTAGATTCCCACCAATAATTTGCTTCCCCTTTCAACAAGTAACTAGCAAAATCAGTCGTCTGGTCTTCACCTACCTTCACTAGCGCAAATGCTTTCTCTATTTCTTTCAACCAAGTGGTAGCCTTAATAGGATCTGCCATTCGTTCAAATTCGGGAGGCTTAACCGACTGAAACTGCTTGAAAGTAACAATAGGTATAACTGGTGGTATCTGGGGCTCAGGACATGGTGGTGATAAGTGGCATTTTATACCACTTAGAGCGTCTCATAACAGCTTGAATTGGTGTCTGGGACTCAACTATTTTGTGTATTTGATGCGTTTTCTAGTGATTTTGCATTTCAGGGTATAACTTGCTTAGATAGGTGGTTTTCATCAAATAAAGCTTAAGAAAGTGTTTGGAATCAGTCTATGGGTGATGAGCGAAGAAATCAGCAAAAACAGGAGCAAAATAAGGAATTTTTCAGAAAAGTAGCACGCGATCGCGCGCCAGGAGCAGGCAACCGCGTGCCAGCAAGCGGCCGCGTGGAGACAACAGGCGACTGCGTGCGTGCGGAATTTCAGAATCTGGATTTTATTAATTCAAGTACAATTGGGCTTCTATTGGCGTGGTGACTCCGGGACGCTTATATAAACCTTATGGGAAGACGTTTTTATCAATCAAGAGTGAAGGCAAGAAGATTGAGAAGACCGTTTTAGCACGCAACAACGAAGAAGAGGAATCATTCATTATCTTGTGATTCTTTTAATTCATTGTAACAATGGATGCTTGTTTTCTTTATGCTTTGAACCTTAATACTCTTGTGACGTACTTCATTATTTATAAGTATTTTTATTAGTCTTATATCGTTATGTTATTATCATGCTTTCATATGAACCCATGGTGACGATGATGTCTATCATGGGCTAATCATGATCATGGGATTCTAACGGATTTACTATGGATTACTTTGGTTAATTGTTTAATACCTTGGTATATGGTGATTGTATGATATCTAGTATAGGTTGTGCTTATTCGTCTTATATGTGTCGCGAACATGTAAGATAGCCTGTTAATCTCTTGTGAAGCGACAGTGAATCTTGAGATTTAGAACTTGCCATGCTAGCATAGGTTGATGTATTGTATGCATGATTAGTGGGTAACTCTAACCGTTTTACTTGCCCTGTGTAATCATCATGAATAAATTGTTCTTAAATCGTTATGTTGTCAAATTCTGTAGACATATAAGGTCTCAATATAATTGATGCCTATTCAACTTCTATCTTAATTGTGGATGCTTGGTAGAATGGTATTCGTACAACGAAAGTTGGCGTTTATCAGTTTCGTGTTGTTCGATTAATATCATCACCATTACATGCTAAGGTTAATAACAATAACTATTGAATGAAGTAGTAATGAAGTTAGGATCTTATGTGTGTTTAATATTGTTAATTCAAGTGTTTAATTCTCGTAGTTAATATTAGTTAACCAATCTTAATTATTATTGTCTTGGCATTGAAGAATAATCACACATTGGTGAGTAAGTGTTAATTAAATATAATTAATCAGAGTCTCTGCGGGAATGAACTAGAAATTATTCTATATTACTTGCGAAAGCGTATACTTGCATGAAATATTTAGCGCATGCTTTTTGCCTAACAAGTTTTTGGCGCCGCTGCCAGGGACTCGGTGTTAATTTGTTTAGTTTATGAACTTGCCATCAGTGGTCATTAGGATTCATTGATTAAGACTTGTTACTTACTGCTTCCAGTTGTGTTTCAGGTACTCTAGCGAGCGTTTATGCAAACACAGTCTCGCACTCGCAAGAGAAATCTCGATAAAGCTGAGGAAACACATAAAGCTCTTGACTTTCCGGAGAAGATAGTTTTTGAAGATTCAGATAAAGAGAGTGAAAAGAAAGAACCTAAAACAATGGGTGATCGTCTAGCTCAAGATGATCAAGCTCATATGGACTTTTCTCGACCTAAAATTGATGACATTCAGTCAAGCATCAATCATCCGGCTATTGAGGCCAATACTTTTGAAATTAAGCCGGGCACTATTCAGATGGTGCAGAATTCTGTTTCTTTCGGAGGGGCTGCGACGGAAGATCCCAACATGCATATCAGGAATTTTGTCGAGATCTGTAGTACTTTCAAATATAATGGTGTCACTGATGAGGCTATCAAGCTGAGGCTTTTCTCATTCTCTCTGAGGGACAAAGCTAAGGACTGGTTATTCTTTACCAGTTGGATCCATCACTACTTGGGAAGATCTTGCGCAAACGTTTCTGGTGAAGTTCTATCCAATGGCCAAAACTGCAGCTATGAGGAGTGCTCTTACTCAGTTTACACAGCAAAAAGGAGAATCTATGTGCCAAGCTTGGGAGCGCTACAAGGAGATGTTGAGAAAGTGTGCACATCATGGTATGCCTGACTGGATGGTGATCACTGGTTTATACAATGGTTTGGGGGTCCAACTTCGACCCATGCTCGATGCAGCTTGTGGAGGCGCCTTGTGGGCTAAAAGCTATACTGAGGCCTATAATCTCATTGAAACTATGGCTACAAACGAGTATCAAAACCCAACTCAAAGGATGATGCCTGGGAAAGTAGCAGGTATTATGGAAGTCGATGCAGCTACAGCTATTGCAGCGCAGCTCAAGGCGCTGTCTATGAAGGTCGATTCTTTAACCAACTATGGCGTAAATCAAATAGCTAGTGTTTGTGAGCTTTGTGCAGGCTCTCATACTACCTGGATCAGTGTTCTCTTGTTAATAAATCTGTTGTGTATGTGAACAATTTTCAGAGAATGCAGCAGCCTGTGCCCGCTACTTATCATCCTAATAACAGAAATAATCACAATTTCAGCTGGAGCAATAATTAGAATGCTGTTCAGCAACCATATCAGCAAGCTGCAAATAAACAGTTTAATCCACTTGGATTCCAGCAACCTCAGCAATTTGCTCAAAGGCAACCATATCCTCAACAAGGAGGTGCTGCTCCACCTTCTAGTGCTGATTTCGAGGATTAAAGCTGTTGTGCAAAAGTCAGGCTGTTTCTATCAAGACCTTGGAAAATCAAATTGGACAAATAGCCAATTCCTTGCTCAATCGTCAACCTGACACACTTCCCAGCGATACTGAAGTACCAGGCAGGATGGAAGCTAAAGAGCAAGTCAAGGCTGTCACCTTAAGGTCTGGAAAAGTTGTTGATGCTGAAAAAGCAAAAGATGTAGAAGTTGAAGTTGTAGATGAAGAAGGAATGCAAGAGGAGAAAGAGGCAGAATCAAGGAATACTACTGTTGAACACACTCTATATGAGGGTAATACAGGGGAGAAACGGCTCTATCCTCCACCACCTATTCCTAAGCGATTGCAAAAACAAAACCTGGACAAGCAATTTGGTAAGTTTCTGGAGGTGTTCAAGAAACTTCACATCAACATACCTTTCGCTGAGGCTCTTGAGCAAATGCCTAGTTATGCGAAATACATGAAAGGTATTCTTTCAAGGAAGGTGAAACTGGATGATCTTGATATCATTGCTCTAATGGAAGAGTGCATTACCGTGCTGCAACAAAAGTTATCTCCAAAGCTTAAGGATCCAGGTAGCTTCACCATTCCTTGCACCATTGGCAAGATGTCATTTGACAAGTGCCTTTGCGATTTGGGAGCAAACATCAATCTGATGCTGTTTTGAAATATGTTATGTACTTGATGATCACTTAAACAAAATATCTAAGTAGATTTTACTTAGTGAAATAATGTAGCACTCGACGGATAAGAATTATAGTCCCGACGGATAACTCATTATAGTCCCGACGGATGATTAACTTTTTATATATCGAGTGAGTAGCTTATGTAATAATAAGTTTGTAGCACAGTGAAGTATGCACCTTTGTATAGAATCTGTAGTAGCATATAAGTCATGTTGACTTTATCTAGATATGCAGAATAGGTTGATTAATTGTACATAAGTAATGTCTTGTAATTCTGTATAAGTAAAATGAAGTCAAGTGCCAAAATAGCTACCGACGAATGATTAACAAAACCTTCGACGGATGATCAAATGACTATCACCGGATGTTCAACATAGCAGTCGATGGATGATCAATTGAGTCATCGACGGATGATCTGAAAGTCGACGGATGATCATATCAAGAATTCAAACATCAGTTGAACAGTGAAAGCTGACACACAGCCGTCGAGTTGGATACAAACACATTGTGGAAGCCCATTAACTGGGTAATAGAGGACGAAAAGCAGCAAAGATTAAGACTGTTAGATTTTATATTTGTTCAGTCTTTTTGACTTTGTAATCTTGGTATTATATAAACCAAGAGAGTAGCAAATAGAAAAATAACTGAGAGAGCTGAGAAACAAAAAAACAGAGAAATCTTTGTAAGCATAATCTTTAGCATTTCCTGTATTCTTAGCAGTTCCATTTGTAAGCAGCTGTGGGCATTTCTACACACAGAGTCCTCTCGATATATTATATATATCTCTGGTGGAATTGTTTAAATCCACCAGAAAGTTTTTAAAGACTCTTGTTTTTAATTACTTATGTTTTGATTCATTTTAAGTTTACATTCCGCATTGTGCTAATCAAAACAAATATATCTATAATCGAGTTGAACATTTTTATTTCAAGAAAAAGGTTCAAGAATTCCATTCAACCCCCCTTCTGTAATTCTTGCTATATTGTTAAGGGACTAACAATTGGTATCAGAGCAAGCTCTTAATCTACAAAGAGTTTAAAGATCAAAACAATTCGGCAAGATGAACAAGAAAGATGTTGGAGTCAAGATTCCTTTTCTTAATAAAGATAATTACCATCATTGGAAGGTAAAGATGCATCTTCATATGCTTTCTCAAGATGAGGGCTATATGGACTGCATAGAAAGAGGCCCTCATGTTCCAATAAGAGCTGCAACAGGAAATGAGCCATCTGTTCCAAAGCCAAGGCATGAATGGTCTGATCCTGACATTGAACAAGTCAGGAAAGATAAAAAGGCCATGAACATTCTGTTCAATGGTGTTGATGCAGACATGTTTGATAACATCATCAACTGCAAGACTGCCAAGGAAGTTTGGGACACAATACAGATAATCTGTGATGGTACTGAGCAAGTAAGAGAAAATAAAATGCAGCTCCTGATTCAGCAATATGAGCATTTTCACAATAAAGAAAGTGAATCACTCACTAACATTTTTAGTAGATTCCAAAAACTACTAAATGCTCTGATGTTGCATGGAAGAGTCTATCAGACTAAAGACTCCAATCTGAAATTTCTCAGATCTCTTCCAAAGGAATGGAAACCAATGACAGTCTCATTGAGAAACTCACAGGATTATAAGGAGTTTACTTTAGAGAGACTGTATGGCATTCTGAAAACCTATGAGCTTGAGATAGAGCAGGATGAAAGAATGGAGAGAGGAAAGAAGAAAGAAGGATCCATTGTACTAGTTGCTGATCTGGAAAAGGAGAAGGAAGTGAAGTTGGAAGCTGTGGAATCAACTTCAAAGGTCTGTGAAAGCAAGGGTAAGGGGCTAGCTGCAGAAAATGAAGATTCATTGAGCCAAGATGACATGGAGGACATTGATGAGCACCTAGTATTCCTTTCAAGAAGATTTGCCAAGCTCAAGTTCAAAAAGAACTTTGGATCAGCCAAGCCAAATAGAAACATGGTGGATAAGTCAAAATTCAAATGTTTCAAATGTGGCTTGGCAGGGCATTTTGCAAATGAGTGTAGAAAGTCAGATTCCAGTAAGAAAAGATTTGAGTCTGTACATTACAAGCAAAAATACTTTGATCTACTCAAACAAAAGGAAAGGGCTTTTATTACACAAGAGAATGACTGGGCAGCTGATGGTTTGGATGAAGATGAAGATGTCAGCTATGTCAATCTAGCCCTTATGGCAAAGTCTGATAAAACAGAGACAAGTTCCTCAAGCAATCAGGTAATCACTACAAACCTTGCACATTTATCTAAAGCTGAGTGTAATAATGCCATAAATAACATGTCTACAGAATTGTATCATTTGCGTGTTACACTTAAGTCCCTCACTAAAGAAAATGCTAAAATCAAAGAAAATAACTTATTTTTAAGTGAGAGGAATAATGTGCTTGAGTCTCAGTTTGTTGAGTTTGAGAAACAAAAAATTGAGTGTAGGATTGCCAAGGAGGAATTAACTGAGTCCTTGAAAAAGGAAAAAATTTTAAAGAAGCAGCTCGATCGTGAACACGAGGCGATTAAAGCATGGAAAACATCTAGAGATGTTCATGCTCAAATCACCAAGGTTCAAGTAATTGAGTCTTTTTGTGATGAAGCCTGGAAAAAGAATAAGGAGAAACTAGAACCAATTTTGGTAGATGGGTTGCTGACAGATGTAGACTCGACGGATGATGAGGACTATCCGTCGGATAACAAAAAGTGTTATCCGTCGAATGATAAAAATCCTCATCCGTCGGCTGTAAGCAAACCCATTAGCAAAGCCAAATTAACCAAGCTAAATGATAAGTATGGGTCTATTTCCAAGAACTTTGTTTCAGGAGAGTCAAGTCAAGCTAAGAAAGGGAAAAAGGCTAATGTTGGTCACATGACTGTCAAACAGTTAAGTGACAGACTTGAGAAATAGGTAAAAACAGAGACTAAAAAGAAAAACAATAGGAATGGTAAAGTAAGGATTAACAAACACAATAACTACACACCTGATAAATATGCTCCTAGAAAGATCTGTGTCAAGTGTGGTAGTATAAATCATTTGTCTGTTAATTGCAAATCTGCCATGCCTACTCCCATGTCTGTTCAGTCTCAATTTCCTAACATGAATGCCATGTCTCTCATGCCTGTTAATGCTATGCCTACACAGAATATGAATGCACAATTTGCTAATATGCCATTTGCACCTAATCCATATTATACTGCATACAATATGCCTCAAATGCCATTTAGCATGCCTTACTGGAATAACATGTTTACACCAAGCATGCCATTTCCTGTTAGCCATAACATGCATGATAATTCTGTTGCATCTAGTGGTTTCAAAGGCCTAACCCAAATGACTAAGGAAGAATCTGAAATTCCTAAGTCAAATGAGTTAAGACCTAAGAAACAGAAGAAGAAAGCTAACAAGGCAGGACCCAAGGAAACTTGGGTACCAAAATCAACTTGATTTGATTTTGATGTGTGCAGGGAAACAAAAGGAATCTTTGGTACTTGGATAGTGGTTGTTCAAGACACATGACTGGTGATTCTGCCCTGCTCTCAGAGTTTAAGGAAAGAGCTGGCCCAAGTATTACTTTTGGAGATGACAGCAAAGGATATACTGTGGGATATGGCTTGATTTCAAAGGACAATGTCATCATTGAAGAGGTTGCCTTAGTGGATGGTCTCAAACACAATCTGTTGAGTATCATCCAGCTTTGTGACAAAGGCAACTCAGTAACCTTCAACAAAGAAGCCTGTGTTGTGACTAATAATCAAAATAACAAAGTGGTTCTCACTGGTGTGAGAAGAGGAAATGTGTATCTAGCTGACTTCAACTCAACTAAAGCAGAATCTGTAACTTGTCTTCTCAGCAAAGCAAGTCAAGATGAAAGTTGGCTATGGCACAAGAAGCTATCCCATTTAAACTTCAAGACCATGAATGAGCTGGTAAAGAAAGAGCTAGTTAGAGGCATTCCTCTAGTAGAGTTTACAAAGGATGGACTGTGTGATGCCTGCCAAAAAGGGAAGCAGATCAAAGCATCATTCAACAAGAAACTTGATTCAGCAATTGAAGAGCCTCTGCAACTGCTTCACATGGATTTGTTTGGACCAGTCAATGTATTGTCAATTTCAAAGAAAAGATTTTGCCTAGTAATTGTAGATGATTTCTCAAAGTTCTCTTGGACATATTTCCTAAATTCTAAAGGTGAGGCTAGTGAAATCATCATCAATCACATAAGGCAAGTTAACAATCATCCTGATTTCAAAGTTAGAAGAATCAGGAGTGACAATAGAACTGAGTTCAAGAACTATGTCATAAGAGCATTTTGTGAGGAAAGTGGGATCTTGCATGAGTTTTCAGCAGCAAGGACTCTACAATGGAATGGAGTAGTGGAAAGAAAGAACAGATCTCTTATTGAAGTTGCAAGGACAATGCTTGAAGAATCAAAATTACCAACTTATTTCTGGGTTGAAGCTGTAAACACTGCATGCTACACTCAGAATATCTCTCTGGTTAATCAAGCAAGATGCATGACTCCTTATCAATTGTTCAAGAACAAGAAGCCAACTCTAAACTTTCTTCATGTCTTTGGCTGTAAATGCTATATTCTGAGAAATCAAACTGATCAAAATGGAAAGTTTGATGCTAAAGCAGATGAAGGAATTTTTGTTGGATATGCTGTTGGTGAAGCATATAGAGTCTACAATCTAAGAACCAATATTGTTGTGGAATCTATACATGTTGTGTTTGATGATAAAAAGATTGAAGGACTGAAAGATGGAGATTACCATGAGAGCCTCAAATTCGAATGTCGAGATGGTTAGTGATGAAAGTGATGATGAGAGTGATCAAGAAACAGTATCTAAGGATAATGCAGACAAATCTACCACCAATGAAGCACAAAACTCAACATCCGTCGAGTTACATAATGCTTCATCCGTCAGCAGGCAATCTGTGTTATCTGTCGGAAGACAACCTGCCTCATCTGTCGGTACTCAAAATTCACCATCCTTCGGGTTATCAAAAGGAGCAGGAAGTCAAGGCAGATCACCCATAGAAAGTACCCCTTTCTCAAATCAAAGATCCACAAATTCAGGGGGAGTTTCTAGCAATCAAAACTCAATCACACATCAAGACAACATTGAGGTCTCTTCATCTAGAGCTAATCTACCTCAACCAAGGAAATGGACAAAAGATCACCCCTTTGAACTGATTATTGGTGATGTTCCTTCTAGAGTTCAAACGAGGAGAGCAACCCAAGAAGAATGTCTATACAGTACCTTTCTGTCAAAGGAAGAACTAAAGAAGGTAGAAGAAGCCTTGTTAGATCCTGATTGGATTTTAGCTATGCAGGAGGAGCTAAACCAATTTGAAAGGAATAAAGTATGGAAGCTGGTACCCAAGCCTAAAGGAAAGAATCCAATAGACACCAAATGGGTATTCAGAAATAAGATGGATGAAAATGGCATAGTAGTAAGGAACAAAGCCAGATTGGTTGCTAAAGGCTATTGCCAACAAGAAGGAATCGATTTTGATGAAACATTTGCTCCTGTTGCAAGACTTGAAGCCATCAGAATCTTCTTAGCCTATGCAGCCCATGCCAATTTCAAGGTCTATCAAATGGATGTCAAAAATGCATTTCTGAATGGAGATTTGGAGGAAGAAGTGTATGTTAGTCAACCTCCTGGCTTTGAAGATCCAAATTTTCCAGAGTATGTCTATTATCTACTGAAAGCACTTTATGGACTGAAGCAAGCACCTAGAGCCTGGTATGACACTTTATCAAAGTTCCTTTTGGAAAATCACTTCACAAGAGGTACTGTAGATAAAACTTTGTTTTTCAGAAATGTTAATGGCTCTAGCATACTTGTTCAAATTTATGTAGATGATATTATCTTTGGCTCTATAGATGAGAAACTTTGTAAAAAGTTTGCCAAACTGATGCAAAGTAAGTATGAAATGAGTATGATGGGGGAACTAACTTACTTTCTTGGTTTACAAGTTAAGCAAGTTAGTGATGGAATATTCATTAGTCAAACTAAATATATTTTTGATCTTTTAAAGAAGTTTGATCTAATGAATTGCACATTTGCAAAAACTCCCATGGCCACTGCAACTAAGCTTGAACTAAACACTACTGAAAAGTCTGTGGACATTTCAAGCTATAGAGGCATGGTTGGCTCACTTCTGTACTTAACAGCTATTAGGCTAGATATAATATTTGCTACATGTTTATGTGCTAGATTTCAGGCTGATCCTAGAGAGTCTCACTTGATAGCTATTAAGAGAATTTTCAGATTTCTCAAAGGAACACCAAAACTTGGCATTTGGTATCCTAGAGATTCTAGTTTTGATCTAACTGGTTATTCAGATGCAGACTATGCAGGTTGCCGAATTGACAGAAAAAGCACAACAGGAACTTGTCAATTTCTAGAAAACAAGCTTGTGTCCTGGTTCAGTGAAAAGCAAAATTCAGTTTCTACTTCTACAGCTGAAGCTGAATATATTGCTGCTGGCAGTTGCTGTGCACAGATTTTATGGATGAAAAATCAATTGTTAGACTATGGTTTGCAAGTTGAGAGGATTCCTATTTTCTGTGATAACACAAGTGCAATTGCCATCACTGAAAATCCAGTGCAACATTCAAGGACAAAGCATATAGATATCAAGTACCATTTCTTAAGGGAACATGTAATGAATGGTACTGTAGAGTTACATTTTGTCCCAAGTGAGAAGCAACTTGCAGATATTTTTACCAAGCCACTGGATGAATCCACCTTTTCTAGGTTGGTAAGTGAGTTAGGTATGCTTAATTACTCTTAAATTTATCTGAGTTATTTTGCAAGTTAAAAAGTAGCCAGAAATTTAACTGATTTTCTAGTCTTGAATGAAATTTTGGCTAAGTCAAAATTTTCATCTCGACGGATGACCATTATCCATCGAGTTGAGTCATCCGTCGATCTACAATGTGCAAATAAAAATCAATTACTTTTCTGGAATCTTTTAAAACTCGACGGATAACAGTTTATCCTCATCCATCGAATTGTCTAAATCTTAACCGTTAATTCCCTGAACATTATCCATCGAGTATACTTACAGTTTGTAAGTATTACACGACGGATAATGAGTGGAATTTTTACAGTTTATTTTTATAAACGGCTAATTTTAGGCAATTTCTATTTGGTAATTTACTTCTCTTTATTATTTTAATCCGTTGTTTTTGAGCAAAGTATAAAAGCTTATTTCATTCTAATCATTTTCTTTTATCATTCTCAAATTCAACTGCGTTTATTTCATTCTCTCTCAAGCAAAAATCTTCTTTCTCTTCAAGCTTTCCTTCTCTAACAATGGCACCTGTAGTAAAGATTATGTCTCAGACTGGGTTCATTTACGAGAAGAACAACTTCACGGCTTTGGTCAACAAGGGTATTTAACAATCAGAAGACTATCACAAGATGATGGACTTCATAAAGAACTGCAAGTTAAGTTTTGCCATGCTTGAATCACCCACAATCTTTTGTGAAGTTGTAGAAGAGATGTGGACCTCTGCAATTTACAACTCTACTGACAAAACCATCATTCTGACCATCAAAGGTAATGAATTATGTATCAATAGTGATGTGATAAAAGCATGTTTCAAGATTCCTGATGATAATGTAACTTCACCACACACTGACACCGATTTGATCAATATGCTTAATTCCATATATTATGCACTTCCTACTAATAAGCTAAGTGATATTAGGAGATTAGGTCTTAGGAAGGAATGGAGTTTTATGTGTGATGTTGTAACTAAAGTTTTCTCTGGAAAAATCAGTAATTTTGATTCAGCGAACATTTCCATGCTTAACATGCTATACATGCTAGTTACAGACAAATTTTACAATTTCAGTGACCTTGTCATATATGAGCTAGGTTTTAAACTAGGTGAGTTAGCCAAAAGGGGAAAGAACATATATTATGCTAGATTTTTTATGCTATTGGCTAACCATCTTTGTCAAGAAATTGCACTTGAGAAGCCAAACAACAAATTAGCTTGTTGGGTTCAAGAGAGAAGAATCATTGCAGATTTGAACAGAGCCAACCACCATAGGGATGTGCCAATGTTCTATTTTCCTGTAATGCTGACACCTCAGGTAAGTGAGGTAAGTTCATCCATACCCTCAACTATTCCAATCTCCTCTATTTCTTTGACTTCAGGCATAGCTATGGTAACTGTGATAATGACCAAACAGTTGCCTACCAAAGCTGCCAAAATAACTGTTATTTCCAAATCCAAATCAAAGAAAACCCCCTCTGGTATCTCTCAAAAGGTACCAGTTGAAAAATCTACCAAAGCCAAAGAGGGGAGTGTGAAGGAGGGTCAGATAGGTGAGGGAAGGGGTGAACATCAAAGAAACCCTAAGGATAAGGTTGGAGAGATGAGTGAATCCCAGCCTAGCCACACTGCAGTTTCCCAACAAACTGCAGTGCTTAAAAAGGACAAAAGCTCACTTCTACCTGCATCCTCCCAAAAGGATGTGGCTATTGAACAAAGCTCTCATCCAAGAGCACAGGCCAAGAGGGTTAGGGACACAAGCTCACCCCAAACTTACACTAGCAAGAAGAAATCCAAAACAACTGGGGATGCACAGGGCACATACACAATGCAAACTGGTGCTAAAGATATAGTCCCTGCACCTTCTCAAATTCAGATTGATGTGGCTCCAATAAATGTGGAGTCACAACCAAAATCTCTTATAATAGAAGCCACTGAAACACCATACTCACCAACTAATTCACTGGAAGTGGATATGATAAACACTTCAATTCCTGATTCCCCTTCTTTAACTCTGTTGGGGAAGCCAAAATCTAGTGCAAGTGAGCATCATCTTTTAGATGATTTGTTGGCTCACTTGCCAATTCTTTCAGATACTATTGTGACATCTGTGCCTCAAATAACTTCAATCAACACAGAGTCAACAATAGTTTCTCTTCCCACCTCATTCATTTCTACTCTCTCGATGGATATTGCTCATCCGTCGAGTAGTGATTGTATCCCGACGGATAAGCTTAATAGCAGTTATCCGTCAGATAGCTTTACCACTCACCTAACATATATCACTTATCCGTCGAGTATCTCTGCACAACTTCAAACCTCAATTATTTCAAGTGCAGAAGATTTAGTGGTAATACAGTCACTCTTAGGACTGAGAGAGGAGAGTGCATTGAGTGAGAGGCTGGGTTGTTCCCAGGCAAAAGGAGAGGAAAAGAGTGAATCTCAGCAATCCATTTCTTCAGGATTGGTAAAAGTGAGTGAGAGGAGTCCCACCTTAGTAGGTGAAGGTCAGGGTGTGAGGGTGGGGAGCCAGGGTGAGACCCTGATGCAACAAAAGAGAGAATATGAGAGAAAGGCAGGTACAGGAGAAATAAGGATGGATCCAGCCATTGCTAGTGAGTCCATGATTATGGATGATGCTGAAAAGGAAAGACAATTTCAGCAACATCACAAAGCTGAAATTGATAACATTTCCTTGGATGCTGACACTTTTACTCATCCTGTGTCAGCCTATCAATTGTTGGCTGCTCAGGGCAATGTGGAGGCAGAGCAGACTTTGAATTTAGTGCACACCACAAAATCTCTTCAAAGAAATAAAGCTGCTGTCAATAGGATGCCTTCTCAAGCTGGAGAGCCATCTGAAGAATTTGGAGTAAATTCTAATGATGATGACTCTGGTTCTTTGGATGGAAGCATGAAGTTAGGGGGAGCTGAAGGCCCAAGTTCTGCTTTAAGTTTACCTGAATGGGCATGGGCAAAGGATTCTACACCAGGGCAATTTGAGGTGTCTTTGGTCAAACAAGTAATGGCTATTCAACAGGCCCTTCAGGAAACTTCAGATGCTGGTACCAAGGCTGTTCTTCAAGCTCACCTAGACTCTCTACATCTAATGAAGATCCAGCACTTCAGACAGAATCTCAGTGTAGATGAATTTAAAAGAGATATAGCTGACTTGAAGACCTATAACTCTGAGAAGCTGGATTCAGTAATGCCATATGGTACCATGCAAGATCTACTACTAAGATTGAGGAGAGAATCAGACTCTGAAAAGAAGCTAGCCAAGCTGGAAAATAGAGTTCAAATTATTGAAGATTCAGTTGCTATTCTTCTTCAAAATCAACAGACTCAGACAAATCTTCTCATGCAACTGGCTAAAGCACAAGGCCTAACGCCTCAACTTGATGATAACAAAAAGGGGGAGAAAGAATCAAGTAAGGGGAGAAAGGACCAACAGAGGGGGAGAAACTTCAAGTGCAAATCAGCAAAGTAATTATACCTTCAATTACTATCTCCAAGCCACCAGTTGCAGATGGTATAGATCTAATTGAAGCAGCAGCAGAAAATTTGAAAGTTGCTGAAAAAGGAAAGTTGAGTTTAATCAACTGGGAAAAGATTGATGAGGAAATTCAGAAAAAGTTTGAACTAGTCAGGGAGCCAGTTAAGTCAGTCATCCATCACTCTCATGTCAAGCCAATCACTGTGAATGAGATGAGCATGAACTATCTGGAGAAAGGACAATCTTCCTGCATCAAATCACAAAAGGCTGAAACAATTCTTAAAACAAGGGCAAATTATCCAAAGTCATCTTTGAAGAATCCCTTGGACACTGTGTATGAGACACCCAAGCCTGATGAAAAGAAGCTTCTGTCAAGATCCATTGTCTTCTATAAAGATCCAGTTGATTCAGCCTCAAAAAGAAGAATTGCCAAGATATTCAGAAATAGAAAGGAAATTTATGTGGTAGCTGGACATCCATAATTTGATCAAGCAAAGAAAGAAGAGAAAGCAAGATTAAAGAAGGAAAAGAGGCAAGCTGCTCTAGATGCAAAGAAATCTAAATAAAAGAAAGAGCAGATTGTCATCCTGGCCAAGCTACAGGCTGTAAACTCTTCTCAACAAATTCCCTCTCAACCATCTGAAGCTACTGAATCAAAGAAGAAGATTGAAGAACATAAGAAATCCCCAAGAAAGAAAGAATTGGCTAGAAGAACAAAAAGGAAACTGGATGTTGTTGACAAGGAATTGGAAGATCAATTTCCTAAGGAATCCACTCAAGCTAAAACTCAAGCATTAAAGCCCTCTGTGGTATTTGAAGACATAAGAATGGTGGACCTCTATAGGAACATACATGGAGAGCCTATTGTGCCAAAGGATGAGCCAATAGAGTGGGATAAATTACCAATTCCTGACTTCAACTTGCCAATCCTTACTAAGCCAAAAAGGACAAAATCAAGGGCAGTCAAGAAAGTGAAGCTGTCACCTCTCAAATCCAAGTTAGTAGTTAAAGCTAAACCCAAGGTCAACATGGGAGACTACTTGTACTTGTGTGACATCAAAGAATTCTCAGATCTAAACCTTTATCTGGAGGAACTGGATGAAGTAAGGGCAATTGATGCATACAGAAACCTACCTGAAAGGTTGGTGTTCAAGTACAGAGGAGGAAGGGAGATTCAGTGGCCTCTTCACAGGATACTTCAAGAAAGCCAAGCTGTGTTGATCAAAGTCTATTCATCCTTCAAGAAACACTTTGGGTTCAATGTAACTGCAAGAAGACTAGTATTGAAGAAGATTGAAGAGCTGAGGAGTGTTAGAGCTAAAGATGCACTCCCAAAGTGTTACGACCGGCATTTTATGTAATATTATTTGTGAATTTGGTATAATATTAAGTCAAATGAAAATATATTCAATGATTGTACGTTTGTGTAAGTGAAAATTTCTGCATTATAAATTTGCTTTGGGTAGTATATGATTTTTCAAAGCAAGAGTTTATTTAATTTCTTTATTTTTGATTTATAAGGAATATTCTAAGCTTTGGAAAAATCTTCTTTTAAAAGGCATTTTGATCACAAATTTTGAAAATGATTTTATAAAGTCTCTAAAAATACAAGTTATTTTATGGTATAAATTTTATAATTTTTGAACTTGTATTTTATTTTATAAAAATAAATCTTTACAAATTTTATTTGTTATAATTATCAAATTACATGAATAACCTTGCATGCAAACTCTCTTTCTATTTTCTCAAAGGGCAAATAAGACTTTTCCAACCCCACTAACTCATTTGATTATTACCAAATTACTACCTTAGCCTTGCATGCAAAATGGCCTAACTTTAGCCAAGGGACATTTTTGTAAGTTCTCACTTCCACTCATTACTTGTCAACCAAATAGCATAAAACAAACAAATCAAAGTGGAGAGAAGTCATTCATCATTTCACACTCCAACACACCACAAAAATTTCTCTCTTCCCCTCCCTCCCTTTTGCTCTCGGCCGAACCCCATTTCCCCCACTCCCTTCCATTTTTCATTCCATTTCTCATCTTCCCTAGTGTAATTCTTTCACCTACATTTATTTTATATACTTCCCAAGAGTTTTGTGATTTGGAAGATGAAGTTTCATGGTTGCATGTGTAGTTTTGTGTGATCTCCAAAGAGAAACTCTTGATTCTTGTGAATTCAAGAGCTCTCTATGAGATATATTATGTATATGTGCTAACTAAGTGTTTTATGGAGATATCATGCTTTAAATCCTTTGCATGCTACTGAAATCTCATTATAAATTTATGTTTAGCCATGCATGCTAGTTTTAAGACATTAAAATGATGATCAACCATGTTTTGCATGCTATTCTTTTCGAAATCATGTTGTTATCTATAAAATTCGAAATAGATGTGCTTAAATAGATTGTTTCCATGATGAATTTCTTATTAATACTTAAAAGGAGTTATATTTCATAATTATTAAGGATAAGTATTATGTGCAAGTCGATTTTGCAAGCATTTACAACTTTATGCCTAGCCGAAATCTTGTTATGTGCTTTCCATGAGTTGCATGTTATATATTTAGTTGCATGTTGTTGTTTTAGGCATGGATGATCTCACCCAATGTTATTTTGAGAATAAAGGAGTTAGTTCAGTAGATTACCATGTATAAGTCTTGGTTTAAGTATTGAGTTTTTGTTAGTTGAGTTGTCAAGTCAAAACCTTGGAAAAATGAGAGTTATAGTTTCTGCAGAAAAATCAGTTTAATACCCTGAGGTTTAGAGTGAGTTTTGACCATGTCATTGATGTGCACTTTGAGGCCCAAGCTACCAGAAGTTAGTATGGGGAGTATATAATAGGTTTTAGGAGTTGGTTGGAGGTTTGCATGTCATTTGGTTAGGTGCACAAGTAGAATAACAAAATCTGTCCAGCAGGGGACAGTTTTGTTGCAACTTAGAAATAGGGAGATTTGGCCATGTCATGGGTAGGCCCTCATTAGGCCCAATTGGGCCTTAGTTAGAGGGTATGTCAGAAAAGTTTTTCCAATCATAGTTCATAGGATATGAGCTAGAACCATGTGTCACAAGTTAATTCAAGTCAGGGCATTTTCTGCCCAGAAAAACAGGGGAACCTTGGACTTTTAGCTTAGGCCCAAGAAGGCCCAAGCCAGGCCTTTGAGCCACATCAAGCTTGTGAGATGCCCTTAGGTCAGGAGAGTCTTGTGTAAAAATTTTGAAGAAAAAATTGTAGTTTAAGAGTGTCTAATGCACTCAAGAAACCTTAGTTACCATTCTGAAATTTGCACCAGTGAGCACTTTCACTTATCACATAGTTTTAGAACACTTAGAAGTGAGTATTAGGTCAACCACCATAGTTGTAAGATAGTATAAGGTCAGTAGAGAAAAGGCACAAGTGAGGTTCAATAGGTTTGGATAATTTAGGAAAGGCACATTGAGTTAGGAAGCCCAAATTTGAAGACTTTGTTTAGTTAGCGACCAAGTGACTTAAGTGGTGAGTCGAGATCATCCAAGCCTAGTGTGGAATTATGGTGTATATGATGTTATTGGTATTAATATACGATATGTGATTATGTGGCTACGTGTGTACATTTGAATATATAATGGTGGATATGAATTAAGTGCGTATAGGCCTAAGTGCCATCCATGTTTAATTTCGGGTTGTAAATAGTTAAGATGGTAAGAATATATTATAATGAGGGATTATTATTATTTATGTAGGATCTCGAGACGAGGGAAAACTTGCCATAAAAGT